>NW_008238359.1:2967002-2972393 GCF_000691975.1 Corvus brachyrhynchos
CTAGTTTCTAATACAGGGTTGACCTAAAAGCACAGTTTTCCTCTCAGCAGGGGGATTTTTGAGGCAGCACTCCATTACACAGCTGTTTATTTGCATGAATCTTATGAAAAAAATAAAGTTGATCCCTTATGTCTGTGCCAAACTTGTCTCAGTTAAGCCTGTCTTTTCAGAGACGCCAAGAAAGCAGACTGAAGGAAGGAAAAGCTGACCTGCAGTGTGACTGTAGCAGGCTTTTTCCTGAAATGCCAGACTAAAACTGCCCCCTAACTCATAGACACTGTCTGGTTTACATCACGATGTTCTGAATGAGCTCATTAGTGTGTGAGATGCAGTGACACTGAGCTCAGCACTGCAGCTGAGATGGTGCTTCCTGCCCCAGAGAGATTACTGCAAGTCCAATACCAGAGCAACTCGTTGAAATTTTATGCCTTAAGCTATAAAGAAGGCAAGACTTATGGCTTTGGAACATTGAGGAGTTATGGGAGCCTAATAGGTTACTGTCTCTTGGATGAGACGTATTTTTGGAAGGTAACTGCCCATGTGCTTCCTCCTAATCTGTCCCAATTGCAAGGTAAAGGAACTTAGCTTAAAAGTCTTTCAGTGAAGTTTAAGCTTCAGTGCATTACATCAGTTTTAGGGTGGGCCATGAGCATGCTCTGCAACTGTGCCAGTGGCTCAGAGTCAGGGATAATTTGTTAAGCCATGGTAATGCAGCTGTAGAGCTGTGAGACCGCAGCCTGCGATCTAACTGTTCCTTCCAGCAGCAAACCCCATGAATCACATCTCAGGCACAAAGCATAAAGGGAAAAGGATAATAGAAAACTGGGTAAACAGAAATGGCTTGCTGGTGTCATGGCTCTACCTTTATATTTTTGGTCTGTTGTGGATGATTGTGGTACAGGCAACATGAGCTTCTAATGTAGAAGCATGCCAAATAAATTAACTACCATTATCCTCTGCTTTGCTTACTTGAGGCTTTTGCTTACCTTTGCCAAAGCAATTCAAGCAAGGGTTAAAAAAATGCATCTGGTCCGAACTAGCTGGCTTAATTTCAAATTGATTTAGTTAAACCAAAGCAGGATTTCTGGTCTTCACAAGCTCCTAACTAGTTGAATACACATTTCTGACATTATGCAGGCTTACTTCTACCTAAGCTTTCTGCAGGTAAGTGCCACACTTTGTATAGCTAAAGGACACTGTGTATTGTAAAAAGTTATTTAGTAGTTTGGATTTTTGGTTGGTTGGTTTTGGGTTTGTTGGTTTTTTCTTCTAAATGGAAAATCACCTTGGGACCTGAAGGAGGCAAATTCAGAATCAGGGAATCATAGAATGGTTTGGCTGGGAGAGACTAAAGGTGGATTACCTAGTTCCAACCCCCTGCCATGAATACTGGTTCGTTTTTTTAAACACTCAAGGCACCTATACTGGATTCAGAGGGTTGTAAACACAGTTAAAGTCTTCATGGGAGGATAGGTATTGTCTAGGTGGACTGTCAAGAGATTCGGCATCAAGATGGGGATACCTTCGATCTGCACAGATGATATTCTTAGATTTAATATTCCCACACAGCTTTCACTCTCCTTACAAACACCCCTTTTTATTAAATAACTGGTTTATTTCAAAACCACTCTTGCTGATTAAAGTGATGTTTACTGGCCAAAAAGAGTCATACCTAATCCATTTAGACCAGATGAAGCCAAAAGCTTTGAAGTTTGCAAAATTTTCTTAAAAAAATAAATCAGATGTGTGGAACAATTTACTGAGGAGACTGCAAAGATATTTCAGGAAAACTTAATGAACATAACATGACCATTCTTTGGGTTTTATTCAGAATTTAGGACCTACAAATGCATATCAGAACATCAGGTCTAAAGTGTCTTCTACACAATTATACTAGTTGCATATAGAGGTTAAAAAAAAAAAAAAGAAATCTCATTATTAGACATTTCCTTCCAAATCAGTGAAGACAAAGTTAATCAGGATTCATTAACCCTGCAGTTCTGGGCAAATAAGGGAAAGACAATATCTAATGATGCAAATTTGGATGTGATCAACCATGAAGAGAGGAGAATGGGGGGAAGGACTTGTTGAACCTTACTAATGTGAGGCTTTTTGGGGAGCGGTTTGAAATGAACGAAACAGGCTCTGGAAAGTGGTGCCCTACTGAGCAACATTTCCACAGAAGGAAATTTGCATGATGAGCAGCTAACTGTCTATGCAGCTCATTCTGTCACAAAAGAAAAGAGTCCCTTAAAATTTAATAGGACTGGAATGAATAGAAATCTTTAGAAGGGTTTAAGACAAAATTAAGACAGAAGACTTTAAGACAAAGAGATGGAATAATCCCCTTTACATGAAATACTTAATAACTGAGGTCTTTTCTATGCAATTTTAAGTTGGTCAAAGGAATTTAATAAAGATTGCGTATTTCAAGAAAGATTTCTGTAGGGAAGCTTAAATTTCTATAAGAAAGTTAATGTTCTTTTTTATAGTCCATGCTGCATTTCCAGAGGGGTTACCAGAACATCACGGCTAAAATAACTGAAAGCAGAATTGTTTTGCTGTGCAAAGTGGTTTGATGTATCTCACATATACAGTATAGTTACACTGTGTAAGCAAAGCCTTGCATATACAGGATTTACGGAACACACAGAGAAACCGGAATCGCATTCTGTGCCTTTAATACCATCCCAGGCGAATGCAGGTAACCACAGATAAAAGGACAAAGTCAAGGGGTTTGGTTGGAGAAGAAATTAGACAGGGAAGGTTACAAGATTAAATAAGAGGAATACTGCTGCTCTCTCTTATTTCAGTAAGCCAGATAAATCAACTCTCCTGGATCTCTTCCCTAGTACTTTTTTATTTTCTTTTTTGGGCATCACAAGTGTTGGCTTCCTAAAATTTTTTCCCAGTTGCAGGAATGATGTGGAAAAAAACCCCATCACTTTTATGATAGCAAAAAAATATTCTTATGGAAATTATTTTTACTCTTTGTGTTATTCCAGTCATATTTAGAATCATAGAATATCCTGAGCTGGAAGAGACCCACAAGGATCATTGAGTTCAACTCCTGGTCTTGCACAGGACAGCCCCAAGAGTCACACCATGTGCCTGACAGCATTGTCTAAACACTTCTTGAACTCTTGATCATCAGGCTTGATACTGTGACCACTTCCCTGGGGAGACTGTTCCAGTGCCCAACCACTCTCTGAGTGAAAAAGTTTCTGAGTTCTGAAATTTCTGAAGTTACAAAATACTTTTTCTCTTTGTGCCTTAGAAGTAATAATTTAGGATGTAGAAAAGTGTAGAATTATTGAAATAGGGCATAAAAAAAATTCAGGAGATTTCAAGTGTCTTACACTAACATCTGTATTTCCCTTGAGTACCTCCTCTGTTTCAGTAGCTGTCTTATTTGTTAATTTCAGGTTCATCTATTTTCTACTAGCTGAATAACCCGCAATTAACACCTTAATTCTTAAATGTCTTCTGTTTGAATTTCTCTGAATATGGAAGGGAATTTGACTGGCTGCAAAAGCACTCCTTATTTTTATACTAGAGTCACTCATAAGGAGAAAAATCAGCAAATCAAAACCAGTGGATACCCATCTACAGGGTTTATAGTTCTAGTTCCTCTAAAAATAGTACAAGTTTGAAAAAAAATGATAGGAAAAAGCAATATTAGGGTAATTTCATAGAATCCTAGAATGATCTGGGCTGTAATGGGCCTTAAAGATAATCTAGTTCCAACCCCCACCCCCCTACAGAGACATGTTTTATTGTTTGACAGACAGAGCATCACAGGCTATTGAAGAGCCTGGGCTGGAAAGGACCTTAAAGATCATCTAGTTCTACACCCCTTTGCACGGACAGGAACACCTTCCACTAGACCAGCTTGCTCAGAGTCCCATCCAACCTGGCCTTGAACACTTCCAGAGACGGGGCAGCTACAGTTTCTCTGGGAAACCTGTGCCAGTGCCTCACCATGCTCACAGGAAAGAATCTCTTCCTAATACCTAATCTAAATTTTCCCTCCTTCAAAAAAGTTATCCCCCCTTCTCCTATCATTGCAAGGCTTTATGAAAAGTAGCAATAACTATGGCATTTTTCTGTATGGACTTCATGTCACCTCATGGCAATCAGACTTATCAGCTGTGTGAGTCCAGGTAGCTACAATATTAGTCTTCAGCTGATAAGACAGAAGGGACAAGAGCAAAATTAGTAAGGTCTGATAAAACGAGCAGTGTCAGAAATGAATTGCAGTCTGCATAATTTGTGTGATCTGCCCAGCTAATTATATTGGCATTCAATAGCACTATCTAGTTAAGGACCTGTCAACGTGTCTTCCAGAAAATCTTATTTGCTGGATTTTATAACATAGTTGTAAGGAAATCAATTCTAGACTGAATCTTGACACACAGGGCTAAGTACTTAAGAGGTATTGGTTTCTACCAAACAACAGACAGACTGCACTCAGCATTTACACAGTCAACACTGCATTACCTGAGCTATGCTACTGTGACTTTTAATGGAGGAAAGCATCAGGTAAATAAAATAGATTTTATAGGTAATTTTTCATTTCTATGATAAGTAAATATCCTTTATATCCCTTTTTTTTTTTTTTAATTTTTTCTTGGATGTAGATGAATTAATTTATCTATATCATTCCTTGTTCTTATGACCCTTCCTTTCTTCCCATCTCTAGGAAGAAATCCCTGTCATGACTTTAATTTTTCAAATCTCATAATGAAACACTTTGTAAAGTGCTGGTTAATGTGCTAGCAAAATGACACTGAAGTTCACCTCACAAAGTTAAATTTCGAAATTCACGCTGCTGATAATAAATCCTTAGCCTGAAAGAAAAAACCAAGTGTAGACCATATCATCCTCTTGTTGCTACCAATCTGTTCAAATCTACATCTATAAGCACTTAAGGCAAATGCCAAGCATAGGAAAAAGCAAGTGAAAACAGCAATGTTTCAAACACGTGATGATGAAAAGCTATGAAAGAAAATGTTAGCTAGTTCAGTAACAGGTGCTGTCCCTGTGCTGCTTTATATTTCGGAAGCTTAACTCTTAATGTCTCTCACTGGTACTTATATTTATTGAAAAAAATGCATATTTCCCTGCGCTTAGGAAGTGAATTAGTTGCAATATTCAGGGTAAACAGAGCAGGAGAGACTTTTTACTCTGGTGTTCAGTATCTATCAGCAGAAGAAAAATGGTAACATTTTTACATGATTTTGATGTGTCAGTTAGTGATGTCTGCTTATCTATATTCATGCCTGTTCTTAACAATGTATTTTTCAGTGATTTCTATTATTTATTTTCTTGATTTTTTTAAAGTGTGTTTCTTTTTAATTTTCCATGGCAGTGATTTTCAGTGCCATGAAT
>NW_008238359.1:2972406-2974180 GCF_000691975.1 Corvus brachyrhynchos
AGGAAGTGAATTCTAGATATCATGCTTTGAACTCTTGCTCTGGAGAGACGATACGACCCCTTTCCGTCTGGATTGCTCCTTGCAGTATGTGGAACCCATTCCCATTGTGGCAAAGAAAATGGTGTTAGTTTTTACACAGAGCTTCATGCAATGGCAGAAATGGAAACATAGCTGAGGTGTGTCTCAGAACAGCATGTACAACCTACCTTTCTAGGCAGCATCTATCTAGATGATAATTCCTGGTGTTGGATTAAAGTATTACATGTTTTTGACAAATCACATTAGAAATATTTCTCTTTGGTAGAGTAACTGATTTTCAATGTCAGGACTTCACTTTTGAAAGCTGAAAAAGTATTTGTTTTTTTCTTATATTGTTCTTCACTTTTCATGTTGCCATACAGAGGAAGTTTGTGCAAGGATTGACAGACAAAACCAAGGATTCAAAATTTTGACCCTGAAAAATGTTGCCTTTAAAAAAACAGTGCTAGAGGCTTAAATTAATAGAATGTTCAAGCAGGGATCTGAACGTAACTTTTCCTCTTAGTTTCTAAAACCAGAACCAGCAAAATAAATATCTCAGCCTTGCAAATTTCCTTAAGGTTTTTGAATTTTTTTATCTCTTCAGGAAGCATTTCTCAGATGTTCCATCAGTTTTACCCCCTGGCTCCCTGGAGATTGAAGAGCTAATTGTTATTTGCACTTTCAGCAAGGCTTGTGCTGTTCTCCTGGCATCATAGTCATGAAGTCTTATTACAATTCTTGTTCTTCTTTTCTCTGAGACTATCCCAAAGGTCCCCAGTGGGCGGGTAATGAATGATAATATACTCAGGTTGCAGCCAGACTGTGTGTGTCTATATACATATTTAGAAGACTGCTTGCAGTACAGAAGATTTAATAACATTCACATTGCTCTGGCTTCTTCTTTGACCCATGACCTTGAGGAGAAGTTACCTTCAAAACTGTATTCCTAACCCTTCCCATTTCTGTTCTGTAACTTTTGCTCCAAGATGCAGAAACAAGAGGTGTTCAAAGTCAAGGCTGTTGAAAAATGTTATAGAGTTTTCAAGAAATTGGGCTGTAATGACTCAAAGAGTGATACAATTCCTACATATAAATGTTTTTAAGATTTTTTTCAATTAGGGAAACACATTTGGCTAAAAAAACTGTAGGAATTTTGACTAGAATTTTTGCTTAAAATATGATTTAGTGTCTAGGTTCCAGTCCAGCTGAAGAGAAAGATATGTGGATGCTTTTAATTTTCATAATCCTGATAATTAGAAAAGAAATATTTTTTAAAATAAAAAATTAACCTGGAATAAATACTAGCAGTAGTAAACAGCTTACACAACTCTTTTCTGTGAGTTAGCTATGTCCTGTTTGGCCAAACAGTTAAAGAAGTGGTACAGGGAGTGGTGGGTTTGCCCCTCTCTTTCTGCATCATTCCATTTCCATCTATAAACTGTGTTTTGTCATTCCAACAGCTATGCCTAATGTACTGCTAGGGTAAATGAGCACTATTTTTCCTTGAGCAGGAGGTTTCTGGGCTGTTTTCTACTGTCTCTCGCCAGAGACAGGATACAGGGTTAAAGGGAAAGGTGGTTTGATCCCATATGATCATTCTTATAAATGACATAACTTATCTGGAAACTTATTCAGTAAAACATCCTGGGTAGAGCAAGTTTACTTTTAAGCTGGGTCACACGAGGGATGTGGTTTATGCTGCTCCCCTGGTGCAGCTCTGTCAGCAGGAGCAGCAGGGAGGGAGGGGGATAAG
>NW_008238359.1:2975012-2979805 GCF_000691975.1 Corvus brachyrhynchos
CAGCTATCAAGAATCTGTCTGTCCATATATATTTCCTTTCCACGGGACTCCTGGTTTGATATATGCGTGTTGCAGGATCCCCACTGCAACAAATGTTCAAGCAGGGATCTGAACGTAACTTTTCCTCTTAGTTTCTAAAACCAGAACCAGCAAAATAAATATCTCAGCCTTGCAAATTTCCTTAAGGTTTTTGAATTTTTTTATCTCTTCAGGAAGCATTTCTCAGATGTTCCATCAGTTTTACCCCCTGGCTCCCTGGAGATTGAAGAGCTAATTGTTATTTGCACTTTCAGCAAGGCTTGTGCTCTTCTCCTGGCATCATAGTCATGAAGTCTTATTACAATTCTTGTTCTTCTTTTCTCTGAGACTATCCCAAAGGTCCCCAGTGGGCGGGTAATGAATGATAATATACTCAGGTTGCAGCCAGACTGTGTGTGTCTATATACATATTTAGAAGACTGCTTGCAGTACAGAAGATTTAATAACATTCACATTGCTCTGGCTTCTTCTTTGACCCATGACCTTGAGGAGAAGTTACCTTCAAAACTGTATTCCTAACCCTTCCCATTTCTGTTCTGTAACTTTTGCTCCAAGATGCAGAAACAAGAGGTGTTCAAAGTCAAGGCTGTTGAAAAATGTTATAGAGTTTTCAAGAAATTGGGCTGTAATGACTCAAAGAGTGATACAATTCCTACATATAAATGTTTTTAAGATTTTTTTCAATTAGGGAAACACATTTGGCTAAAAAAACTGTAGGAATTTTGACTAGAATTTTTGCTTAAAATATGATTTAGTGTCTAGGTTCCAGTCCAGCTGAAGAGAAAGATATGTGGATGCTTTTAATTTTCATAATCCTGATAATTAGAAAAGAAATATTTTTTAAAATAAAAAATTAACCTGGAATAAATACTAGCAGTAGTAAACAGCTTACACAACTCTTTTCTGTGAGTTAGCTATGTCCTGTTTGGCCAAACAGTTAAAGAAGTGGTACAGGGAGTGGTGGGTTTGCCCCTCTCTTTCTGCATCATTCCATTTCCATCTATAAACTGTGTTTTGTCATTCCAACAGCTATGCCTAATGTACTGCTAGGGTAAATGAGCACTATTTTTCCTTGAGCAGGAGGTTTCTGGGCTGTTTTCTACTGTCTCTCGCCAGAGACAGGATACAGGGTTAAAGGGAAAGGTGGTTTGATCCCATATGATCATTCTTATAAATGACATAACTTATCTGGAAACTTATTCAGTAAAACATCCTGGGTAGAGCAAGTTTACTTTTAAGCTGGGTCACACGAGGGATGTGGTTTATGCTGCTCCCCTGGTGCAGCTCTGTCAGCAGGAGCAGCAGGGAGGGAGGGGGATGGTGTGAGGGTATAGAAATGTCTTAACCTATTTATGGCAATCATCCTGATGGCAATATCTCATGCAACTTCCACATTAAGTCATGGCTTCATCCTATGAAGCGCTTCATGGCAAAAAATATAGCCTTGCTTCATCCCAGCTGTGCCACACCTCTGAGTTTCTGTACTATGGTAAAGCACTTCTCTCCTATACATCACTAGCTGTGATGGTAATTGGAATGGATAAATGATCCTGATTTTAGGAAACAAACCACTGAAAAGCATTTGGCTTTTTAAACATTTTTTGTTTGCCACTAAATGAGAAGTATGGCTGTGTTCCCACTTAGAGCAGCCCCACAGCGGCTTTGGTTCAGCTGAGGGGATAACGTGCTTCACTGAGTAGACAAGGACTATTTTAAGATCCTACTGACACAAAACCCTCTGCAAGGTAAAACAACAGCTCCTGACATGTACAACAACCCTTAACAACCCTGTTTAGTTCTGTAACCAAAACCACATTCATCAGTTGCATTACAACTTGTCAGAAGATTTCCAATTCATGGAAGAAATCCAAGGATTTATGTTTTATTTGGGTATAAGTCATGTCTGTCTCTTAAAACATAATGGAAAATCCTGTATTTATTACTAAAAAGGCTGGATAAATTTTACTTGATAACTGTCCTGTCCCTTCAACTTCTGACTCCATAGTGACAGGCTCTCTGCATTCAGCCATCAGCCTGTGATCCCCACCGTTGGCTGAAGAGCAAAGGGTAAAGTAGCATCTGTCAACTTTCAATTATCCTGTGGTGGTATCCTGATAATGTCTGTTAGCCAGAGCTGTGATGTCTGGGCTTGTATGTGCTCTCTTTGAATTCAGACCTGACCGACAAACACAACTTTGGAGACAACAAAAGGGAATTCAGGACTAAAATTCAGTACCGAATAGGATGCTTGACTGCAAGTTTTTACTGTTGTACTGGGAACTTAAGCTTACTATATTCAGTGAAGATGTAGAACTGAATTAGGTTGCTCAAACTTTCTTGTGACATTTGACATGTCCTAGGGCAGCCAAATTGGACACCAACTATTGGTGGACATGACACAGACATTGCAGAAGAGTTGTGTCTCCTAGAGTAGTAGCTAGAAGCCTGATGAGACCCTAAAGGGTATCACACAGATGGGGAGCTGAATGAAGCCTGTAATGTACACATAGATACTTCCAAGCAGCAACACAAGTATATTTGTTTTAAGCTGGAGCTGAGTCACACACCAGATATCTACAAGGGAAGTATCTATATGAACTATGAGGACACACTGAGACTTTTCTAGGCCCTAAATTTGAAACATAGGGACATCATGCCAGTAGTATTCACCAAGGTAAAGCTCCGGGCTGAAAACTAGGACATACTGAAAGTACAGATCCATATATATATATATATGGGTGGAAGTTTTTTGTGTTCTACTTTTTTAATGTGAGAAGCAGATCAACATCCTTTCTCTCCAAATACAGTGAAAGTTATTTCCTATGCATAAAAGCCAGAAAAAGGCCTGTGCACTACTGTCTCAACACACTAAAAACATTGAATTAGGGATTTCAAATGTGGCTTAGCATTGCTCGAATCTTGTTCTGGCTCTTGTATGGAGTTAAGCAGTCAAGCAGGAAGGAGGAGAGCTCAGGCAGTGAAGAGCTCTTTTATAAGCACTAAGATTCTTGGCTATTCTTAGACAATAAAAACTGACTCAAAATCCTTTTAACGGATGTCTTGTTTATTCACTGCTCCTGTAAAACAATACCTCCTTAAAAGCAGCCCACAGCTTTCTTTTTCACACCATCATATTCCATTCCCCTAAGATCAATGACAACATTTCTGCAGCTTTTAGAAGAGGAATTAGCACAACATAAAGATTTCTCCTCTCATTTCTATCTAGTCTAACAACACAAATCTATTATGTGACTTTTTTCAAAACATTTCTCATTCTGGTCTAAATACTTTTGCCATGATATCACAGCTCCTAAAAGAGAACAGGCTCAACATTACTCCCTCCTCACACATAAAAGCTATGGTATATTCATCATTGCATTTGAGTCATTTTTTGGTACCTATTATTTAAACATTCTCTTCTTTAGCCTCTCTCTTCTTCATGCAATCAAGAAGCTCGTTGCTAGCACAATATCCATGGTTTTATATAACCAAGCCCTATTCAGACAAGCCAACGCATTAGACCTCTTTTACTGCAGCTGCTCTAAACTGCATAAAAAATGTAAAACACAGGCCAAGACATTAAAAAAAAAAAAAAAAAAAGGCTATTTTGAGTGTCCAACTTGATACATTTACAAGAATCCAGAATTGAGATGAAGGGGTTGCTGCTCTATTTTCTTTTGAAAGATGGACACTAAGATATCCCAGGCTGAATGTCAGATGTGGATTGTCAGATCTGTTTTGCATTTCATTGTAGCTATAGTGGTACGTGAACTCCAGAACATTTGGATAATATCTAAACATCTCATATATTCAAGAGCATTTCAACTGATTTCAACATACCAGATGCTTCATTCAGTAAGACATGGCCTTACTAAAGCTAAGTCTAATTTCAGGCATTGCACCAAATGAAGGGCTCAAATCTAAGAAGATGAGCTGAGCGGTGGTGGGAGCAGGGAAAAGATGGATCATATATGCAGGATCAAGTGGTAAACATCTTTCTGTGTAAGAGTTAGCCATCTGCTTGTTTTCTCTGAATTCTGTTTTGGGGAAACTGATCCAATTACCCTCCCTAACCACAGTCCTCTTGTTTTGCCTGTGAAAATGAGGACAGGAACTGATCTAGTCATGGTGGGAGACATAGAGATTTGTGATAGAAATGGTTTTGGGTCTCAGTTGGGTTTTGTTTGTTTATTTGTTTTCTGTTTTATTTATATATTTTGTATATGATTCTTCCTTTTCCTACATGGATGGGATGGAATTGTAGTGGACAAACAAATTCCTAACATGAGCACTTGAAGGATGACATATGACAACACTGAGAAATGTACTTTACAGTTGCCCCACTATTTTTGTAATCTTCTCAGCAAAATCCCAGGAAAAGAGTTGCTCCAGGGACAGTACGGAAGCATCAATCCTCGAGTTACTCCTTTTGGATCAAAAGGATATATCAGGTTCCTTGTGGTTTGTGGGTTTGATTTACTGTCTTGTGCTCTGGTCTAGAGTTTTTTTTATACCTTACTGGTTGAAATGGTATTTTTTCCTAGTCACACAACCCTTAAAAACTGCATGACTAGTTTGCTTCTAAGATAAATGTGGTAGGTGAACAAGCTTAGCTTTGCTATGGGTGCAAAATATAAGTCTCAGCTGGTTAAGGTAATGCATGGAGTTAATTAAAACAACAATGGACCGTGTATGATAAAGCTGACTAAAACCCAGAATATAATGCTGAAAAATGAATCAGAGGTTTAGGGAAA
>NW_008238359.1:2979957-2997594 GCF_000691975.1 Corvus brachyrhynchos
AAAGACAATTTCTAGGACTTGGAAAGAACAGATGATCTAGCTTTGTGCTGTGCAATCTATGCATGGCCATATCTGAGAGTTCCTACCTTGCTGTAATGTTGGAAAATCCTCTTTGCAGGGCTCACTCTTTTCTGTAGATGAAGATGTCTCAGCACTGCCTCATGGGATGATATTCTGCACACCAAGACTCAGGCTGCGCCTTGAAATGTAGCTAAAGAGAGAATGATCAAGGAGTACAAGAGGTAAACACCACAGGAAGATTTTGCTGCCCTATTCCTTGATCCATTTCTCTTCCCTGCTCATGTAAAGCTCCCACCATCATCTGTTTGGATAGTTACTGTAGTAATAGTTGCCTTTGCACATCACATGAGGAATGGGAGGCATTAGGTTATGGGCTGGTGGCCCAGTAGTTCAAAGACCATGTGGGAGGCACCACATTTCCTCGCAGACTATCAAGATGTCAGGAGATGGAACTTTGCTCCTGGCCACCACATGCCCACCCAGCTTCTTCCCTGCATGTGAAAGCCAATTTCATGGGGCAGAGGAATTGGGAGCTCTATTCAGGAACTACTCTGACTCACATTCTGAGAGCCCCAGCCGGCCTCATTCTTTTGGTGTTTCAGTTAGCAACAAAAACTAGTTTCATCCAGTCTTCCTCCTCTAAATTCTCACCAAATAGCTAAGTCAGCTCAAAACAGAGTTTCTGGATCCTAACTCTTTCTATCTCAATGCACAGTAAATGGCACTAGTGCAGATCTCCAGCAGCTTCTAACCTGCTGCAGGATGGACAAACTGAGAGGATGAAGCCATGCAGTGACAGGACTGCTCCAACAGAACATGACCTTCAGGTCACACTGAACAGAATGGTGCCTGCTGACTTGTCTTGCTGGGAGGTGTAACTTTGCAAAGTACATCACATCTAGCAAAATTACACTTCAGTCTTGTGCTTTGCTGTGGGAACTTCTGGGTTCAATTGCTCGGGACAGTTAGTTGAGAATAAATTTTTTCTTCTGAAAGCAAATTTAGGATGCCTTTTCTCCTCATTATCACTTTCTCCTGCTCTGTCAGGGTCTTTATTATAACACAGCCTGTGTTTCCAGCCTGTTTAGCAAGACTTGAGAGCATATTTATTCCTATAAAATAAGGTCAATGACTCTTTTTCATTTCTTGGTATTGACACACAGGTTTTGAGACTTTCTGTAATAAAGAAAATAAGTTCTTCATCCTGAGATTATCTTTGGACATATTCATAGGCAGCTTTGTTTTTTATCATGTCAGTACCTCAAGGCTGATGTATCTTTAATTTTGGACTTTTGTCAAAATCTAAGGTGGTATCCAGTGCAATGAATAGATATATACACTAGACTGCTGACCAAAAGCTTTCAGATTATCTATGAATGTTAGGATTAGCACTTCAAGGAATATGTGTTTCCTCTTTGTCTGTAGGGCTGTTGCAGAAGTGCTGACCTTAAATATATGAAGACATGTTGCCTGTGTTTTCTGTTCTTGCGTCTGACTCATATCAAAGCACCTTGGAGCCCCAGATGATAAAGTGCAATCTTTCAGAAGATCAAATGTTGTAAAGAAAAATACCTTGAGAAGCTCAGAAAACACAGATGTCATTTTGGTGAACTCAGGTGTCCCATAGCGATTCTTGAATTTACGCAGACGTGAAATCTTTTTTACTAAGAGCAACTACCAAGAGTCCTCCTAAACATAACACCTCAGATGCAGGTATAATATTTTTTAATATTAATTTAATTCTTTTAGTGAGGCACAGGTTTCCCTACCTCTGAAATAACAGCTACGTCTTTTCAGCCTTGTCCTCAATTCTTCCTGCAAACAGTATGAGCCTATGAATCTACTTTTAACTCTCCCTTTTATGTAAGGACAACTCTCTACACAGCATGAAGATGTTTTAAGCTGTTATAGCTATGATTATCATGCTAACAGCCTATCTATTCCCAGAAATACACCTTTTAAAACTCTTCTCAACTCTCATTTTCAATGAAGGTAGTTTTATCAAGAACATCAGTAAGATGCACTTTCAACCCCAAATGATTTTTCTCTATGCTAGTCCTAGTACATGTTGTATCTTTTCTATTTTTATTTACATGTACAGCTGAGACAAACATTCCTTTAAGGAGTACAAGCATTTCCTCACAATTAACCTGTTTATCCTTCTAATACCTGTAGTTCTACAGAAGATTCTAGAATGCTTCTATCAACAGAATGGCTCCTGTATTAGCAACTGTCTTAAAAGTTTTAAATGTCCCATTTAATTTCTGGTAGTTGATCCAAATTGTGTCCCAGTTCTCTCTGCCCCCTTACAGGGCACTTCCTTAACACTGTGCTATCCACAGCCAAATACAATGATGGTGAAATAATGGTGTGAAACTTTTGAAAAGTGTTGAAATCTATTGCAGCTTGTTCCATTTTCCCATATACCTGACATTTTCTTAGCTTGTGCTGGTCTTCAGCATGTACTCCATGTGCTATTCTTGTTTTTCTCTACATTTTCCACGACTTCCAACTCAGCATTATGGATTCCTGTCCACATTTATTCTATTATCACCAGCAACCTCCATATGCTTCATTCTGAACTGAATCACTTATTTTTCTTGGAAAATTAACTCAGTTTCTTGTAACAGTTTCTAAGTGGTTTTGTTCCATCTATAATCCACACTCTTATCAGAGACCAGTGAAAAAACTGCAATACTGATTGTTCAGCTTCTTCTTTATGAGGTTTATTTAAGTATGCTCACACTCTTTTTTAAATCCTTTGAAAATATTTCATATTTACATAGCGCATGATGCATCTGAAGCATATTTTCATAGTCAATAGCTGACTTAGATGCCAGCAAACTCAATTTGGAAAAGCAAAACCTTTTGAATTGCATTTACTGTAGCAAGTGATTCCTAGCAGCCAATGTTTACAGCCTAAAAATTTTGTGTATTTCTGTCAGTTAGCATATTTCTAGACAGTTTCAGTTCAGGCTCCCGCAGTTATCATATCACAAAAATGCTGGGGAATTGGACCATTTCCAGTGACATCTCATCACCTCTGACAGTTCACCACCCTCCTGAGCAGAACCTCTGGGCCCTCTCTTACAGCTTTGCCAACTACTGGGTGTCCGGGTGTCCCTGCCCATCGCTGGGGTTGGGTACTAAATGGTCTTTAAGGTTCCTTCCAACCCAAACTTTTCTATTATTCTATGATACATGTATTTGTCAGTTTAGGAGTTTGTGGTACAGGATATACCTCCTTGGCAGCTGTACTAGGTTCCCTATAGAAAGGATTTGCTTTGATCTTTCCTAGATATACATGAAGCCATAACACTCCTACTAGCATATGGATATTTTTTCACATTTTATAACTTGTTAGCAGTATTCCAGAAGCAACTGGTATGATCTGTCTGGGGACAGCTCTCAGAAACTTCAAAAGAGTGCAGAGTACACCAGATCACCTCTTGAAATTGCTTGGTAACAGTGTATGTGCCGTTCTCTACTTTGATGATAAAGCCAAGTGATAGTTGCAGTCCTTTAAATATAAAATGGTCTGGGCTCCAACCACCATAGGGTCCTCCTATCACTGCTATGTCTTTATAGAGCATATAAGGTCTTTTTGGGTTTTTTTTTTGCTTTTCCTTTGATTGCTAAAATTTCACTCAACAATAGGAGTAGATGAAAATTCCCCCACCCCATAACTGTCCATATTTGCAAGACTTAAAGAACAATGCAGAGCATACATGATGAATTGTCTCATAGTGACAGTGTTAGATAACATCTTATATTTTGGATTATGAGCTGATGAGCTATGACTCATCAGTTTATCTCACTGATTATGATTTCACTCCTACCTTCTGCTTCCCCAGCTGTTGTATTTGCTGCTTACCCTGGACCGTAAGCTCCTTGGGGCATGAAGTACCTTCCAGGAACTGTTGTATCATGTCAGAACAATCTGTGTCACAAGTTACCCTCTCGGCTAATGTAGCAGAAAATAAGTGGTCATATTAGCACTTAACATTGCATGCTAGCTGTCCTCAAAATCTAAATTTACTTTTATTATTTACTCAGAGACCTTTCTCCTGAAAGCATGTTTTACTGTCACCTTGGATCCTGCAGAGAGTAAGACCCTGATCTTACAAAGTCCCTCAGAAGTTCCAAACTCTGCTTGTAACATGTTGAAGTGGAGTAACCCAAGAGCCCAACAAAACTCGCAACAACGTTAAAGAAGGGAGGAGCTCAAGGAACTCAGAGGATCCCAAATCAATTCATTTTAATGAGATGCAACACTGCATAACAGAAAAGATCTCAAGTGCATTTTTGTAAGGACCAGTTTCAGAAGTCAGATTTCAAAGTCAGGATTTCAAAACAGAACAAGAATTTCTATAATACATCCTTAAGTGCACTTTCCCGAATAGATGGGTTACATTTCCATTTTCATCTCATCTTTCCTGGACTTTGAACTTCTTTCCCTCTCCAATTCCTTTTCCTTATCCAGATATACTTAAAATTCTTTAAAATTTTCTGGGGATTTCTTTGGTCCGTACTTCAGAAAATTTACATGTCATTTTTTTTCTAAAATTTTATTTTCTCTGTCTGATTTACAGCTCTTTTGCTACTGTTATCTCTTCTAAGAATCCATAAGGTACAGTAACTTTCTATGCCTCAAGGCTTTTAAGACTTCTATTTAAATAACTTTCTGGTGATTGACTTGGTTAGTACAGGTTTGGGAATTAAAAAGATGCACTTTCCTGTCAGAACAGCAAAATTGGGTATGACCAGCTGGAGCTCTTAGTGGTCTAAAACCAGTCTATTACTGATGACCCAACATACAATCAAATTTTCCAGAGCATTCAAATTTCAGACACAATAAAGGTTCATTTTAGGCTTATCAAACTGAAGCATACCCTACTAGGATCATATTCTGCATGCAAGGAAATTGCCTACTGAAGTTCTCATCAGCTGATGTTGCACATATCTACAAGGTCATCAGTAATATAAAAAAAAGGGCATTATGTATAATATGCTCAATGGCTGCAAACATTCATATTCCTGTAATATTTTGCTGTTTATGGAATTATTCACAGTGGCATTAGAGAAATTTAACCTAGAAAACTGATATGCACGAAATTTAAGTCTGTAGCTAACTGGTGAGGATTAGGATTAAATTTGTTTAATAATTTATTCCATGTTTGCAGATTATATATTGTTGATACTTTTAATGTCTAGTATTAGCTATGAAAACATCTGATACTAGCTAATACTGCAGAAAAAAATTTGCCTTAAACAGATTAATCATCTGATCCATTGTATTTAATCTCATATCCCCATGTCCTCTGATATAAATTGTGGCACTCTTCTGAGTCTTATTAAAAATGGACAGTAATGCCTGGTCTTATAATGGCAGAGTTATAGTGATATGTTTTGTAATGGGCAAAATCTTGTTGCTATCTAGCATTTTACAGAACATTGTGAAAAAGTATTGCGGGAATTACTGGGAGGTTTTTTTGGTTAAAATTGTAACACTGTCTTAGAATGACAATCTGCCTTCCCAGCTTCCATCTGGAGTTTCCCTTGAATAAATATTCCTTTCTTCTCAAATTTGTGAACTAAATTATTCAATGATATTGCTTTGTGATGTTAAACAGCTGTTGTGTTTCACCCCTAAAAGCACACTTCATTGATGGCTGAAGCAATTCTTTCATTTAAGCTTTATTTTAAAAATGTCCTCTGTACCTTGAGCTAAATGCAATATATGCATACTAGAAAATTCTATATATTTTATCACCTGTGATGAAAACAAGATCTTTGCAAATGACAGATTTTATTAATCCCACAGATGCCACTGAAAAGGTTCTAATATAACAATGTTCCGGAAAAGCATAAACCAATTCAACAGACATTTTGTGGACATTTCATCGACATTTTCCAGGGGTAGACCATAGACTAAGGGAACAATATTTGTGCATTAAAGCAAAGAATAGGAATGGGGATAATGGTTAATGAAGTTGTATTGAATAGTGTGGGACCTGGGCATGATGTGCATGATAAGGAGTAAGAGGTGGAATGTGCTGGATTTGGCTGGGCTAGGGCTAATTTTCTTCCCGGTGGCTGGCATGGGGCTATATTTCGGATTAGTGCTGAACACAGGGTGATAATGCAGAGATTTTTTGGTTATTGCTGAGCAGGGCTTGCCCAGAGCCAAGGCCATTGCTGCTTTCTGCACTGCCACGCTGGTGAGGAGACTGGGGTGCATGGGAGGTTGGGAGGAGACACAGGATAGATGACCCAAACTGACCAAAGCAATATTCCACACCATATGAAATCATTCTCAGTGTATAAAGTGGGAGGAAGAAGGAGGATGTTTAGAGTGATGGTGCTTGTCTTCCCAAGTCACTGTTACCTGTGATAGGACCCCGCTCTCCTGTAGACGGCTGAACACCTGCCTGCCAATGTGAAGCAGTGAATTAATTCCTTGTTGTGCATTGCTTATGTGCACAGCTTTTGCTTTCCCTATTAAATTGTCTTTATGAACCCATGAGTTCTCCAGCTTTTCCCCTTCTAAGTTTCTCTCCAGTCCCACTGGTGAGGGAGTGAGTGAGCAGCTGAGTTGTACTTGGTGACTGGCTGGGGTTAAACCACAACACCCATGTAGAAGATGAGGGAAAGGCTATGGATGTTGTCTATCTGGATTTTAGTAAAGCCTCTGACAACATTCACAGAAAATCTGGCTGCTCAGGCTTGGATGGGTAAAAAAATGACTGGATGGCCAGGCCCTGAGAATAGTGGTGAATGGAGTTGAATCCAGTTAATAGCCGGTCCCTAGTGGGGTTCCCCAAGGCTCAGTATTTGGTCCAGCGCTGTTTAATATCTTTGTCAGTAATCTGGATGAGAGAAATGAAGTCACCCTCAGTCACTTTGCAGATGACACCAAGCTGGGTGGGAGTGTTGATCTGCTGGAGGTTGGGAGGGCTCTGCAGAGGGATCTGGACTGGCTGGATTGATGGGTCAAGGCCAGTTGTGTGAGCTTCAATATGTATGAGCGCTGGGTCCTGCACTTGGGTCACAACAAACCCAGGCAGTGTTACAGACTGGGGGCCCAGTGGCTCAAAGGTGCCATGTGAAAATGGACTTGGGCATGCTCTTTGAAAACTGCTGAACATGAGCCAGCAGTGTGCCCAGGTGGCCTAAAAGGTCAATGACTTATATGAGAAATATTAGAAGAGGCTGCCCAGGGAAGTAGTGGAGTCACCATCCCTGCATGTATTCAAAAGATGTGTAGATTGGCATGGTTTACTGCTGGGCTTGGCAGTTAGCAATTGGACCTGATGGTCCTGGAGGTCTTTTCCAAGCAAAGTGTTTCTATGCTTCTATGATCGCAGAGAAATAAAGCTGTTTTTCAGGGAAAGCACCCACTTTGATATATTAATGAGAAATTCCACAGGGGCATATTCTGCCTTCAGAGAGTCATATGTAAATCAAATTGATTTCAATAGAAATTGGTTGCTTTTACTGGAGCAGCAGTATTGCAGAGACTTCTATAGAGATTCCAGCTAGATTTTTCTTTAACTTCAAAATCCCCATTTTACACTTGAATCAGCAATTTTGGTTTCCAGATCTGACAAAGTCATCCAGAGGGAAATAAAATCTCCCAGGAAGAGTTGGAGCCTGGCAGAATGTCCTAGAAAGCTTGCTTTCCTATACCCTTCCCCAGGCATCTGCTCCAGGCCACTCTCAGAGCCAGCATGCTGAGAAGCAGGGACCCTTTTTCTAACCTGATAGAAGCATTCCTAATGTGGTACGCAATGAAGATTTTTCAAATTAGAATTAGTGTGGGTCAGAGAATGATGTGGGTCAGAAAATGATGAAAGGAACCATCACAATTTTCTAATTTTTCTTATATTTATTATTCCTTATAAGATACCAACACTAAAGTCCTAGTACTTGATCTCTCTCCTTCTAAATACAATAACTTCATTTACAAGAAGGACAAGGTCAGCATTAAGATCTGTCCATATAAAACTGTCAGTCAGTGATAATACCAGATGATCTAGCCTCCAAGTGATCCACTAAATCAGATACTTGATGACTTCTGGTTAGGAAAAACAAGCTAGAGTAAAGCATGACTAATATGTTCTCCTGCTCACTGTGACCTGTTGTTTTGCTTGAATTGCTTGAACTTTAGGACTCAAAATATCCTTTCCTACTTCTTCCTAACTTTTACAGCAGCATCATTTTATGCCTGTAGCTAGCTGCCATCTTTGGAGCTGAGCATCACCAATGTGAGCAGGGATCCAAAATTGCTGAAGACAGGAAATGAAAGTCCCTGTTATATCAAAATGGAAAGGGAAGGAAATGAAATGGTCTACAGTTTTGCGTCTAGACACCATTACATTCCATTCAGGAAGTTTCACACAGTGGATATAATGTACTATCTAGCAGGTGAGTAAAAGGGATGGAAATCAGATTTACTGTGTTCTCTGATGTTTCCAATAGCACTGATGTAGAAGATACCGATGGAAACTTTGTAAAGACTCTCTGTGCAGTGGTTTATCCATCTGTATAATAATACTGATGTTTGCAAACATCTCTGAAAAGTTCATATTTAAGCCCCAGAACTGTAACCGGGGGACTGTCGTTAACTCTGACTGTTACTTAGACACATCACTGTGGTCCCCAAGCATCTCCAAGCTGAATTCCCCTTCACATCCTAGTGAGTCTTTCTTTTCAACTTCTAATGACACTGAAAGAGCCTTGCATAATAAATACATGGTTCACAGACAGCTACTTAGCCTGCTGTCTAACAAATCTCTAATTTGTTATCTAGTAAATATAGTAACACTTAAAATACAGAGACTCAATCAATGAATCTCTCTCCCTGTCTCATGTATCTGGAATACACAAAATGCAATTCATTGCTGCTATTCATGCGCCAGCCACTCAATATGTATATATATTACAGTATATATACCTGAAGCATCTTTTTAAAAATGTACAAAGAGCACTAAAATGCTGAAGGAAAACATATTATTTGCTCTTGTCTCCTTGTCTCCTCTCCTGTGATGTCCTGTGGCTGCCCCTCAAAAGGGAAAACAGAGGAGTCAATTATCTGCAGCAAATGCCTGGGTCTACATTTGATTTCACTGTGATATCCTTTCTTTTATTACAATAGGGCCAGGTAGCCCTACTTCAGATTGTCCTACTTCAGGACAAAATTCCATGCCACGCTGATAAATATTGTAAATCTTTGGGACAGACACTGTGAGTTACAAGACAAAAGGAGGAAGCTACAAAAGCTAATAATAACAAATGGGGTTATTTAAAGATTATCCAGTATCTGTATGGAATTCAGCCAAAATATTTGTTTATATTCCTGGAAGAGTATTACAACACCCCAAGTACGTTTCATTTCAAGGACTGGACAAACCAACCCCTAGTGGTCCCTATCAACCTCAACCATTCTGTGATCTGTGTGGTAACATCTCCCTCGAGTTTCCAGTGACAGGATGAGACTCTGTGAGTCTAGACTAGATTTTTATATAACTGGAATATTGAAATCAAGAAATCTGTATCTGTAGGTGCTGACTACCCCTACCAATGAATTTATTTATTAGGAATTGTGTAATTCTTTGCTTGTGGTAATGAAGACATTGTACAGTACCTGACAAAACACAATAAAGTTAGAAAATACTGCCTTAAGTGCATAGTAGAGATTTTTTTAGTGTTGATAATTTTATCTCACTATTTGGTTTCATTACATGGAACTAATCATCTCCAGGGGGTTGGTTTTAGATAGCTGAGAAATTTCTGTTGTGAGGAGTACATTGAATATTTTTCAGCGTTTTAATCTGCGTTGGTGGGTGATCCTTCCACTCTGTTTTGTTTTAGTTTTGAAATAGAAAATAAGAAACCTTGTCAAAGCCTTTGTTTTGTCTGGCTTCATGTCAAACCCATGTAGAATTCTGCATTCTGGCTGTATTTTCATAAGATGACCTGGATTTCATGAAATTAAAAAGATTTGTCAACATTCAGAAGATGTGTAGCTGAGATACCAATTTGTAATTATATCTGAAGTGTGGTCATCAGTTGAGCTTACGTTTCATTGAAACCATTATTCTCAGCATTGCATCTTTAAAACAGGATGTTTTGCCAAAGAATGCTGCAAATGATCTGTTTGAGACTAAAAAGCTAAGCAAAACACATTAAATGAAAAAAACCAACATAACTACCCAGCCTAATCAAACTCTTTCCTCTCTTTTTGCTGTGACTCTCAATGACACCAACCACCTCTTCAGCCAAATCTCTCAAAAAAGCCTGACAATTGGGAGGGAAATTGCAAAGGAGACTAGTATTTAAAAACACCCAACAAACAAGGTATGCTTTGCCAGTGTTGAGGTTTGGGGTTTTGGAATAAAGAATGACTATAGAATTGATAAGCAACTAAGAAACACTACGAACACTTGATATGAATTCTCAGAGAGATTTCTTTTTTCAAAAGGACAAGAATACTACTGATCATGAATAAAGTTCAGTTCCAAAATCCTTTAAGTGTTTTTTTTTACTTCTATTTATGTTTGGGTTTTAGTAATCTCTTTAGAGAAGATAAAGATAGAAATGTCTGATGATTTTAATATAAATAAATAATTAAGTGATAAAAGACTGATTTGATAGAAATAGTTATGATGACAATGAGATACTGAGAGCTGATGGTGACTAAAATATTTCTAAAATTCTAAAGATAGGCCACAAAATTTTGAGGTGATAAGTAGGGGGGTTTTGTGTTTATTGTATGCTACCAAAGAACAAAGGACTTCACTTAGCTGCAACAGTTTTTCCAGGGTTTATATAACTGTATTTCAGCCAAATCCAGGTCCTCCTCTAATTGATACAAACCAGAATTTCCATATTTGGAGAAGATTACAAGTTACATTTAACAGGAAGTGAAGCTAAATAGGATTGTTGATTACATGGACACAGCTATAAACAATGGAGTGTTCTAATGCTGATGTGGTGAGATTAGAGAGCTATTAGTGAAATCCCCATTTAAAAGTATTTTGTTCATGAACTGTGTGTGGTGGGAAGCTCTATACCCTAGAGAAAACTAGTCGCATTGACTTAAACACACACATACATATTTAAAATAGAAACACTCACATATATATATATATATATATACATGAACACATACATACATGTATGTATGTATATATCAGTTTTCTGATAGAAAAGAGGAAGCCAAACTAGAATGCAAATATAACTTTTGGCACAAAGATCATGTCAACCATAACAGACTAAAATTAGTTGATGATTTTCCAAGTATAGATTTACATATAAAAAGAACAAAGCAGTTCAATTCTACATTTGCTGACTAGAGGCCAATTTATCCCAGAGGAAAGAGAAATTCTTGAGTATGGCTGTTGTCCAAAGTATTATAATTAGGAGAAACTAAATGAGATTTTACTTTGGTCATTCAAAAGGATCTATTTTTCCTTTTGGCTTTTACCTGATGAATAGGTTGAAAATTCTGTATCCAGTCAACTTAAAGTATTGAGGATCCATTAACAAGATTTAGAGTGGGAAAAAAATGGTGTTTCTTATTAGGAAACTTGTTTGGGGTTGATTTAATTTCTGATTTAAGCATTAAGATTCTGCTGGCTAGTAATTTTGATGGCAAGTTGTGTTTGACATCCTATCCTGTAGTTGCATGCTGCCACTAAAGATACCTTTCTTCATCACTGGATGAGTGACGCAAACTGAATGTTGTATGCTTTGGTCAGGTATATAGCAAGGTATGGTGTTTTCGGTGTTCAGCCTTTCTTCCTTTTGTGAAAAATAGTTTACAGAAAAAAACCAAAAATCACAACCCAAATCCAAACAAAATATATTTTCCCTGCTTTCGACAAAAACAAAATTAAGAATGCAAGAAAGGGTCCTACTTGTTTTTCTTTGAAAAAGCTTCATATGTTTTCAGGCAAATCCCTCCCACAGTAGAAATGGATTATGAAATTCTAAGTCAGGATTGATTTTTGAGGACCAGCCTGCATTCTTCAGCACCCTTGAATCAAAAGGTTAAAACAGCAAATGACTTGTAACAAGAAGGAGTAATTATGGATGTCCTACTTTATCCACACTAGACACTAATTGTAAATCCTCTCATTGATAGCAAGTGCCTGATCTGACTGAAGTCTAGGAAAGAGCTGCCAAGGACTTCAGAAGTTGTTAAATGAGAATATAGTTGTAGCACATGGCAAGGAAAGAGTATTCTTCAGATACCAGGTTTTTATTAATTTGGGAAGATAATTAGCCTTCTTCCTCCCAAGCCTGCAATGATAAAATCAAAGGATTTGAATTGATCTTCCCCTGTCAGAAATGACATTTCTTCCTCTCCTAATTACAGTTCGGAGAAGAAACAGGCTCTGTTATCCCCATCTTCCATCTCTGACTTACTACATTTTCTTGTGTAAGTGTACTTTAGTGTGTTTCACCTTGGTTTATTTCTTATTTAAGAAATGAGGCAGCATACCCTTACACAAGTTACTTGTACGTGTCACAAAGTCTTTGGCTGAAAATCCTACTTAAATTGTAAAACAAGGAAACAAGTCTCCTTGGAATTGTCCCAGCAATATGTCAAAAGCAGAGGATGGCTGAGGAGAAGGGTGTTGTGTATGTGAAGGGGAAGCTACAGTTTTGGCTTTTTTCCTCTGTGTTACTGACGCACACAAAAACACATGCACAAATACTAGGGAGGCCATCACAGAGGAAGTGGGAGAATTTACGTTTGCTATACCTCAGCAAAATTTAATGCTGGCTGGCCACGTTGAAGTAATTTAAGAAGGAAAAAAAATTGATGACATACTCAATAAGCTCTCTTGTAGTTCCAATCTAGAGCATAGGTAAAGTCTAGTGAAGGGAAAAATTGTTAGGGAGTAAACACTTGAATGCAAAGTGGATGACACTGGGTTACTTAAATAGCTATTTTAAAGTATTTCCTTTTCCTCTTTAATACAAAGTTCACTCAAAAGGACTGTACATATAGAGAATTCTTCCTGACCTCAGTGTTACAAATAAGCCAAATTATTTTACCACAGATGGTAATTAGACAGAGAATCATTAGTAAAATCCTGCTGTAAACTGTATGCTTGCTGGAGGAATAATCAAGGAGTCTCAACAGTGCTTTGCAGAATTGCTATTTCCTGTCCCCTTTGAATAAGCATTACCCATTTTCTTCATCCATCTATCAGAAAGGTTCCCATGCACATACTGAATGGATGTTTACTACAATCTGTCAAACCTCCATGCTCAGCTCGTGGTAAGTGCACATCTGCTTGCTGGATCTAAGGATGCTCAATTGATGATGGGGTTCTTGACCAAGGGAAGTAAAATAGTGATCAGCTCTGTCAAAGCATCCCCTATATACAATGCTACAAGCGAGCACACACTGTCTTAATAAAAGAGTTAAGAAATGAACCTACAAAATGTTTCCCTTATTCCAGACTTCGAGTGCAAGTATGTAATTTTGGCTGTATCACACAAAAAAATTACATCGATTTATGCAAACTTTTACTTCCCAAGCCCCAAAACACTTTATGAGCTGTGCAACATATACAGGAACATTTTCACTTAAGACTAAATGCAGCAATTTCTGTGGTGGAGCTCTGCGTCTGTTAATTAAGGTACATGTGTAGCCCAAATTCCGTTTTACAATACTCTCGTGTGCCATCTCCATACCTCAGGCTGGGAACTAGAGCCGTGAGGCTGCCATTAATCTCTCCAGGCTCAGGAATTCTCCCAGAGAGATTCTGAAACTAGGTTAAATCTATAGAGAGCTCATGGGAATGCAAATAGTAGATGCAGGTCAAAGTCCTGTATTGAGGGAACTCCCTTCCCCATCATAGTCATGGAATGGTTTGAGTTGGAAGGGACCTTAAAGATCATCTAGTTCCAGTCCCCCTACCATGGGCAGGGACACCTTCCACTAGACCAGGTTGCTCAAAGCCCCATCCAACCTGGCTTTGAACACTTCCAGGGATGGGGCATCCACAGCTTCTCTGGGCACCCTGTACCAGTGCCTCACCACCCTCACAGTAAAGATTTTCTTCCTAATATTTAATCTAAACCTGCCCTCTTTCAGTTTGAAGACATTACCCTGTGTACTATCACTTCTCCCTTATCCTATCAGGATACCAGAAAAGGTGAGTGGTGTTAAACTTGAAAACTACAACAAAGATTTTCGTTATCCTTCTAGGAGATAAGAGTGGCATTTGGCCTCTGAAAATGATCATTGAGTAGGAGGTAGGGCTTTTCGAGCATCATAATTGATAGATTTGTAATTAGCAAGCTTTGCAGCAGGAAGAAAATCATTGCATGATGACTAGATTACAAACCCTGTTCTTTCTTCCTGCTGCTTGTGATTTTGCAATGGCTCTGATTGTAGCTTCTCTGACATTTGCATATCTTCCTAAGCATTTGAGGTGCATGCTGATTTCATGTTTTATCTCCTTTTGATGTGTTGCAGGTGCTTGTCAATGACTACCAGAATTTCTATTAGTGTCAGCTTTTATTTTATTGAAATATTTGTGCAGAATAATATATCACTGAAGCATAACACGAGTCCATTTTAATCCAGCTATGTGGAAAGACTTACAGAAGGCACTGAATGAGCTATAGTAGAGAGTTGTTTTGGTCTGATTATTACAGGTAGATGGGTAGGGAACTTTTTTCACTGCATACAGTGCATGGGGGAAAATTTAGGAGGGGTTTTGCATCCATTTGTATTCAGCAGGTTATCTATGCATATGATTGATGTGGCCTCCCCTTTTCCCTCTGTTGCAGCCTTTTCCTCACGATTAACACCAACATAGTATCTTGTCATGACTGAGGCATCAGTGGGACTTCAGAGTGACAGATGCCCTCATGGAAAATACACTCAACAGCGACTGGAGCTCAAAGCCCAGTCTGTAAAAATGGGACATGTTGACAGCTGTGGAAAGGTATCATAGTGTACCATGTGCTATTAGGTTATTTGATCTTGTGCTTTGAGGTAAGATTTTGGGCCAATGACTTAGGAGTACTACTCCAACTCATTATTTGTCAGCTTTCTTCACTTCTGGAACCTGCGTTTCTTCACCAACACTGATGATAAGATCAAAATATCCAACCATTTGATGTATGAAGCTTTATTAATTCAGCTGTTTGTAGAAATTTAGGATCTTTCTATGATGATACTTGTAGAAAATGACTAGCAGGTGTGTAAGATTATTTTGACATAACTGTAAGTACAGCAGCCATCACATACTATTTTGTAATGCAACTTTCATTCCATTTGCTCAATTTATTTGTTATTTTAAGGCTCAGTTCTGCAATGAAAATTAGGCAAATCACTAAGACAAAATTCCTGCAGAATGACCCTTTTTGGACAGGGAAACTTGGTTTAGAGTGATGGAAAGTGGGTATTTATATATTATAAAAGAATCGGTGTAAAAGAAATGCTATGATTGGAAAAAAAAAGATTAAGAAAAGTGTACTCAAAAATTTGACTGCCCAGCTTAGATCATGGTAATTGGAAATGCTGTTAGCATAGTGTTCAGTTTAGAGAGTCATGAAAGCACTCAAGTTTCCTTTTTTCTGGCCCTTGACTAATAACATGGAACAAAATATGAATTACCAACCCTCAGCACTGTATTTTATTGTTTTCCTCAGTCTTAAAAGAGTTTTAGGAGATCAACAGGGCCATGCCTTCAAAAAGGAATGAGATTAAAGTCACCTTCAGCCATCTCAAACTGTATTTGCATATGGGGGGACCACAGTAATAAATTATACACGAATTTTGATACTGTATTCAGTAGCCAATGATACATGATACCACTGTATTTTTACTGTTTCAGTATTTTTTGAAGTTGGGAGAGGATTGCATTTATTTTTCTATGTGTGATGGCTAGCTACAAAGACTGGTTTCACACACAGGTATAGCTGGAAATTTGATGTGCCTTTTTTATTTATTTTTAATAGCAATTCATTTCAGCGACCACAGTGAGGACACATGCTTTATAAAGCCTGGAATTATCTGATTATTATTTTTTAGATAAAAAAAGGTCATTTAGGATTTTGAAAGATTTTTCTTGAACTTCAGTACCAAGTTACATTCAAATCAGCAGCTCAAATCAGCAATCACTTTTAAGAACATTACTTGGTTATTTTTTTTATTGTGTTTCCTGGCCACAATGGAGAGCGTATTTACTTATAATTATGACATTTTTATTACTAACCAAGTAGATGATGCTGAATATTCATATTTCCAATGTAAAACCCACCTCCGGAAATTATAAGTAACACTTAAATCTTTTTTATTTCAGTAGTGATAACAGATATATTAGAAATATGGCTTCTTTATAAGAAATGGCTAAATTTGCAAGAACAGGTTTATGTGTTTTTCCTGAAGAAATTCTCTGTGATATAAAAATAAACCCTTTCTTTTTGTATTCTTTGCATTAATAACTGCACCTAGAAATAATACAGACAGTTGTGGTAGAATATACATCATAGAAACTCATTTATTAAAAAATCTAACTTTATATATGAGAACAATGACAAAAAGGAGGTCTTTTGCAAGATAACTCATTTTTATAGAAGAAATGGTTCAGCTGCACTTGACAGCTTTTTTGAAAACAAAAGAATTAGGCTTTGACCAGCAGCTCAACAGGGATTTTTGGCAAGGCTGGTTTTATCATTTGCAAGGGCCAACTACTCCCTCTGCCTCACATGCTGCCCAAGGAAGAGTAAATGAGTTGGGGAAGGCTTTTATTTGCAGGGAGAAATGACAGTGCCAGGACCACTGAATTTTTAAAGAGACGAAGATAAAAAGTGTGCTTCTTTGGCCCTGCTTTAACGTGCTGACGTGCCAACGTCACTTTAACAGATTAACAAAGTAGTGTTTGCGGAGATTGAACCTGCCTTTTACATGCTTAGCGGTACATTTGCAATCACCCACTCCTAGCATTTCCCTTCATTTCCTTGTAGAATTTAATCTCACTCAAATACAGTAAATTTGATGGACAACTTATGCTGGATTCTCTCCCTGACAGGGTATTGCATCCGCCAGCAAGATTCAGAGTATTAGGATCTGTTGTCCTGCATCTCACAGGGAATTGTTAGGCCACAGAGACACTTTCCCAGGCTGTGCTACTCATAATGTCTTGAAGTAACATTTTGGTCCTTCCTCCTCATTTGATTGACCTGTGCTCATCACTTCCTTGCCATTTTCCTTCTGACATTTCCACTTCCATTTTGTTTCCCTGTAGGTACTTTCCTCTGGAGCGAATGACCTTTTGTAAATATTGCTGTCTTTATATTTTGATTCTAAAATGACATGTATGAAGGGGTTCACAGCTATATTCAAGAGTAGATGCGTAGCCTGCCTTATTATTAACAACCACAATACAGTATTTCTCCAATAAGGTTTAACTTAGAGATGTTGCTGCTCATTTCAGTGGTTTGGACTCAGTCCTCTGAGGCACAAAATCATCATAGTACCATTTAATGGTGAACTTTGGGAACCAGGTTTGAGTGTCTTGTTGAATACCACAGAAATGTTCCCTGCAAAAACATGTTTAATATTCAGAAGTGTGTGACCTT
>NW_008238359.1:2997669-3056210 GCF_000691975.1 Corvus brachyrhynchos
ATATTTATGCTTATTTCCATCTCCCATAAGGAATCTGAGGAGTACTTATAATGCAATTATTTGGTTCAGATATTCTGTCCAGGAAAATGTTTCCACAGCGTTTTACAGACTTACTGTAAATAACACAATCACACGCTTCAATCATAAATAAGCAAGGAGGAGCAGGAGAGAGAGAACTGACGCATAAACAGAGATTTGAAGCCTGCTGCTGAATCTACGAGACAGCAGAATGCAGAGTGGTTGCTCCAGGTGACAGAGGAGAAACCAGGTCTACCAAGGATGACAAGGCTGGGTGAAAAAGGGAGTGGAGGAGCTGGAAGTGTGAGACAGAAGAAAAGTGTGAACTCCTCTACAGGAGCTTCTGGCAGCTCCATTTGGAGGGGGTTGTTGTGGTGGGGGAATTTTTGCAGGTTGTATTCTACTTTTTAACCACATCTTAAAGGAATATTCAAGACCACAATGTCTTTTTTTTTTTTTTAAGTTGGTTGTGAAGGTGGGCCATTTCATAGCAAAAAGCAAAAAAGGCATTTTGAGTACACTTTAGTACCATGAACATGTTTCTTGTTATAGAGCAAGAAAACACGGATCAGCAGACCATACTGGACAGATAGAAAGAAATGTGTTCATCGTTTTTTTAAGTCACAGGATACTGAATGGTTGTCTCCAGGGAGCTGTCTCTTATTGTGTTTCTAATGATGGAGATGGGCAAAGAATCTTTGGAGAACAAGATGCAAAAAATACGTGGCTGTTCTCAGGTGTTCCCTTTAAGGGAAGCAGGAAGACTCATTTAGGAAAGGGATGGATGTGCATAAATACACAACAGCAGCTCCTGATGAAGCTAGGTACTTTCAAGAAGAGACAAAAGCTGTTCTATTATTATAGGAGATACATATATATACACATATACACATACATGTAAAATTTATATTATAGTGTTCAGTAAACACTAATGGTCATTGTATTGTCACAGTTGGACATCACAAGTCATCAGCATCTGTCCAAGAGTGATCTTTGGTTCAGATCCTGACTGGAAATCCCAACTGGAATAACAGTCCATGTTTGTGAAGAGAATAGCTGTATGCAACCTGCTTGTGGTCCCAGATGCATAATAAATCCTGAACCATGCCCAGAAAGAGTTTGGGGAACAAGAATTTACTTAGACCCCAGTCTAACTGTTGTATCTTAGCGCAGATGAAATCCAGTGCCTGGGAATGTTTCTCTGTTAGAGGTTTGTTGGTATACATGTGGCTATCATGATCAGCCCCCATGTAAGACATTAGATGACTTTTGAAAGCATGTCCTCTATTAGCTCAGAACCAGCTACCTACATGGATTTCCATATCCTTATAGGATTTCCTATGGCATGAGCCGGGATTTATCTACTGATCTCAGACCAAGACACTGAGAATTACAGACTTTAAACTTCTACACAACACCAACACTTTTCTAACCTCTGCGCAGTCTCTGACCCACGTTCTCTCTTTAGGGGTATTTGTGAAGATTAAATCATTGCAACAAAACTTTTTGAAGATAAAAATGCTTTGTAATGGTTATATACAATTATCCTTTCTTATTTTGAGCAGAATGACTCTCTAAGTCTGCTAAGTGAACCTGGTTACAGCAAGGAATGTCTTGGCCTATTGTCAACCTTTTGCCTAATTTTAAAATATGCAAAAAAAAACCAGTGTCAAAGCAAATTTTCATGAATATTACATGTAATGATTTTGAGATTCTTGTCATAATTAGGCCTTCATAAAAATGTGAAATATTAAGATGTAAGTTTGGTATTTAAATGAACTCTTGAAAAGGCTCCAGATCCTGAAAATTTCATGAAAATACCTTATAGGTTTCTTGCCACTGTTGGCTTATATAGGCCATCATTTTTCCTCAGATGACAGCCTCTTCTATGTCTTCCTTGACTTTTCTATCCTTTAGTTTCCCATTTATCCGCCTGTCTCAGCTCTGTCGTCTCTTGGCTACACCATAACTTTTTCCTACTGAATCCTTCAAAGCCTGAAGGCACAATATGGAATAAGAGTTACTGCTTTCCTGTGTCCCTAGCTCTGTGATTGTCATTCTTCACTTTGCTTTCAGGGATGGAAATTCCAAGATTTGCCCTTGACTCTGAGGTTATTTTTTTCCTCTCACAGCTTTTCAGCCTGTTTCCATGCATAGAGCTTTGTCTGGAGTGCTGCCAGGAGTTATCTTTATCCCATCACCCCCCTGCTGTTGCCAAAACCCTTACTCATATGCGAATTGCAATTCAGTCATTTATAATCTCTCTTAATTCCTCATACAAGCATTTTACAGAGTAATGCCAAGCTACTGTCAAAGAACATCCATTTCCAATCCATAAGCACCATCACTGCTATCCCCACGATCTTAGAGCCACCCTCTTGCTGTCATTTAATAACTAGACCCTACACCAGCTAGAATACAAGAATTGGACACAAGGATTTAACAGGGGTAATGAAAGGAACATTCTGATCAAATACTAAACTAGTGGACTTTGTGCCTTCATAATTATAAATTTCTTACCATATCCATAAGTCAGTTGTCACAGTCACCAGGTCATAACCAGCTTGGGTCAATACCTCCTTCTAGAAGCCATTTTTCAGTTCGAATCTATATATCACAGTTTAAAACCAAAACAAAAAATCTTCTTCAAGCCGAAATTATGTGTTAAAAATAACAATGCCTGATGCTGAGATCATCCCAGTGTCTGACACTACCTGCCACCTGGTGGAAAGGTCTCCTAGTTGCACTTTTGTCTTGACTGAGATGGTTAAAGGTTTCTGGGAGAATCCCTCATGTTTTAATGTGCAGTGCAACCCAGGAAGGCTAGAATGTAACTAGCTGAGAAAAGCTAGAACTAACTTGCTGAGTTACCTTCCAGACATAGCAGCTGGGACCCCACGACAACACAGACTGGGAAATCTGCTCAAGATAACTCTGATGGTTACTCACAGTAGGCTTCATGGCGCCACTGCTACCCTAAAGCCTGGATTGTCTTAAAGTTGGCTTGAGCCTGTTTCCATAAGTCAGTCACTGCATTTTAGACTTACTATAAATCTGTCTTGTGCTAATTTAAAACAGATTGTCCTGTGGCTGTTTGAATTGTGACAACAGTGGGTGTTATGTCCTTATTGATTTGAGCACTGTTGTTCACTCTGTTTGTGCTCTATTCCATAAAATGGGAAGGATGGCAATGTGAGCGAAGGCCCTTTTCTGTGTACAGGGTGTATTCTCTTCTGTACTTCCTCCGCAGTAAGTACCATGGTGAACAATTGCCACTGCTATGAAAGATTCTGCGTAAAGATGAAGGTCTATTGAGAATGAAGGTCACATTCCATCTTGAAAAGTTGACTTCAGGCCTTCAGGCAGATGAGGGGCTTAGAGATTTCAGGCTCCAGTTACGATGTTCCATTATGTCTAAAAAAAGATTTTGTAGCTGATTGTGAGCCATACAGATATGAGAGAGATACAGCTTGAGGCAAGGGCATTTTTAGTTTCTGGATTGTAGTAAGGATTTTTTAAACAACATGCTAAATATACAAATTCTGCATTTCATTCAGCAACTCCTGATGGTAAAACATATAAGCTATTCTGAGAGCAGATTCAAAACGTCAGGATGGACATTTCTCAGGTAAGTATTGCCTATCTTTGGCATGCAAAGCTGTGTTTCATCTTGTCTTCTTTTATTTCACCTATTGCATTCCCGATTGCACTGTGGTACAGATTAAAAAGCCCAGAGAGAAGGTGTCTCTCTTTCCACATCAGTCCAAACTCAGTTTTACCCCTAACCTACCTAAAATTAATGCTCTCTTTTGGACTGAAAGTTCCTGAGATTTGTTTTGCAGAGGAAATCCCTAAGCTATAATGAAATTATAAGAAACACCTCTTCGTCTTGATCTCACCCTACTACTACTAGCGGCACTAATGACAGTGACAGTAATGACTGCTACTACTAAAACTTTCTTGGTTTTGTGTCTGAATTACTGGAAAACTTGGTGCTTTCAGTCTGCAGTGGCTGAAGAACACTCTTATACTGCCTGAACTTCAGATGTTTAGACAAATAAGTGAATGAAGAACTGCTTACAGAGTAATTCCAGGTAGCTCCTAAATTTCATCAAATTCCAGAATTTCACTTCAGATGACAACATCAGCACTTCAAATCTTCATGCCAGAGGCAGTAGCCAAGTTTGTAAGTATTAAAACAATTGATAGACCTAGGAATCTTTAAGAAAATCGGTTTCCACTGAGACTTATGAATCCAAATTAAACTATACAGCTAAATACCATGGAAGATCTAAGTTGAAAGTGGTGGGAATGATGCGCTGAAGAGCAGAATTGGATCTTGACTTGACTTTAAGGCCAGAGGCATAACAAGCTACCTCCCTCCCCAGATACTTTCTGAGGTGAAGACATCCAAAGTCTGTCACAACATTGCAACCCATAAGATAAAAGCAAGGCTTTTTTTATGTTGCACCCACTCAAACGTCAGTCAGGGAGCCTCTTGTGAAGCAGCTCTATCGTCGTGCACTGAAAAGAGGTGTCAGGTAGCAGTACCTTGCAACAAAGCATTGTTCATTTTTTTCTGCAATTTTCCTTGATTGTGAACAAATAGGAAACCTTCTTAACTTCCTGATTTGTCTCAACAATACTACAAGCAAAATAAAAGTTTCCCTTTTCAGCATGTGAATGTTGAAATATTTGTAAGATTATTCATGTGACAAAATAAAGAATGTTCCTCAGCTGAGATCTATGTAATCTATTCTTCCTTTGTATTTTAATTCTTTGGGGAAAAAACAAGGAGAAAAGAATCTTATATGAAAAAAAATTTTTTACAAACAATTTACAGTTTTACATAGGAATGCCCTATCTTGGCTGTCATTATAATTATCTACCAGCTAAAGAGATTTATTTTTTATCAGCACAAAGGGATAAATGTCTACATGGGTAATCAGACTCATTATGAGAAGTAAAATTTGCTTCTCAATTTCAGCTGGGTTCACTTACTTTAAACTGTCCCTACAACTTAAAAAATATTTTTATTGATGCTTAAAACTCTTATCAGAAAAAACAAGGAAGAAGGAACAGTCAAATAAATTCATCCTGATAGAAGTACCATGAAGATTTTTTTTTTAATTGGTAAATCTGACTCTCTCTTTGCTTGTCTTTACTTAGCCTTACTGAGATGTCCTCAATTACTCCTCTTACTTTGTAGATAGCTTAAATTTATCATTTCCATGTTACGTTTAAGGGTAAACGCCTTAATTCCTTCTGTCCACTTGAAATCGGGTTCTTCAAAAGCTGGGATAATTTACTGTTATTTTTTCATGTTAATTAGGTATTGAAGAAACCGCCTAAGAGTGTAACATGGTCATTTTCTGCCATGGATGCAAGCTGAGGTGTTGAGAGTGCAAGCTTACACCTTTAGTCTTTCTGGAAGGACAGTTTGTTTCCCTGTCGAAAGAGCTGTGTGTACCATCACTGGCAAAATCAAAAGCTCCAAGTAAACACAGACAGATTTTCCCTTGTCTTTATCATGCTTGTGCAGGTACACATTTACAGCAAGATTTTCACAGCAGTGTACCTTCAGTACACAAATGAAAAACTCTCCAGAAAATTAAATGAGGGAGATGCCTAGTGAAAATGGAAGTTTTCAGAGGTATGTGTTAGCTTCCATTGACTTTTCAAAGTAGTTAACCTGTGCAGAAAGATTGGGTTGTTGCTTCATCTGCATTAAGAGTTATCTAAAAGTCACCTGAACCTCTGAAACTTTACATGATAAAGGAAAAGAGGAGAGATGCAAGAAGCAGAAATGCAGAGAACATGTCTTGCAACTACGATAAACAGGAAAGAGAAGTAAATAAATTTTAAAATTCCTCAGCAAGTGGCTTCTCTACTTATTCAGGAAGCCTGGTAGAACCAGGCAGGTTATTAAGCTGTATTTAAGGCTGAAAAGAAGAAATCAAAACAAAGCTGAGTGTGACTTAGGTCTTTGTGTATGGGATGACAAAATAAAGAAGCAAAAGATCACAGAAGAAAGAAGTGCTTGATCTTAAGGAATGATGAATGACAAAGAAAACAGAAAGAAGGACTTAAACATTGAAGTCAATGGAACTACCTGCACCTTGAAAAATAAAGCCGAGAAAGAGAGAAGCTTTTGGGGAAATCTGCAGATGTTGACCTCCTAAAGAAGAAGAAAGCAGAAGGGAGAAGAACAGAGAAAATCAAAACCAAGGAGAATGCAGAATTGAACACAAGTTCAAAGTTAATTTTATTAGAACTGCTTTGGTATTTCATTTTCATGTCAATGAATGTTGACCATGTTTGCTAGTGCTGAATTTCACCTACAGCCTTGAAGCCACTCCTTTTGTGGGAGACAACTACTTGGAGAAAACACTGCTTTTGCTGCATTGTGTAAATGCTAACTCAGCAAGACAACAACAGTAGGGGCTACTAGAGGCTACTGCAGTATAGATGATGAGTGTTAATACATTTATATTTTTGAGGGTACTATATGATCCTTTCCATCACAAGACAGCCTAGTGCTGTATGTTAATACTTTGCTCTCACTCTCAATCCATTCCTTACATCACCTGGGCCTATGAAATGGATCCAGCATGAATGAGACAGAAGAATCCTTCACTTCACAGCCATTCATTTTGTTTTATTTCACTTAAGTTTTTTCTAATCCACTGCAAGCCTATGCTCCTTACCCTGTGGAGATTTATTCTCTCTGAGAGTTCCTTATGAAGAGGTATCAAAGTAAGTTATGTCCACTAAGTCACCTTTATGTACTGTATTATTAACTTTTTGAAGGAATCAGAATAGGTCAGAGGTGTGTTATTTTTTTAAGAACTTACAATCTTATTCTCCAAATACTGTTCTACTCTTCCTTAATTAAGACTCTGCCATCTGCTCGTTTCCTATTTGCACCTTAGCTGAGGGAGTTTATGTCCCAATATATTCATAGGTAGGATTTCCAAATATTTAAACCAAGCTTTGTGATTTGCTTTCATTTCCTCACCCAAAGATTTGACATAATTTATACGCATTAAAAATGTAAAGGATCTAATTTCACAGCAGGAAAATTCCATCTTAACAGGAATTACTGGCTTGACCAATTTTTCCACTGAGAATCACTGTATTCACTGCAAAAGGATGACCTCAGATTCATATATCAACAGATTCATGGAAGGGTTATCTGGAGGAGACTTCTGAACTCATGTTCCTGCCTGAATCAGTGACAGTGTCCCTGTGACTAGGTGTGGCACACCCTGTGACTTTGTCTAGTAGAGTCCTAAAGCCCTCCAAGCATGGATATTTCACGGCCTCAGTGGGTAACTTGTTCCAGTTCTGTACTACCTTCCGAGTGATTTTTTTTTAAACTAATATCTGATCTGAACCTCTTAAGCCACAGTGTGTGGTTGTTATTCCATTATACTATGTTCTGCCATCTTTCACTTACAGGAAGGGTCTGGGTTGATCTTCTCTGAAAGTCCTCTTCATGCAGTTCTTGGCTGGTGTTAGATTCACCTGTTTGACTCTATTTTCTAGACTAAACAAGACCAGGTATTGTTGCCTGTGGACCAGAAAAAAAAAAACCTGACAACCCCTCTCCACATGACTTTTTGAGTTGGACCGAGTACCTATCTCTGTGAAATCTCACCAGTGCTGGGAAGAGAATGATAGTTTACTTTGATCTGGCGGCCGTATTTTTCAATATGCAGTATTTCCATTTTCTGGTGAAAACACATTCAGTGGCTCGTATTTGACCTTGGAGACCATTGCAATCACCAAGCCCTTTTCAGTGGGGCTATTACTCTGTCAGACTCTTGCCATCCTGTCCAGATGCTTAGGATTACTCTGCCATGTATGTAGAACTTTCCACTTTTCTTGTTGAAACTAATAATGTCTTTGTTACATTATTCCTCAAGTTTTTCTAGGCCACTCTGGCTGGAAGCCCTGACGTTCACTTTCAGCCTCTCTCCAAGTTTATAGTTACCCGAAAATTTGCTGAAGGTACACTAGAAAGTTGTCAAGGTCTTTGATGAAGGTGTTGAACAGTATGGGATGTACAACTGAACTCTGGGATGCTCTGTGTATTGCTGTCAGCCAGCTGCATGGTGATCTCCATTCTTTCACTCTGGTGACCCAGTCAATTTTTTCCTCACCTTGGAGTCTATTCATCGACCCTATATTTCCTTAGCTTCCAAATGGAAATGCAGTGGGAAACAATATCAGAGAAAGCTTTTGATTTGCATGCATGAAATAAAAATGAGATGAGAACAAGATAGTTCCCTTGCATCATTTCCTATAAGCCTCAATATTTGACATTTCTTTTTGTTATGCTATCTCAAGAAACAGTTAACTACATTCCCCAGTTAAATACTTCGAATATTGTCAAGATAAATCTCCTCTTTCTTTTTTCTTTCCTTTTTAGAATCAGATCCTGGCTACCACAGGTTTTGGGTTCTTCTCACGTGCTAACTCCCGCAGGATGATTTACTCAAGTGTCTCAGTGAACAACAAGACTAATGTAGCATGTATTCCTATGAATGTGTGCCCAGCAACTCTCAAATACTGCAGGATATAGAGTTTCAGCTCCTCATAGAGGCCTTGGTGTCTTCTCACCCCGATCAAAATTCCCTTCCCCTTCCACTGCTGGGGCAGGAAGCAGATGCTGTTTGTAGATGGATGTCCACACTGGACATGTAACAAAGATTCACTGAAGTCATCCTGGAGCTTTTCTTTTATAAGGACCTTGTAAGTTTCCTTTCTATACTTAAACTTGAGACTCGGTATCTATTTCTCTCTCTCTCTGTAGATCTCTGTAGATCTCTGTAGATAGTCTAGATTGATCACAGGGTTTGGAATTGAGGATGAGGGTAGTGGGCAGTATGAGCATGGGCATACAATAAAACCTATTCTTCTAAGTAACCACGCTAAAATGCTTTTAAACTGCATTAAAATTAAATCAGAAATTGACTAAATTGTCTCTACTTTGGGTTTGCTTGCTTGTTTTTTTCTCCTAATACAAACCATTTAAACTTCTACTTAAACATAGGACCCACATTGACTAATTCAGCCAAAAAATATTTACATCATGCTTTGCTTGCTCTCTCTGGTCATATCTCTGACCTTGAAACTGTAAGCTCAATATGTGAGGCAGGCAGACATCATTTCTGATTTTCTGCTATACTGGACAAAGTACTACTTATGCTGAACACTGGATCCCCCCTTCAAATGTTAAGCCACATTGCTCCTAACTGGTACCAGTATTTCTGCAAAGGATGTCTCAGTATTGACCACTGTGTTATCCTTGTTCAGGATATTGTGCAGTTTTCTCAGTCTAAATGCGATTTTACAAGAAAAAGATACAAAGACCAAATATTTGAGACCAAAGATACCAAGACCAAATATTTGAGACCAAACAAGAATTTTCCAGGAACTTTTATCCATGTGCAAATGTTGGTAGATCTCACACTCATTTTAATAAGCTGCCTAGCATGTACCAGCTGACAAACTATGACCATCGCTCATCCCCCACCAGAATACAAGCATGATAATACAAAGTAAAGAGAAGTAAAGAGATTATTACAGGGATAACGCAACCGGGGGCTTGTCACCACGAGCCCCGGTGTGCCCTCGGGCAGAGGGGACGCAGCGTTGGCCTCCACGGCGTCCTCGCTGGACGGCTCAGTGGAATCAGCGTGGGATGGGTGCATGCCTGGCTCCTCCTCAGAGGAAGCACGTCGGGCAGCCGATGATCAGGCTCGCGTTAGCCCGGAGGCAAAGAAGGCGGGAGGGGCTTCTGGTGTGAGTTCCAACAGGTCTATCTGCAGGAGGGATCGGGGACGAGCAAAAGCCCCGAGGAGACGCGGGCTAGCCCCCTTTATGGGGGGGTGGAGTAAGGCAGGGAAAGGGAAAACAACCAGTGGGGTAGAAGCAGAGGGGAGGATACAATTTTTCAGAACAAATGGGGAAAACAGGGAGGCAGGAGTCATAACAGGGAACCAATTAATAACTAAAAAAGGGAGAACTTTCTGGAACAGGGGGAGGTAATTTAGGATTGGGAGCCACCCAGGGGGAGGTAACCTAGACCTCAGTGATCTCGTCTGGTCCGCCTTCCGATCCACTGTCCTGGGTGGGGAAATCCACCCAGTGGATAGCCCTGGTTTGACTGGCATTTGATGGTTTCAGCCTGAGAGCAGCAGGCTGATCCACCCCAACACAGGGATGAAACACCTCTCCCGTGAGGAAAGGCTGAGTCAGAGCTGCTCAGCCTGGAGAGGAGAAGTCTCTGGGAACATCATATAGGAAATTCCAGTACCTAAAAAGTCTACAAAAGTGCTGGACAGGGACTTTTGAGCGGGAGATGTAGTGAAAAGAAAAAGGGTAATGAGTTTAAACTAAAAAAGGTTATGTTTAGGTTGCATATTAGGAAGAAATTCTTCACTGTGAGGTTGGTGAGGCACTGGCACAAGTTGCCCAGACAAGTTGTGGATGCCCCATCCCTGGCAGTGTTCAAAGCCAGGTTGGATACAGGTTAGAAAAACCTGGTGTAGTAGAAGGTGTCCCTGCCCATGGCAGGGGGTGTTGTAACTAGGTGATCTTTAAGGTCACTTCCAACACAAAACCTTCTATGATTCTATACAGCAGTAGAAAAGGCAGGCATGTAAAGGTCAAAAGGCTCTTGCCTCCCTACGAACTTGAATAAGAATTTGGTGGGTTAAGATTATCTTGCTCCTGGTATATACATTCCTCAAAACCTAGTGTTCAAAGCTTGTTTCAGTTCCTAAAAATATATTTTGCTTACATCCTTCATTCTTATGGCACATATATCCACAGGAACAGAGTCCAAGCCAATGGCAGCATTATCTCTGAGTGCTGGAGCACAGCTTACTGTTCCAGCATTTGCAAGTGAAAAGTAGTGAGTGTAATTAGTTGTAGCAATACTTAACAAATGCCCTGTACATTCATAATCCTATGCAAACACTGAGATGACTGCATCCCCACAGTAACTCTGATGACTTTGGTATACTTAAAATGGATTTAGCTCATCAAGAGAAGTGCTAGACATGTCTCACTCTTTAAATATATTCATTTCCCTTTGAAATTGATTTAATGAGGAGGTTGATTTAGCTTATACAATCAACAGAATCAGACTTTAAAATTGCACACAATATTACATCATATATATATGTATATATATGCATGCACCAGCACATGCACATCTATATTTGTGTATAAACATATATTTAGATAGATGCTGGTTCTGCTCTTTTGTCACCTCTGGTCATCTTTCCACAGAAGACAGTTAAGGAAAACAACTTAGGAATCCTATGCTTCCTTAAAAAAAGACTATAACATGGCTTTCCTATTAAAGGTTTATAACATCTGAGGGCCTGAGTGTTAGCAGGGATTTCTGTAGGAAAAAAGATGAGAGCAGTTGCAAAAGGCAGTGGTAGGTGTTGTATTCTTACCAGAAGTAATATAACATAATAAATATAATATAATATAATATAATATATTATTATATATTTGCCCTCACCAAACAAGCAAAATAAATACTCTCCCGTTGATTACAATGATACATCCCCTTCTGTATTTGAAAGAAAAAAAGGTTAGGATTTACTGCAATGTGTGTGCAGAGTATTTAGAAACTGCTTGTATTTTAGGGAAAATTGTAGTAGCTTGTTTTTCTACTTATTTAATTTTGAATTTTATGTACTAAGACTGAATGATTTTAATTTCATTCCAGGAGAATAAGAAATTTGTGACAACAGTAGATTTTGAAGCAAAGCAATTTACATGTTGCAATTATTAGGTAGTAAGAAAAGGGGTAAAAGTTCAGGAAGTCTTCACTTGAGGCCGTGTGTGCTGATTAAGTCAGGACAAAATTGCTGAGAGGCATTAGCTGGTTTCTATGGGATGTGTGCAAATTTTATGTAGAAGATGTGCAAAATGCAATTTTTCATGTTACTGTATAAATCACCTTTGTAAGCAATTCATTATCTCTATTCTCACTTTTTGCATAAGCCATCTCTTATTTACAACACTGGTTTACACATAGTAATCTGAAAAAATAATCTAATACCAGAGACCTCTAATCACTAAATGTTTCTCTTCCATTCGTGTTCTATTCACTGGTTTTTAAGAATAGCAGCATACCTTGAGACGTGGAGAGGAAAATGATAGCTGCCTGAAGCTATTTGAAAGGTTTTAGTTTAAAAAAAAAAAAAAAGGTAAGAGCTAATTTAGTGTAATACAGGATATGGCTTTGAGTTATTGGATAAAACTGAGAAATGGAAAATAATGGCTGAGTATTGAGAGGAGAAGTGGAAAAAGAAGACAGAGACTGAGACCTATTAATCTGTAGAGTAATCTCCAAAGGGGAATAGTATAAACCCCATTTCTTGACATTTAAAAGTAGGCTGAACAAAAGGTGAATAACTGTACATTAGGGAACAATACCACATTATCAAAGAGATTAACGAGTGATCTAATAGGGCTTTGTTGCTTGAGTGACTGTCCACCTGACACAAACTAATAAACTCTTATGGAAAGATTGCTTTCAGTGCAAACATAAGACAGTTAGGACTTTTCTTAACTTTGAGCAGAGGTACAGACCTATCTTTTTAATGAAAAAATATTACAACCTTCCCCCGGTTCCTTTCTCTAACTCCTCCCTTTCCTGTATCTGTTGTGTTGTGAGCTCTTACCACAATGTATCAGGGGTAGAAAAAGTAGCCCACAACCCCAGGGAATCAACCATTCATCTGGTGAATCCCAAAATCATAGCCAGAGCTCAAAATTGTGGAGACAGTAAAGCAACATTGATGAGTAGCTGTATGACTAAAGTTTTTGTAAATATCTTTATCTCACAAGAATTATTGTGTGAGTTTAGTGAATGGTCCATTCCTCCTATATTCCTTAGATCAACTGACAGGACATCTTACAAGAAGGATACCAAAATCTTCAGGGAACTGCTGAAAGTAATGTTATCTCCAGTGAAGGATTTGATCAATTCTCCTCAAAAGCATACGAAATGGGACTGGTTTCTCTTTTTTTTTTCCCCTGCTCTTTCAGGCTGCTCTATAATATCGTTTGTAAATTGCTCAAACTCAGATAAAACAGTTCATGATATCATAGAATAATAGAATGGTATTGTTGGATGGGATGTTTACAGGTTATCTAGTTGAACCCCTCCTGCAATAAGGTGGGACACCTTCCACCTTCTGAGATTGCTCAGAGCCCAGTGCATGCTGACCTTTTGACGTTTCCAAGAATGGGGTATCTACTACCTTTCTGGGCCACCTGTTCCTGTGTCTCACCTTGCTAAAAAGTCTGTCCCCATTTTTCTCATTTTTCACTTTTTTAAGTACTGAAATGCCCTCCCAGTGGAGTCTTTTCTCCAGGCTGAACAACACCAGCTCTCTCAGCCTGTCCTCACAGGAGAGGTGCACCGGCCCTCTGATCATTTTTGTAGCCTTCTTCTGTATCTGCTCCAACAAGTCCATGTCTTTCCTGTGCTGAGGACCTCAGAGCTGGACACAGTACTCCAGGCAGGCCTCATGAAAGCGCAGTCCTTTGACCTGGCTACACCTCTTTTGGTGCTACCCAAGTTACAGTCAGCTTTTTGAGCTGTAAGAGCACATTGTTGGCTCATGTCCAGCTTTTCATCCCCCACCCTGTGTTAATACTGGGGAATGCACTGACCCAGATGCAGAACCTTCCACTTGGCCTTGTTAAACCTCACAAGGTTCCCATGAGTCCACTGTTCAAGCTTGTCCAAGTCCTGTGGATGACATCCTGCCCCTCAGGTGCGTCAACCACACAACTCAGCTATATGTCATTTGCAAACTTACTGAGGGTGCCACTTGATCTCACTGTCTATACCAGTGGTGGAGATATTAAACATTACTGGGTCCAGTACAGATTGCTAGGGGACGTCATTTGTCACTAATCTCCATCTAGATGTTGAGCCATTGACCACAACCCTCTGGATGTGACCATCTAACCAATTCATCATCCACTGAACAGTCCACCCATCAAATCCATCTCTCTCTAATTTAGAGAGAAGGATATTGTGGGGACCTTGTCAAAGACCTTACAGAAATACAGGTAAATGATAGCCACGGTTCTTCCCTTGTCCACTGACATAGTCACTCCACCGTCGAATGCCACTAAGCTGGCCAGGGTAGACTTGTCCTTGGTGAAGTTACTTTGGCTGTCTCCAATTGCCCTCCTGTCCTTCATGTGCCTTAGCAGAACTTTTAGGAAGATCTGTTCCAGTGAATCTAACTAATGTTTTCTCAGTTCCATATATTGTTTGCATAGCTATTTCTTCTTCAGGTCCAATTGCATTGATAATTATTAAATATGAATGTCCTAACTGGGAACTGTGCACAATATTCTAGGAGAGGAATACCTGTTGCAAATGTGCTAAAATTTTCAAATGATGGTGGTGTTAGTACTTTCTTTCATGCGGCTATAGAATCACGTCTGGTATTTTTCATGGTCATATTACACATTGTACTGAAGGGCGTCCTGTGAATGACTGGCAGAATTCTCCTTATCACTTCCAGATAAAAGAATCCAGTTTAAAGTGGACTTTATATTCCAAGTTCCTAGAGGCCTAAATCTCAATTTTTACTATCAAATGTCCTCCCTTTTTTTTTCCCTATCCTTAGAATGATCCCATTTACCCTGTATGATATTCTGCCTGCTGACGGGTCTTGCAATCAATTTATTAATGAAATGAAAATACACTTCTAACTACCTACTCCATGGATATGTTTCCTCTCAGTTATAGCTCCTTTTCCAACACACCTTTTATAACTCTCCCATCAGCCTGTTCCTTACCTATCTTAGTACTTACACTAAATTCGTCTTCACTGCTTTAAGTAATGGTTTCAATCCAGTCCTTCACAAAAATCTTGATAAATTAAATCCTACCATGAATCACAAAAGCTTTTAAACTCAGTCCAAATTGATTAACTATTAGTAATTTTTCATTTATTTTTAACAAGAAAAAGTCCTTTGATTTACATTCTGAATAGTTTATCTGATGTACCCCAGCCAAAGTAATCTCAGATCCAAACTGAAACACAACTTGTTTCATTATCTCCACTTGTCTATGATCATGGTAATTGCCAGTTTTTTAATTCTTTTTATAGATCTTGCATTCTCTTGGATGTTGAATGCATTACCTCCAAAGCTAGACACTAACATTTAAACATGTGTAGTGGCTTCCAAGATTTTCCACACCAAATCACACATTCATATCCTAGGTCATAAAACTCATACTCTTAGCTTCCAGTGTTGAGGCACTGCCATTACATAGGGGATCACACCTGTAGGTTGGTAAGGAGGAATACTTGAGGTGATTGGCTTCCATTTCCAGGATAAGGGGATTGGGGGTGGTCTATACCAATTTATGAAAGTGAAATTCTACTTAACCAGATTGATATTTTTTCATAACATGTTGATTGGCTCAGTGGATGAGAACACTGGTTGGTGCTTCTCTTAATTGTAATAAGTTTTTTGGCAGGATATCCCATTAATAACCTCATGGAAAAGTTAATGAAGCATAGTCTAGGTAAGTGGACATTGAGAGTAATGAATCAAAAATGGGCTGAATAGCCAGGCTCAGAGGGTTGAAGTCAGAGACAGAGTCTGGTTGGAGGGCAGTCACTACTGGTTTGTTCCAGGTGTAGATACAGGTACCAGCAGTATTCAACATCCTTCTTAATGACCTGGATGAGGCAGAGCTCACCCTCAGCAAGTTTCCAGGTGATACAAAACTCTAAAGAGTTTCTGTTACATCAGGGGATTGTTCCGCCATCCAGAGGGACCTGGACATGCTGAGGGAGATGGCTGATGGGAATCTCATGAAGTTCATCAGAGAGAAATGCCTAATGAGGGTCCTGAATATGACTATTCCTATGCACCAGAGCAGTCTGGGACCAACGACCTGGAAAGGCAGGTCTGCAGAAATGTATCTGGGTAGTCAGAGCGGACACTAAGTCTGAAGAGAGCTAGTGATATGCCCTTCCAGTCTCTTCACTACAGCAGAAGGGTCACCAGCAGATTGAGGCAAGTCATCCTTCCTCTCTGCTCTGCACTGCTGTAGTCACATCTTGAGTGCCCATCGGGTCTGGGTCCCACAGTACAAGAGAGACAAAGACATATTGGAGCAAGTCCAGCAAAGGACTTGAGACAGTGGACAGTCTGATGTTTTAAGGAGAGGCTGAGAGAGCTGGAACTTCACAGCCTGGAGAAAGGGGCTCTGAGGAATCTTAGAAATCTGTATAAATACCGGACTGGGGTGAGGAGAGTAGTAAAGAATGTGAAGCCAGGATCTTCTCATTAGATCCTACATACTAGGAGGAGGAGAGGCCGAACCTGAAATACACCCAGTTCCATTTAAAAACTAGAAGACTCTATTTTCATTGTGACAATGGTTGAACACAAGTTGCATAGAGAAGTTGTGGGATGTTGGGTATATTCCAACCTGGACTGGACAGTCCCTGAACAACCTGCTCTAAGCAGAGAGGTTGAATTATACTGTCTCCAGAGGTCCCTCACAATAGCATCGAAAACAACAACATCACTTCTGTGATTCATTATTTTGTGGTTTGAATAATGCACATTTGAGTTGTTGAGAAAGGAAGTTTCCTGTCACCAGGGTAACTGAGAAGTTCTTCCTTTCACTTTGCCCTGCAAGTGGCTCTAACTTCTTATCTCCCTTTCACTTTGCCCTGCAAGTGGCTCTAACTTTGCCCTGCAAGTGGCTCTAACTTCTTATCTATAAGAATTTTACAGAGTGTTGTCATTTTGAGCTACTCTTTGTGGAGGTCTGAAATTTGTATGAGATTTGTATGTAAAATATGACTTCTTTTCCCTCTGCAGTCCTCTGTCTCAGAGAAATGCAGATGGATAAATTCAGCATGCTAGACATGTTTTCTTCTACAGAAAGAGCAAAGCAGTCTTTCTGCCCTACTTTTGGTAGAATCTAAGTCAGTTTGAACAGCAAAGGTAGTAAAATAGAGATTTCTTGTTAATAGCCTTTGTTTAAACAGATAAGATTTTGTGTGCAGCCTTTGCAGACATTGTAGCTTTGGTTTGACCCTTACCCCTTCCCGAGGCAGCATCTAAACATGTATAGCTTCGTATCAAAGGGTGGCTGTTCAAGGAAATACCCACACTGAATAGCCTTTTCACATTTTTTTCATTATTACTATTATTTAAGAAATATTTTGTTGAGTTGTTGAGATTTTACTAGTATTTTCCTTATTGCATCCATGATCTGGAATAATCAAAATATACAACAAATGGTCATGTAAATCTGATTTAATCACAAGTATTTGGCGGAATTTATTTCATGTCTAGGACTGGTTTGGTTGGTTTAGAGACCTGCATTTCCAACTACATTTTGAGAAAGAAAAGCAGACACAGAGAGGGACAAACAGGTGTTCAAGCATGTGTATACACACACACACACACACACATTAGTCAAAAGACAAAACAACTCCTATTTTTGTTTTCTCAGATAATTATAGGTATGTATATTTTCGTAATGAGATAGGCCTCTTAAACAGAGGTCTGCAACAGCATAATGACTTTACAAAACGTGACTGGCAGTTACTGCACAACCTCTTTAATCATACTTTTACTTCTATCAAGAATGCCTTATACTTTCATCATGTTTCAAACGCATGTTACAGCTGAATGTGCTACTGAAGCTTCAAAGGAGTGAATAAACAGAGAGTTTGTATGAGCTAAATGAGCTGATATGTTCAGCGAACACATGACAAAGAGGACAATGCTGTCTCATACAGTCACACCATTAGAAAGGACTGCTTTACCTTCTGGATAAACAGACTGCATTATAAGTGATATTTTAGGTTGAATTTGTTGCTAGTGAGTGTCTGTGCTGAATATCTGTTGTAATTATATATCCAATTGTATTTGATAATTTTCAGAGAATCATAGACTCACAGGATGCTTTTGCTTGGAAGGGAACTTACAGATCATCCAGTTCCAGCCCCGCTGCCATGGGCAGAGATTTCTTCCACTAGACCAGGATGCTCAGAGACCCATCCAGCCTGGCCTTGAACATTTCCAGGGAGTGGGCACCTACAACTTTTCTGTTCAAGCTGTGCCTGTGTTTCAGCACAACAATAATTTCTTCCTGATATGTAATCTAAAAAATTTCTTCCTGAAATGTAATCTAAATCTACCCTCTTTCAGCTTAAAGCCATTCCCCCTTGTCCTGTCACTGGCTGCCGTTGCCAAAAGCCCCTCTCCAGCCTTCCTTATATGCCCCTTTTAGGTACTGGAAGGCTGTTCTTGCCATACCTATTCTTTTCTCAACAGATGTGGTATGTTTTCCTTCAGGAAATAGCAGTTTCAGACCCCAGAGCAACTTTCTATCCTGCTCAAGAAAATAAGAAATCAATAAATTATGGCTAAGAATGATGAGAACCTGAGACTATTACTATATGTGGAGGTCATAGGTTTGGTAGCAAACTCTGAAGTTCTATAGGCTTTGAGGTCATCCAGTTCCAGTCCTCAGGAAATTATCATCTCATTATATTTCTATTTCATTGGTACCCATTGCAGAAATATGAGGCAGAGGTACATCAGGTTCCTCAACTGTCCAGTCCAACTTCTACAAAGGATAGAGGAGATTTAAGCTTTATTAACTCTAATTTCCTACAATGGAAATACTTTGAGGCCGCCAGTTCTGTCACTTGTACATGATCTACTACCCAAGATTTATTTTTTTACATTGAAGGGACTACAGAGCCCTCTCTGGAACTAAGATTTCAAGTCCATCAGTTGGAACTGGAAGCATAATTATATTCGAGGGTTGAGCTTAATAAAAGTTCTAGATTTTGGCATAAAAAAAAGAGCAGAACTAAATCCCAATATTTTAGAGGTATCGAAATGTACATATGAATCCTCAGAATAACTGCTTGCTCCTGCTTTAGAGTGTGTGTGAAACCTTAAATTGATACTCAAAGTTATGCCTCTTCACGACAGTACAATAATAATTATGTTTTAATTATTCCCTAATGACAGATTTAACTGAACATTCAGCAAGACTTTGCAAGAGATTAGAACTGCCAAAATTTGCTTTGATGACCCCAGTGAAATTAGAACAGTCCAAGGTGGAAGATTACATTGAATTTTATGAGTTTCACATTTTTAGAAAAATCATTTTGACTCATCAGTGGCCATCTTGAAGGTGGGCTCTTGTGTTCAGTTACACTGGCTTCACCAGCAGTATCATTTTTGGTCCTGGTGCCTATGCCCTCCTGTCTGCAGATCACACTTAAATTTATTCCCTAGATGTACATTCACTTCTTTCTCAAAAGAAGGTAGGAATGTGGAACAAAGTTTATGTATCCAGGTCCCATCCCTACAGGGAGTTAAATTATGAACAGCAACACGCCCATTAAAGATAAGAAAAAATAACAGAAACTCTGAAGAGGTTGTTCATCATGAAATTCTCTTTAACAATGTTATTCATCATCCTCTGTCAGAGGACCTAGAGTAATGGCAAAAAAATACTATCAACCTTAAAACAATTTATTCAAATGCAATCACTGCACAAAGTAGTGTGTTTTAGCTACATGGGAAATTGAAAAGGCCCACATTATTACGATGATAGAAGACAAAATATAAAACATGGATGTGTTTTGTAAAGATTAATTTGCAGACTTTCTGGAGGTTTATTGTATATATGAATTTTGTGGTATATCTCCAGTCTTCAACTAAGCAATTGCAACACAACAATTTGCTCACTCACTGCAGCAGGGTAGGGGGAAGAGGGTTCAAAGGGCAAAAGTGAGAAAATTCATGGGTTGATAAGAGAACAGTTTAATAATTGAATTGTAATAATAATAATAATAATGATAATAGTATTGATGAAAAGAAAAATAGCAAACAACCTTCAGATCTCTTCCATCCCTGGACCAAAACCTTACCAGCTGACCTTCAGTCTCTCTAGGCATTTTCTACCAGACGCTCCAGGTGGGTCTGTTATCCTTGGCTGAGGTGCAAAGCACATATTTCACACTTTATCTTATCTGGACTCTCCCAAGTACTATTGCACAACTATCTCCCATTTGATTTTTTTAAAGGCTTGCTGCTACTCAGAGGCCCATTCAAAGTCATACATCCTCTGGGTCACTCCATAGAGAAGGCTTATGCTCAGACTGTAATTTGGAATGTGCATTCTCCAAAAACCCACAACACTTAAGAAACCTTGTGTTTCTCTTCTGTTAATTGGTGAAGACAAGGGCTGTTATTTTGTCTTTGTCAATGGCTTTGTTCATATCAAGTGATCCCAGCTGCCAGATTTCCTTACGCTCTAATTCCTGACTAGTGGTCCCAGTATTCCATCATCAGTAAGTAACGTTTCACGTATTGCACAGCTCACTTAGAGAAAGGAATGAGGTGGTTTCCGTTACATTTATGATTTCAGTCTTTTACTCCTTCTGCTTTTCTGCAGAAATGGCTGTCTTGTGGTTCTTTCTCCTTCTTCCTCTTAAGAAAACCTTCATATCTTACTAAATGAGTTGCCTTCCTCTTCCTCCTCACAGGAGATCTTGTGGAACCATCCAGAAGCAACCTTGTGCAATGTGTTCTAGGTGCTGTGCTTGAGCAGGGAGGTTGGACCAGATGACCCCACTGTGGTCCCTTCTAACCAGACCCATTCTGTGGTTCCATTTCATCCTTTTAGTTATAAAGGTGACTGGTCTATTGTCTGGTTTAGCCCTACTGTGTGTTGATTTGTTTTCCCTCTCTTCTAACTGAGGGTGATGCATAATATTGAGCAGTGTTGTGCCTCTTTGGAATAGCCACAGCATTTTTTTTTGCAAATATTCTATCACTTTATCTTGATCCTGTAGCTTTTCAGAATGAAGTTTCAGAACATTTGAGGTCACCTTTGAGACCCCTGCCCATATTCTCCCACATGTTGTGCCACCCATGACTATACTCTTATAAGGACTAGGTGATATTCCTAAATTGCTTGTTAACTTTAGGCAAAACCAAAGCAATATTCCTAAGAAATATCAATAGAAGCATTCTAACTATTCTCAGTTCAAAATGCTGAGAAGTTATTGTTATATGGAAGAAAGTAGCAAAGATCATTCTATATTACCTCCACAAAAAAAAACCCAAACAAAAACAGACAAAAAACTAAAAAAACCCAACAAATGAGGAAAAGGCATAATTGTTAATTGTCTCCATGAAATTATACAGAGCCCAAATACCAGATTAAGCTCAAGGTCAGTGTTTCAATAAAAAATCTTCCTGGCAAAACATCACTAATCACTACAGGGCACAGCAAACTGCAAAAGCCAACACCAACATTTAACATATACAGCAAGAAAAAGGGCAGGGTACAGATCAGGTAAAACAATATCAAGAACAGAAGAATCAATATTGTGACCAAAACTGTTAACAGGTATAAATCCCTTCTAATACACTCTGGTCAACCTGTTATTAAATCAAACCCTTTGAGACTCACATTGGGTGTCAAAAAGAGCTGTCATGGATTAAACCCACACAGCAACTAAGCACCACACAGCCACTTGCTCACTCCCCACCCCAGCAGAATGGGGGAAAGAGAATTCAAAGGGTGAAGATAAAAAAACTCATGCATTGAGATAAGAACAGATTAATAACTGAATTAAAATGAAATACTACTTCTATTACTACTAGTGCTGCTGCTGCTAGTACTGCTGGTGTTAGTACTACTGCTGCTACCACTACCATTGTTCTAATGAAAACGAAAACAACAGAGAAAAACAAGTGATGCAAATGAAAACCCTTGCTCACCACCCGTTGACCAATTTCCAAGCAGTCCCCAAGCAGCAGCCCCCTGGCCAGTCTCCCCCTAGTTTTTTGCTGAGCATGACACCATATGGTCTGGAATATTCCTTTGGACAGTCAGGGTCAGCTGTCCTGGCTGTGTCCCCTCCCAACTCCTTGTGTACCTCCAGCCCCGTCGCTGGTGGGGTGGGGTGAGAAGCAGAAAAGGCCTTGGCTCGGTGTGAGCACTGCTCAGCAATAACAAAATCATCCCAGTGTTATCAAAACTGTTTCCTGCACAAATTCAACACTTAGCCCTATACCAGTTACTCTGAAGAAAATTAACTCTACTCCAGTAAAAAAAAAAAAAAAAAAAAAAAAAAATCATCCAGCAGGATAAAATAGCATTTGTCTATATTTTTCATGTCTAGTATACAGTTTACATTTCAAAGCCTAAAACTCAAAACAAATCTAGTTATAGAATTCTGACCTATGTTTATGGCATAAAATAATTCTCTTTCTGAAGTTTATTTATAATATGAAGGTTTTAGACCATGTGGTCTTCGCCAATTTCTTCTAATGGCAAAGGAAATGAGGAGAATAGTGAGTGTTTCAAATGGAAGGCAGTCTTAATTTCTCCAGTGGAGAATGAATGTTCATCATATCATAGTTAGAGCAGAGGTATAAAAATAGAGCAGATCCATCCAATATTTTGAACTCATCCCCCAGTGAACTGCTAATCTCTAGTAATTTGCAGTTCAGGGACTCCTGAGACCTTTCTGCCCCTGCAACATGGTCAAGGTTTTCTCAGAAAAATTAGGACAATCAAGTAGTGTCTTTGGAGGTTATCAAAAGACAAATGCAATTTTCTCCCTGTGCTCCAAATTTTAGAAGAGAAAAATTTGTGTTAGCAGGTTCAGTTCCTAGTAACTTTTTTTGAATCTTCATTTTTATTCTTCATCCCATAAAACATAAGAAATACTAGTTTCAAGCATTGGTACATATATAATACTTTTCACACTAATGAAGATTGGTTCATATAAGGTCTTGAAGGTATCATTTTTTTGTCACCAGTTCATTCCTTATTTAACATGTTTATGACTGCAACTAAACCAGCTTGCCAAAAATAATGGTAAGAACTCTCTTTCTTCCTGACAATTGCTTTCTTCTTTCCATGTCTGCCTGCCACTACTTCATGGTGCTCTTAAATAATTTTCAGTTAATAATATTCACACAAAACTTGCATTAATTAAACTTGTACTATTATGTTGGCTAACATTCTTTTAGTCAGCAACAGGACCAACGTGTAGCTGCTCACTAGTAGAGTGTAACTTTCTTATTTGTTTTCTAGACAAATCTAGTATTTCCTGTTATGCATGAAAATACTGTAGTATACTGTTTTTTTAAATGTTCACCTTAAATTGGTGCATTATATAGAACTCAATAGCCTTGGTTTTGTTTTGATCTCTTTTTTTTTCTTATGGTCAGGTAAGCTTTATGAATGGAACAGAGACACAGTGTAAAAAATAGTAGAATCACACATTTGTATGTGTGTATGAAAATTTTTTGTAAACTTTGTTCATTTAGCATATGCCCAAATCCTCCCCTTTCTCTCCAACCTTGACACAAAATTAATTTTTAAACAAAACTATTTTAGACGTGATTAAAGGCATGCAAAATTATGGCTAAAATAATGATTATTTTATACACAAATCCCACTATCTAACTACACAACTGTAGCCCAGTGTGAAGCAGATTGGTCTTTTCCTATCTGATCCAATTCCTCCTTCAGGCTTGAGTGTTGGCTGTAATTCGCGGACATGTAAATGTGTAGAAGTGAACCATATATAAATGAGTAAAGCCTGAAAATAACAGGCCCATTTGGAACTCTTTCTTTCCTACAAATCAGCAATCTAAAATCTCCAGCCTAGGAGACATACAGGAGTTCAAGCGGCATATTACTCTGTATAAACACCTTTTTACTACATTCTGACAGCTTTTGACAAATGTAACACAGAGCAAAATCATTTGCAATGGCTGCATCTGCCTGATGAGAACTGCAAAGACTGGTTATTTATTTAAAAGTCAAGTCTATGTGCGGCAGATTTTGTGAAGTGTGAACAGTGAAAGCACTTCAGTGCCATCTTTTCTTGTATCTAAGTGCAGTGCAAACAGTTTCTAATTTCCTAACCTGTACCTTTAGTATTTTAGCTGATTACCAAGGAACATTTGGTAAATAACCTATGGAAACAAACCCTTGTGAGTGAATTCACAGCATCACCTCTGAAATGAGGATGTGCTGGCTTGTTTTGCCTGGGAAACATTGTTATAACCTGACTGTATAATTGTTCTCGGGATCACTTGGATGGCGGACACTTCAATCAATGGAAGTGTTTCATTATTTATTCTAAACTCATTATTTGATTGAACATTTTTTCCCATGATACATCAACTTCTTAGGATCTCCTGGTGCTGAAAAATGGTAAAAAAATATTTGCACTGGTTGGCCAGCTCTAGTGTTTATTGTGGCTTATGATGGCAAAATTAATGAGAGTCACAGGGAAAAAAACAATGGATTCACACTTCCAAGTCTGATGTAAAGATAAGTCTAGAAATGTCTCTAGTAAGGCAAATGAATCAAGTTTTCATGAACCACCTGATTTTCTCTATATAAGGACTGAACTGAATTCTTTCTCCCTTATCAGTAATCATTATCAGCATCTAACAAATAACCAATTCTAGAAATAAAAACTTCAGGCTCTTTAAATTAGGTTGCTGTGAAAGCACACAGATTTTATTCAGGCTCCTAGTGTTAGTGTAGTTATTTTACTTATTTCCCTTTTCCTACCATTTTCAAAATGTACCTTAAATTACAAGAAACAAATCATATTATCTATCTAATATCCTCATTCAAATTGCTATTAGAAGCACAACAACAGAATTATCTCTATTATCTGCTAATTTAAGCATATTGACCTTCTTTCTCCCTGCTTCCTGCCAAGGACTCTAGCATTTAAGAGTTTGCATGAGTATAGATGCCTGTGTCTCTTATGCAATACTTCCCAGCTACAGGGGCTATACCTGGTGGCATGATTCCGTATTATCTTTCCCCAGGAGATTATCTCCTTCACAGCCTTAAGATTGATTTTTTTTTTCTGACATTGAATTCCTGAGTATACTGCAGAAAGCATTCTTCGCATTTTGTATTATCTGCAAAAAAAGCCCAGCCCAACCTATTCTTCCTCTAAGGCAGAAACACAAACCCTTATTCATTATCTCCAAAGACAACGTGTTTACCTCTGGAGTCTGCTCTTCCATATCTTTCACAGCTCTCAATGCAGTAAATAGTGTTTCTCCTCTACCCGAGAGCAGAAAGTGGTCTTTTACTGATTTTTCAATTTTTTTTTTTTCTTTTCTTTCTGGAAAGGGTGAAAGCCTTTCTAATTGCCTGGGCTTTGATCCTGTAGTCAAAATCACATTTGTTACAGAACAGATAGGAAAAAGCCTTGAGTTTATTGCAGAGGAAAGAAACTTGGCTAATGGATAGAACATGGGACTGAAAGGCAGGAGATTTGGGATTTATTCCTATCATTACTATTTGCTTCTACATGATCATTGTCAAGTCATTTAACCTCTGTGTCTCATGTTCCTCTATATGCAGAATTAAAAAATAATGTTTCTCTGTTCCAGGCAGATATTGCATAGTGTGAGGCCTAATTAAAGCCAGTAAAGTGTTTTGAGATCCTTGGGTAAAAGGTGCTATAAAAAGTTCCAACTATTAATTGCTTCGTGCTCCCTAGAAGATTTTAACTCGCATATCTCTTTGAATCATGGATCTCTATTAAATGAAGATTGTTTTCTGGGCAATCATGCAGTTGTTAGCTTTTTAATTTCAGAAGCAGATGTCTTGTGAGATTGAGCCATTCTTACTTATGAAGTAACCTGATGTCTCAGCTAATACCTACAGACTTGTGGAATAACACATGAATCCAACGCACTGCTAACCCACTTTACTCTCTTTTGTAAATTTCTGCACATTCTTATGACTTCCTGTATTAAGTCCACCACTTTAGAATATATGTCTTTCCCCAGGAGGAACAAATCTAATCTAAAGAAGATTTCTGTTACATTTTGTTTCCTCACCCTCATTTTGGATAGAGAATCTTCAGGAGGAGATGGAGAAAGCATGTTCATTGACTGAAATCATCTGCTTCTCAGATTACCAAGCTCTAGACTATGCTCCACAAAATGGTAGTATTAAAACCAACATGGTCTTGCATGAATTCTGAGGAGTCAGTTTCTTCTAAACATTTGCATGGATGTGAACCACTATGTAATACTATCACTTCTCCTTAGGTTACCTTTTCTTCCTACAGGGCTGAAACAGGCGAAACACTTAGCAGACACACAAAACCTGTCTTATTTCACTTCTCCTTTAAGGAATGCTCCAATTTCTTGCAATTCTGGCAAAAACTGACCATTTTTTTTTAAGATAACCAAGAAATTTACAGACTATCACCTTGCACATAACTTCCCAGATTCTCTTGGAAGGTACTTGGTTAATGGCTGTATTGCTTTCAGCAGAATGAACTATTTCTTTTCAAGAAGACACAAACACAAATTAAAACACACCTTTAAAAAAGCAAGAATTATGGAATTGTACCTTACGCCTATCACACACTAACAAGACTAACATGACTAACATGAGCAACAAAAGTTCAGATTTTTTTAATAGATAACACATCCAAGAACAGTTTGTTTCACTATTACTTGGCAAAAAAAAAAAAAAATCCATCAAAATATACAAAACCCCAATTTTCTCCAAGTTGAATGGAAACTTTCATTATCTGGATTTTTGCCATTAACCATGAAGCTGGTAAAAGGCAGAAGATACAAGAAACTTTTCTTTGGAAAAAATGGTGAAACTATATTACTGAACTATCTTACTGCTCAGTTTTGAACCCAACATTTATACTGTCAGCACACTTTCTCTACCCAAACACCATTTAGAATCATAGAACTGTAAAATCGCCTGTGTTGGAAGGGACCTTTAAAAATTGTCTTGTTCTAGCCCCCCTGCCATGGGCAGGGACACCTTCCACTAGACCAGGTTGCTCTGACATCCATCCAGCCTGGCCTTGAATGCTTCCAGGGAGGGGCATCCACAACTTCTCTGGGCAACCTGTGCCAATGCCTCACCATACTCACAGGAAAGAATTTCTCCCCAGTATCTAATCCAAATCTACCCTCTTTCAGTTTGAATCCATTCCCCCTTGTCCTATCAGTACATGGTCTTTCAAAAAGTCCCTTTCCATCTTTCCTGTAGTCTCCCTTTGGGTACTGAAAGGCTAGAATTAGGTCACTTCGGAGCATTTTCCAGGCTGAAAAATCCCAGTTCTCTTAGCTTTTCGTCTAACTGTCTTGGTGGGCCTCCTCTGGACTTGCTCCACAGGTCAACATCTTTCCTGTGCTGGGAACCCCAGAAATGGATGCAGTACTCGCATTGGGGTCTCACAAGATCTAAACAAATGCAGTGGTTCTTCAGAGAGCTACGAAGAGTCAAATTCCAAACAAATGTTCACATAAAAATTGACTTCTATAGGTGATTCGGGACTGGAGAAAAAGATTGTTCATCACCAGACAGAAGATGTCCATATATGCCAGAAAAACAGCAGTGATGATGAATGTAACTTTTCTAAAGTAAAACAGCATTTTTAAACATTTCCAGGGATAAGCTACAAGTTTTTCTGCATCAAAAGCAGGATTAATTACTTCTCCTTGACCTGGGGTCTCCTATAAAATAGGAACCAGCTTGCAGTATTCAAGTATTGGAGAGAGCTCCCAGACTCTGCTGTGGGTTGTATTTAACTATTTACTGAAAATGCTCCAGCTGCAGCTGGAGTCTCTTTGTTCAATATTTATTATTATTTAACCCATAAGGAAATGGAAATAATGTAAATATTTTTGATGAATGGATTCAGTCATGGAATTTTTTCGGGTGTGGCTGCCTGTCATTTCTGCAGAGAGAATCTCTTCTTCTCACTTGACTCTACAATAATTTGCAACTCAATGAAAGTTTTTTTGAGTGGATATTAGCAATTTTATGGTCTTTTGCTGTACTACTGCTAGTTTTCATCATCAGAGAGTGAAAGACTGGAACATGATACATGTGCGATCTTGCAACTGCCTTTATCTAATGCAATGGCAATATTTTCAAGGTTTCCAGTCCTATTTCTGTGTTTTATTTCAAGCTGTTTCCAATAATTACATAGTAGAGCACCTGTGCTGGATGAGTATCAAGGGTATTAAGGCCAGAAATTTTTGCAGACAAAAAGAACACTTGTTTTTATCTTAAATTGATTTTTCTTATTCAAACAATCCAGCAGAAGAGTCAACACCCAAATTTATGAGTATGTTAAGGCATGAGAAGCAGAAAATTAAAAGGTGACTGTGTAGCAGCAGCTCTAATTGGTATTATTCAAGCTGGTGAAGTGCAGATAAAAAGCACAAAATATAAAAAGCTGGAGCTCAGATCTGAAGAGCCCTTTTCAAAAGAGTTCGGATTCTACTAGTCATATAGAAAAGAACTGTTGTAACTACTTATACTTCTATATAGTTGAGATATACAGAGAAGTGTGTCATGTGCCAATCCATACACCTAATTGTAAGGCATATAAACAGCATGATTATTTCCCAAAAAGATTATGATTCCTAGTGTTTGGAAACAGAACTGTTACTTCTTGTAATTGAGTTCATAATAATTTCATCTCCAGTCACAGTACTAATTTCTTGTGCATCCCAAAAGATATTCTGCCCACGCATGTTGTACAGTTGCTGTGTATGTCCATCACAGCTATTTTGTGGGGTGTTTAGAAGCCTTCAGATCCCCAACATGGCAATGGTTGCTGCAAAAAGCATCAATCTATAACCCAAATCAGTAGATCTGTCAATGTGATATGATCATGTATGGAATATAAGGGCTGTTGGTTTCAGATAGGGTATCTAAGCCACACCATTTTAAAGCAAACAGGGCAACCAGATATTGTCATTATGTTTTTCAACACACTGAGAGTGCAGTTTGAGATGATTGTAAATGAGAGTCTCCTGTCAGGGATTCAGCTTCCACCAAGCCCAAGCTGATGCTCTTTACTCCTGAGACAGACAATACAGATTTCACCAGGTAAAGGTTGCATTTATTGGCCACTATAACGTACAGCAGCGAGGTGGATTTATCCACAGCCTCCCTTCCCCCCTCCACCCTTTCTACACAACTGTTTCCTTGAGTGGTAATTTTTGCTCTGGATTCAGGGGCAGTGTACCAGAGACACGTAGGGCTGGGAAAGACCACAGGAGATGGACTTAATCCTATATCTCAAGGAGGATCAGTTATATCTGACTGAAGATTCTTCAACCTATTCTGAAAGCCCTCCACAATATATCCAAGCAGCATATTCCAGCACTATATTTTCCCAATCTGTCCAAGCTCTCTGCTGCTACCTGCCCTGAACTGACTTCAGTTTAATTTCCCAACATTTTTCTCTCTCCAATATAAATTTGATGGAGACAATAAAGCATTTATTTCTTTATTTAAAAGCCTATAATTTCTTTGAAGTTCATCACTATAAACCAGCTCAAGCAATTCCACCTTTCTTTTCATTCTTTCTCATGAACCTCTCATACTCATCCTTATTTTTCCTCATGGGTCTATGTCCAGTTTGTTCATAGCATTTTTTAAGTGTCCCACAATGGATATTCCTGAGGTTGTACCAATACCAAACAGAGCATAGCAGGTGGTTTATTTTGCATTTTGCAGGCTGCACTTTTATCCACATTGCAAAATGACATTTTTCCTTTTCACAGAAACATAGTATTCTTCACTCATATTCCCCTGTGTGTTTTATGGCCCCCTGCTAGGAAGACTGGACAGAGTTCCCTCTGTAAAATCAGTCATGATTCCCCAAGTGAGCTGAAGTTTTGCTCAGCATGTAAAAATCTGTGTCCTCCAGTGATCAAAGCAGTCAGTGATCATACAGACTTCTGAGAGCAAGTCATACTCTAAAACAAAAGCATTTAAAAGAAAATCTTAAAACCACAGGACAAATTATGTGTACATCTATGGTATTAGGTACCTAATTATCTCCCGCAGCAGGATCCTAACCTTACTAAAGAAATCCCACTTCTTTTCTTCTGGCTCCCCAACTTCCCTCAGCATCTTTAGAGTTCAGTTGCACTCATCCATTGAATATTAAATCATGTAATTTCTCTTGAAGATTAAGTAAAGTACCTTGGTGTGTGTAGATCATAAAACAGTTTTCTGACCATCATACATCTCACCCAGCTACATAGAATGCCAGACCCTTAGGATAAGTTATGTGGGAAGGGACCTCTGTATGTCTAGTCCATCCTTACCTCAAAAGCAAGTCTAACTGGATGAGATTGTTTTGGACTTTGTCCAGTTGAGTTTTGAACACTATCTGTAGAAATAATCCCCCTTCTGCCAAGCACAGATTTTGATTCCCTCCTCCTGGTATATATCCAGGTAATATGTGAAAATACAACACTAATACTTTTTCCAGATATTTTCTTTCTTGCTGATAGAGACTTAACAGAGGAGACCTATTTGTTTTCAATTCAAGACATTTCAAAGTGTTAAGTATTTCAGTCACTGTGGCTAACAACAAATAAAATATCCTTTGTGTTTCATCAGTGTATTTTTATACAGCAACCTAGCAACTCAAACCTGGTGATTTCACCTTTGGTCTCTTTTCCACATTTTTGATACAAAATCCCAGCACTAACAGCATTTCAAGTGCAGATTTTACACCCAATGGATGGAAGTAGCAATCAGCATTGCAGACAGTATTGAAAATGCAAGAGTTAAAGCAACTCCACTAGAAACAAAAAGTTATATTTTATACTATTCATTTTTGGCAATATTTTAAGAAGAAATAGGTTTTATCAGGCCTAATGGAGTTTAATCATTCTTAACAGCTACCCAGTGAGCTCTCCAATTATGTAAAGAAGAATAATTCAGTTCATACACCACTGTACATGCATTACTGTATCTCCACACAGAAACATAGTTCCTGCTCTTCAGAAATTACTTAATCAACATCATACAATAAACCAGAGATATCAATAGGGCTATAGCTTGGGTGGTTTTGACTAGTGACTTTATAACTAATCTTTTAAATGTATGATTTTCTAGATACTCTCTATTCAAGTACCTTTAGTAACTGACATATGTTAATCAGCTACAAATAAAAACTGCATTGAGGTTTATAGGCAAACAAACATTCTTTAGCATCAAAAACAAACCAAAAGCACAATACCTACAGTGAATAAAATAAGATCAATCCAAAAATGAAAAAAGAAAAGAAAGCCCAACAAGGAAAAAAAAGATTAAAAAAATAGCAAGAACCATTATGACTCTTGTATTAGCCTGTAAAACTGAACTTTGGACATTTCTGATGAGGGAGTACCTGCAGATAAAGCAACCTGCAAAGCCTCATGATACACAATGGCACAAAGTGGAAACTGAAAATGTTTCTCTAAGAGAGGAAGGAAAAAAGATATAGTAATACTGAAGCTACTTGTGAAAGGGAAGGGAACTGCAAATATTTAAAACATATTATTTAATTTGCTTTTCCCTTTTTTGTTTGTTTTTTAGTAAACATCATATTGAACAGGAAGTAAACCTTCCTTCACATTCCTGGACCTGAAATGTGGTAAAAGAGCAGAAAGAATACAACAACTTACCAGCAAGGCTGTTTGCTATTCATCCAATACTTGTATGATACTCTATCTCCAACAGGATCCATATACTATTACCAGTGTCCTGTAAGATGATAAAGACAAAACAAACCATAATTCTTTGAGGAATATTGTAAATAAGAAATGCAAGTACGGCGTCAGTGAGAAATACTATGTGCTACTGAAATTTCATGCCATATCTACTAGGAGAGTGTAGTTATTATTACAAGACATTTTAGCTAAGATTACTACTGGGGAAAATGACATTTGAAGACAATACAGCAAAATAATAACAGGTGGGCAGGTTTTACTTCATCAAAAAATGTTGATTAATCTATATCATAAAAAAACATATTCATGATACAAAATGAATAAAAATTAAATTGTATTTATCTACTCGAATGAAGAGATTTTTCTGGTGCTGCTTGAAAATCCCATGTCAGTCTCACTAGAAAAAAAAAATTGTTTGAAAGTATAATTTGTGTTGCTTTGCTTTATTTCCTTAAAGCTTAGTTTAAGGTAGTTATTAGACTCCTGTGTGAAGCTGGTAGAGAAAGAGAAACACCTCTGAGAGCAAATCAAGTCACTTGTGTGGATGTCCCTCTCTTCACACAGGTTGTTTAGGTGGTCATTTCAGCCTGCACTGCCAGCTGGTTAACTTAGAAAACATGAATCCCATCCAGAAAGTGCAGGGGAAACAAAAATTACTTTGTCTATTTTTATTTTGACAATGTTTAGCTGTCTCCCACTCCTGCAATCTGCAAAGTGGCAGTGGATCAGAAGGCAGGCTTCTTCACGGTTGTGAAATTTTTCTCCAATGAGAGTTCAGGCTTTAATAAAATTAACTCCCCCTGAACAAACCCATGGTGCTAGGGTCAGAAAAGTACTGCAGATTAAACTTCAGACACCTTTCCCGAGGTATCCCCTGAGATGATGAGAGAAGTCAGTGGACAAACCTTAAGGCTGTTGTTTCAGTGAAGGATCAGAGAATACAAATCCCTGTTCAGGGCCCCTATTTCAATACACGTTTCATCTCCTGAGCATTAATAATACACATAAAGCTCAATGTTTACAAAGAAACTGCAGAATATGCAGGCTACAACATAAATATTTTACAAGTGTGGAGAACCTGCTAAAAGAGATCTTTTCTCACTTTTACTAATGCATCCTTCATACCAATAACAACCTTAGTATATGTAATCACTTTATGTAAAAGGAATAGTCTTGCCAAATATGAAATGGTTGCTGAGATACAGATTGATCTGCCCAGTGAAAAACAAATATTACAATTCAATCTGCTTTTAGTGAGTCCAGAAGCATCCTCATCTTAAATGCTCTTGAAGAATATTTTCTCTCTTAACATGCACCAATTAGAAGGAGGAAAAGCAGATGGCCAAAATAAATTAGAGACAGCATACCAGCCGAGCCTCAGATCATCACCATTGGCAGATCTGAGCAACATCACCATCCAGTCAGTAGTTAGGAAGAGAAGTATGCATGTTTTTTTCCTCTATCCCTTTCTGGAATAAAATTGGAGAGGCACTGCAGCTGCCGGAGTACTCAGTTAGCAGATCTGAAGAAAGCAGAAATCTGGCCAAGGATATATAAACCCTTCTGGGGAAGAAATTTTCTTAATATCCAACCTAAACCTCCCCTGGCACAACCTGGGGCCAGTTCCGCCTGTCTTATTTCTTGTTACTTGGGAGATCAACCCCCACCTCACTGCAACCTACTTTCAAGTACTTGTAGAGAGTGAGAAGGCCCCTGAGCCTCCTTTTCTCCAGAATGAACACCCCCAGCTCCCTCAGCCACTCTTCATAAGACTTGTGCTCCAGACTCTTCCTCAGCTCTATTGTCCTTCTCTGGATAAGCAGAATGACACGTCTAATATGACATCTGTGCTACTCATCAAGATAAGTCCTAAGTAGAGCAATTTTTAGATTGTTTGGTTTGTTTTTAGTGGGGTTTTTTTTATGATAATGGCTGCAACTGCCCCATGGTGTTGTCATTAATGGATAGTCATCCTAGACTGTAACACAGCATCATGGAGTACACACATGGTGACAGTGAGGAACAGGAGTCAGGGCAATAACTGGAAACAGGCCTGATGGGAAAAAATGGGACATTAGGGATATACCTCATCCTGTATGTTAGAACACCTGAAGCTTTCTGAGGCAGCTGAGTTAACTGACCTGCTTCTGTGTTTGCAGAAATTAGTTACAACAAACACAAGTTTCGGCAATACCAAATGACTTACTGAAAGTGTTTTGGCTTTCTGGTGAGCAAGTGAGAGTTTGAAGAAAGATCTAAATGCACAGTTTCACTACTGGACAAAGAAAACAGGTCAACCATCCTTGAAATGTAATTGTTTTGTTTATATGTTTATATAAAAATTACCTGAAAAAGCTATGAAGAGTATTAAGTAATCTGAATGCTGAGTGAATAAAGAAAGTGATTTCAGAGCAGTTAAACATGCAAGAATGTCTGAAAGGTTTTGGGTTGCTTTGGTTTTGTTTTTATTCTACCTTTTAAATTGAAGATAAATTGCAGGCCACACATGTACACAAGTTATCAGCTGGTTTAATTTTCATACAGACAGTCTTATTTTTTGCAGGTTTTTTCCCCCAGTTGTACTACTAGAAAGTGTAAGTACTATGTGCTGCATCTAATTGACACAGCTGCATTTCTAGTTAAAAACTTCAGGCATTTTGCGGTTCAGAATTGAGTATTTAACATGTCATGAGCATTATAAGATACCATTTGTTTCCAATATGAATTGCATAATTGGGTAACCCAGTCCCTGCACAACTAGGGGCTATTGTGCTTTGCCATGTCATTTTGAATTGTCTTTTACCTATGATAAATAATCCTTTTAGTGTTTCCACTGTTGCTGGAGGGTGTTCTACCTCTTTATATTTTTCTTTTCTTGCCATTTTAAAAGCTTTTTTCCAAAAGAATTAACTTCTGAATACATTACTTTTGTCCCCTAAAACCTTCTATTTATATTTTATAGCTGGGCCAGTCTTATTGTAGATAGGATTTTATTTGGGATGAAGATGTGTCAAAAACATGTTTTCCAGAGCTTTGGGAAAGCCTTGCATGTGGGAACCCCTGCAACATATCACGAAAGAATAGACTCATGCAATTCAAACATTTCCAGAAATCCACTTTATTAGAAATAACTTTTTATAGCGTTTGAGCTTTTTCAGGCTCAAATCTGGGAATCACAGAACTGTGGAAATATCATATCATGGCATATAACACCATTTGAATTAGAGTCCTGCTGTGTTAGGCATTGAACACAAATTACATCCAGATTGTTCTTTAGCCCTAATTGCTCTCAGTTTTTATTTATAGTTTTAAAAGAGACAATCAGCCGTACAAAGTTCTAGTCTTTCTTAATAATTACTTACAGACACATCCCACTGAGAACAAAACCAGTTGCCATTTTCCATTATCTATGACAATCACTCATAAAAGAATACCAATCCACCCTCCTAAAATAGTACCTCTGACCTTCAGAGAAAGTGGAGGTTTGTACAAACAGCCTAGAGTAAAAACTAATGTAGCCACCTGGAATCTGATGGGGCAAAAGTGATTTTTAAGTCATAACTAAGCAATAAAATCCCCCTTTGCCATGAATTTCAACAGTTGCAGCAATATGGCTGTAAGAAACCTAAAGATTTGTTTTATGGAACCTGTTTATTGATTATTTTGCTCCGAATGCTCAGGATTTACAGTGCAGTACTGAAGATGTCTTGTTTTGGCACGTGGACAAGAATAGAAGGTAGAGCAGGACTGGGAGGAAGGATAGATACATCTGCAATGTGACATCATTGCTAAAAGAAACACGGAGGGGAGGCTGGAACTATATGACCTTCAAGGTGCCTTTCTACCCAAACCATTCTGTGATTGTACGTGTTTCTGTGGTTTGCTATGATAAGTGGCTGCTTGGAAACGTGATTTTGAGTGGAAGTCCATTTAGAACCAGGGAATGTAAATTCTGTGGAGATTTTTCTTAAATTAGAAAGTCAACAACATATGACTTCAGAGAGTCTGAAAGGCAGTTCAGTTGACTCAGCTTAGTTGCCACAGAATACTGGCCTCTGTCAGATACATAACAAGCAGCCTCTGCCACTTACACAATAGGGCAACGCATCTCACCCTCAGATTCCAAAGAGCATGTCAGTTCCTAAAGGGCACACCTCAGAGGTCCTGCATTGTATCACACAACAACATGTACCTGGCCTGGATGTACCCTGCAATACCTCTGGAACGGCAGAATGCCCCTTGTTCAAAAATGAGTGTTTGTATATATATGTACACACATAGGATTCTACTGCACCTTCTCAGGCTCCTAATTTGTCCAATTCATTTGGCTATTAGATCACACACAGAGGAGGTGGATTAAAGGAAGACAGACTAGGAGCATAGCATGAAAGGTGCTATGTGATGAAATGAAGATCTGGCCTGGAATTCCCTTCTTCCACACAACTATCTATTGTCATTCAAGTTACCTCAGGGACGCAGGTCACCCACACTTTGATTCCTCTTCAGATTTTGTGGCTGACAAAGGGAATGTTGGAACTCTATGTACTTCAAAATTAATTTATATTTACATCCATTTTGCCTATGTATTACTTTAAGTGTGATGTGAAGGAGCAGTCAGTTTAAAGACTGTAACAGGCATTTACACATATTTGATATATCTCACAGAGGGATGGATATACACAAAGGCTAACTTTAGTCATGGACAACTTAAGACAAATTTCCCCAGGCTTCCATTATAGTCAGTTCAGGGAAGGGATCCTCCAGAGAGTGATCCAGACTTGGATCTGGACTTGCTGGCATTTTCACTGATTTTTCAGAGCAGCATCCATTCCTGTCAAGTTCTTACAATTATTGTGCAAAATACCACTTTAACAGCAGGGTAGCTGTGTCAAGCAGCACTCAGCACTTGAACCATCCCTGCATCACCTTTTTCAGCACTCCTACACTGAAATGTAAAACCATGCTACACCTACTTGTCTAGGTAGTCTACGTTTAGAGACCTCTATGTCTGATCAAAGACCAGGTTAAGCATGATGCTCCTTGAGTTAACACTACATGGAAGATAAGTTCTGATGAAAGCTGTAGAAGAAAAAGGGGACTGGACAACTCTACAGAAGAAGCACTTACTTGCACCCACACATGTACATGGATATCCAAAGAAGTGTGATCTTTGGGAGGGTGAAGAGGAACACACTTGTACTTTGTGAAACTGTTTCACTGGGTTGCTGTTGTTTCTCTGTGTGAAAATAGATTTTTTCATTGGAGTTTCATAGAACGTGGTAAAATGCTCATGAAGCCAGCTCTGTTGAGACAGCTTAAATGCTGTTATCTAGTAAAGTGAAGAATCATTTCCAGGATTCAGCTGTGCTTTAAACAGAAATTCTCGAGCTCCTTGTCAGCAGCTTAGATATTCTTGTGAATGCTGTATAGATTTTATGGAAAGAGAGAGACTGACAAACTGCATGTGGTGACGTATGTGGTCACTGTAATGATTCATTTATGTATTGCTAATTGGCACTGCTAGTGTCAGTTAACACCAATTCATTCATAAAATGTATGCAGTGGCAGCTAGTTTCTGGTTTACAATAGTTAGAAATCTGTCAGTCATGCTGCAAAGAGAAGGAAAGCAAGCTTCTTATGTGCTACATATTTACAAAAAGAAATCTAAAGTCCTACAGTTCACAATAATATTTTTGTTGTTACTTTCTGTATTATATTATTGTAGATAGATCTGTGGTTTATATTTGTATCAAAATTAGTCCAAGATGCCAAATTTTAACTTGGAAGAAATGGCAACTTGAAGAGTTTAAGTATTTGAAAATATCAGTGGAAGGAAAAAGATGCTTATGAACACAGTGGAAACTGAACTGAAGTGATTTGAGAAAAGCTCAGCAATTTTACATCTGTCTCTGGGCATGTTTTTGTTTTTTAACAACCCAAGCATTGAAAACCAGAAAAGAAGAACAATGTGTTAAACAGAATGAGATTATATTCAAGGCATGAGAAAGAGCTCAGGATACCTGAGTAGGGCAACAGTGCAAAAGTATACAGCAGTGTGGCTTCAAGCTCAAAAGTTCTTTGATCACTGCTCACAAGTGTTTGAAGTGGCAAAAATTTTTATAATGCTTTAAAGCCATAAAGATATTTGGCTTCCTACAAGACTTATTTCCAAAGTTTTCAATCTGAAGAAGGATTATTTCTACAGTTAACAAGGAGGGACAGGAGAAACCCTAGAGAGAGATTCATCACACCTAAGTTAGACATCTGCATCTGAGCCAGTCACCCTAGGCTCCCTTTCCAGTCAGGAAGAGTGAACAGCACTGCTACAGTACGAGACATCCGTCTCTTTTAGACCTCTTCCTTAAGATGACAATTTTTACCGTAAAACCCATTGTATCTCATCTTTGATTATAACTGGAGCCTGGTTAACTAGCTCAGATAGTAGATGTTTAAAATCAGGTATGAAAATCCCACCTCTGCTATGTCCAAACGCTTCCAGAATGAGCACAGGGCATTTCCCAGTATCAGCTGCCGTGCTGAACATACAGGAATGTGACACTGAAGTTGAACTTTCTAACAATATTTAAGAAAAGCAGGGAGCTAGAGTTCACTGCAACTGAGTGCTTGATAAAAATATATCACTAAATAAATGAAGTTAATTTTTCTTGTCATATTTAATAATGATTCTGATGAAGAGACACTTGTGACACAATGAGAGTTTTTTTGGGAGGTCTCATAATGGGCCAGAAAAATATATACTTTTAAGTAAGAGATATATGTCAAGATTCCTTATACATATTTTCCGTAAATACTTTCAGATCTTTAACTCCCAGTGAGGAGATTTTCAACTTTGTGTTTTTCATAACTGTGGTGGTTCAACCCTTTTAAACACATGTAAGCTCTTTTTACTCCTTGTGCATACTGTTGTTCCGCATTTTGACTGCTTGCAATTATATTTATTTTCAAGAAATGCTGTTTACATCCAAACCTACATAAGACAAAAAAAGATTGTTTCTTCTGTACATACCTTCAAGAAATAAGAAAAATGGTCCTTGAAGAAGTGTTTGGAAAAACATCTCTTGTGATTTACTAGACAGCACCTAAAGTGCAGAGATTCAGGAAATCCCCTCACCTGAAGATGGTTAGAGGATGGGAAAGTATTAGGTGTAAACATCAAATTTGCATGTTCAGTTCATCCTTTTCTCCTGCAGTCTGCTTGCAGCCACTGCTGGAGAAAGAGAACTACTAAATGTGCCCAGGTTCTCCATCTCAACCCCTTTTAACATAAATTGAAAAGCTGAGGATATACAACGTGAAATGGTGGCCAGATAACAGAGAACACTTGTCAGCTCTAATCCAACTCATTTATGTAGCTGGAAAACATTAGTGTTATTCATTACTCTCTAACATTTCATCAGAAGTTCTTTAGGTGCATACTTAAATAGCAATGAACTAAAAATATTGAAAGTTCTATACATTTCCACATAACCCGCTTCAGGTCTGACCTTTTTAAGTGTTTGCAACTCATTAAGTGGAATCAATACCCTTAATTAGCATTCAATTGTTAAGAAAGGCTAAGTTCTTTAAAATTTTATAGAGCATGTGTAAAACTGAGTTAGATGTATCAGTTCCTTTATCAACAGAATGAGCCTAAAGATTGCTTTTTTATTATGTGCTGACAAGTGTTTAAACTCTCTCTACTTTCTGAGAGAAATCAGGAGTGAGCAAATTAAATAGGCAGAATTTTAATGTATCAATTGAGCTAAAATAAAAAAAATGTTGAACTGTATCCTTAAACAGAAAGGTTAGATTGGATTCTGATGAATATTCCTGTAGGAAGAAAAGACCTAACATCTCTTTTATTCTTTCACCCAAACACTGAAAATAAAAAGCAAGGGAATCTTCTGGTTTCTAACTCCATTGATTCAGTCTTTAGTTTGAGACTGCATATTCCTCCAGCTTTTCCAATACTAACCTCACGAGTATTTTAATTCTTATTTTTTTTGAGTTTGGCTAGATTAGGGGAAAAAAAAAAAGAAAAAAACCCTAGTTACTGATCCTGGCTTTGTAACAAGAACCTCAATCACTACTTTCTGTGTCAAATCTAGATTTTCCAATCACAACATTTTTTGCCTCAGTTGGAAAAAGGAAACACGGCAATCTAAGACATTGCACCAGAGTCCAGGACTAAACTCAGCAATAAACAAATTGAGGGCGGAAAAAAAATGTTAATTATTGACACCATTCACCCTCTGTATCGTGAAGATTCATGTATCTCTGTTACAGTTTGGAGAGTCATTGCAAGAACAGACTTCATTCTAGTGTTCCAGATAACCATCATGAAACCAGTTTTGGAAGGCAAGGTCAGGAGGGTAGAAGCATGTCCCCTCTTTTGTCTGGTACATTTGGCTTACACTGGTGTACTTACAAGAATCTGTTGTTTCAGTCCCATTATGTGCAAACATCTGTGGAGTTTCTGAATAACATAAAATAAATTATTCAACATTCACCTAGTATTTGTGGATTTAAGGTCAAAACAGATCAGTAAAATACGGGTCTGATTTCTGGACAAGCACATAACAAAGAACTTCACACACTAATTCCTGTATCAAGATTATGGCTTCTGCTTGAACTGTCACAAACTCCAGTAAAGAATATCCAGACTCAACTTTTAGACTTCAGGTGGTGAGGAATTCATCATGCATCCAAGAAGGCTTTTCCAATGCATAATTATCTTTACTTAGTATACATACCTTGGTTCTAGCCTGGATTTATCTAGCATCAGCTTCTACCCACTGAAACTCATTATGACTTTCCAGTAAATTAAAAAGTCACTACCATCAGATGGTTTTCTTCACTTAAGTGCTTGTAGACCATGATGAAACCACCTCTTAAACTCTATTATGAAATAAATTGATTGAGAATTTTTACTGTATCTCCTCAAAAGACATTAACTGCTTGTTGAAGTTATTAGGTAGCAAATATACTGGCATGTTCTTTAAAGACTTTCACAATCTCTCCAACGGATCATAAGCCCAATATTCAAGAATGGTAGTTCTTTCTTTAAACACACCTTGTCAGTGTATACAGGGAATTTCTCAGCCTGCAGTACTTTTCAGAGAAGAGAGGCATGGTTTTACATTCTTCAGCTGTGAAATTCTTTCCCTTTCTGCCTTCCAAGCCTAACAGTTTGTTTTCCAAATGTTCCAAAATGCACCAGTTCTTGTCTCTTGAGAACGGAAGCAGTCAGCCCCTCTCAAAAAATTTTAAAACTCCTGCTCATAAAATCCATTCTGTGGCTCCCTTCCAGCTAGTCATGCTCAATCTTCTGTTAATAAGGGAATTTCCCCTTCTAGTTTTATATATAGGAAACATGTTGTCTAAATACAAAAGGTTTGACACATCTATATATGCAAAGAATCCAGCTCCTTTAATCTGTAAATTATCCTCTCTTGTTATCCAAAACAAGTCATATATATAAAACTTAGCTATGTAAACCTGTTTTATCTCACAAACTTAGCCAGAAGCTCAGTGTTAAACAACTAGCTAAGAGCTACAGGTAAGTTCAACAAGCCCTATAGACTCCACTTCTCTCTCAATCCATAAATTGTTGTAGAATCTGTTACGCTGGAATGTCTCCTCCAGCAAGAACATGTTATAAGAAGGAAAAATAGTTGTTGTCACTAGTTTTGAGATCAATTCATGGCAGCAACAACATATTCCCCTTTGAATGGTGCTCAGCTACCCCTTGCTTTCAATGCCTGCTACTAAAAGTGTTTGCTATACACCTGTTTTGGATCGATCTGACTTAGACTGTAAAATTCTTGTGTGTGTGTATATATCTATATCTATATCTATATCTAATCTATATCTATATATCTATATCATCTATATCTATATCTATATCATCTATACCTATACCTATATCTATATCATCTATATCTATATCAATATCTATCTATATCTATATCTATATCTATCATCTATATCTGTATTTATATCTATGTCTATATCTATCTATATCTATATATCAGTATTTTCTGCCACTTTCTGTAAAAAATGAGGGGATCAATATATCTTTTTCCTTTGTGATAGCACAGCACAATAGCAGCAGTCATAGTTTGACTCCTGTTAGCTGCTGCTAAAGATAGGAAACCTATCTCTCTACTATTAAAGTTGCACATCTGAGCAAGAAACTTTATTCTGAGCAGTCCTGGTTAACTTTTATGGGTGGGGTTGAAAATTTCAGGTCTGAAAAAAAAAGAAAACTTCCATAATCTGGAAGGTATTTTCATTTTAGCACTTATTATCCTTCAGTAAGTTTTAAGGTGGCTCTGAAATATGAAGGTAGAACTGCACCAGCCCTTGCCTTAGTTCCAGAGTGGGGGTGGTACAGTGCAGATTACAGGCTGGTGCAGTCACATCAGGGTATGAGGTTTTCAGGCCCAAAGGTAGAAGACACTGGCTTTTCAATGCATTGGCATTTTGGTATCCATGTAATTCCTAACCCATAGGTTTGGGCAGGCAGCAGTTTTGATCTCTAATTCAAACTTAATGGAAATTTCAAAAGTTGCATTATGACATCATGGGTTGACAATATCCCACAGCTGAATAGAACAAATTATATTTGTATAGGGTTATACAAATATTCTGTATTTTTGCCTTGTTCCTCATCCTTTCTTTAGATTTGTTTGCTAGGTTACCATGTGAGTAATACATCTACTCATTCAGACATGAAAAGGGTAGCACAAATAGTTACTTGTGCTGATTTGACTTGACAATCTCTCTTGCTTCCTTTTTCTCCTATTTTTTTTAACTATTTCTCTTGACACAGCTCCAGCTACTTCTCCTAAGCTTCTGAGTCCCAAAGCTACCATCTGGCCTGCAGCTTGGAAAAGCTGTTCTCAGTGTAGAATCTTCCTTATTTGACACTCCAGCTAAGACTTTTTATAATCTCTACTCCCACTATCCTAGGCATGCTAATAAAAAACAACAACAAATGTTACTAAAAGAAACTGAAGCAAAACTTTTATGGCAGGAAAATAATTCATGCCAATAATGCTGAGCAAATTTGAATTCACTTTGATACTAGCAATCTGCTTACTTGGGAAAAAAAAAAAAAGCAAAAAAACCCCACAACCAACCCCCAAATACCAAAAATTCCACCTGACATGATTGTGGAGCAGATACTATAGGAAGAAATACCCACTCCGTCATGACACTAGAATACCTGAGCTGATGTTCCACTTGCTGCTGCTATACTACTAGACAGAGTCACAAAATGGCCAACCAGTCTTTTTATTTCTTACATGAAAAAATTGAGTACATTAATTTTTCTCTAGAAGGTTTGTATTTTTCTGGTAGCATATCAAAATATTGCCCTTAGTTTAATTTTTGTCATGTTGAGGGCAGTGAGCGAATCATTGCTTAGAATGTAATATACTACACTAACTGTACAAATTTCCCTGAAGTAAACACTTTCCAAATCTGATTTGCAATACTCATACCCTGGTCTTTGATTTGTCAAGAGCTAACTGCACAGCAGTACAATAGCAAGCAGAGACAGAGCAGCAAATCACACTAACTTAATTGTGACAGGGATTGGTTGTAGTATTTTGAATAAAAAGGAAAAAGACTCTCAGAAATTGAATCTTCCTGGTGAAAATAAGTTTCACAGAATTCTACAAGAAGAAACCAGATCTAAACACCAACTGCAGTTTGAAGTAAACAAAGGAGACCGGAATACTTTTTACTCTAGCATTTTATTCTACTCATTGTAATAGTTGTGCACATTCTCTGATTGGGAAACATTTATTTCCAAAGATCAAAGTCTATTGAATAGTTCACTAAAACTAAAGACCCACAGAGAAGTATTTCTTAGAAGGTCATATTGGGTCACTGGTTAATGCTCTTTTGTTCAGAGACTTCTGTAGAACTGGCCAGCCCCAGATGCAACAGAAGGATACGTAACCTCACACAATAATGAGAGTTGTAGGGTCAAGGAGTTGTGACAAACAGAATGAAGTCCAAAAGACTGCTGATTCCCAGTGGTATTTCTCAGGAATCACTCCTGAAGATAATTTGGCTTTAAGTTTGTGCTAATGGTCTGGGCAGTGGACAGAGTGCACCTCAGTAAGGTTTTGGGTGAAGCCAAATTGGTGTGGGGAGCACTTAATAAGCTCAGGATTGGGTCTGCCATTAAGAGGACACTCAAAAAGCTGGAGATATGGATTCAAAGGAACTTCACCGCAAAGAAAATGCACAGTCCTGGAATTGAGATGGTCCCATGCATAACACAGGCTGGGATCTGGTTGTGAGAGACTGTAAGAAATGGATTACCTCAATCTGGAGAACAGAAAGGTAAAGGGACGCCTTACCATTGTTTATAACTATCTAGTCAGAGAGTACAATGTGGATGAAAACAAACACAGAAATACAGAACAGAACAAAAAATCGCAAAGGCCGAGCTGCAGGACAGGAAATTCTGATTATACATTAGGAGAAACATTCATAAGAAAGGTAATAAAACATTGGGTAAGGTGGCACAAAGAGGTTGTGAAATCTCTATCTCTTAATTAAAAATCCAACTGGAAAAGATTCCAAGAAATCTGTCTTAGGTTGGCCCTGCTTTGAGGAGCAGATTGGACAAAATTGGCTCCAGAGATCTCTTCCAGTTTAAACTACTCTATGAAATAATATTTTAGTGTTTAAAGCCTAAAAAAGTGCTGTAATTTTGTTTTCTCACAAAAATCAATCTTCTGCTCTAGGTGTTATTTCTGGATATTCTTGTAGGCAATAAATGCAGCTCAATTCTTGTCTCTAATCTCTTGATAACAGAATTCTGCTTATCTCACAAACAACTTTTCACTTGGATGTCCAATCTGATTGATCTGGTCTCCGATTAAACATTCAAATGGCTGTTAGTTTTGTTTGATTTTACTGCTCAGTGGTATTTTTTCTACAGTGGAAATTCTACTTTTTTTGTTGAGTTTTCCATGTTGCTTATCTTTTCTAAATCTCAGTTTCTGCAATATTCAGTGTGAGGTTAGTGGTCTACTCAACAGTTAAGCAGGGACATCACGGGTATGTGGGATGGCATAATCTATGCTGTTGTTCTTTCCTTTCCCTGTTTATTAAAAAGTATTTTGCTTTCTAACAGCATCTGCACTTTAAGAAAAAAGTGCTATATGTAAACATTCCATACATAAATAAAATATATTAAGGCTGGATTTCTAAGAGTAGAAACTTTCATTAGGATTAACAGGCAATAAAGGGGGTTTTGGAGGAGCAGGAAACAGATCTCAATTGCAAGGTCCATCTGCTACCTACAGGAAAAAACACTGTTCTGTGGAAATAATTCCTGGCTGAAGAACAGTGTGCAAAACCACATCTCAGTCTCTGCTAGTGGAGGATTCATTCTGCACTCATATGAAGATGTATGAGTATACATCTCTTTGACTGCATGGGCTTCAGCTCTGTTCTTGTTTCCAGGATAGATGGGAAGCATTATTCTCCTCACCAGTGTCTTAATTTCTCCTAGACACCAATCCTTATATTTCTATTAATTCTATCAGGCAACCATTTCATGAAGAAAGGACAAGGTATAAGTCTTAATAGCTTAGGCACTAATAAGATTTTCAAGAGACTTTGAGTTCTGATCAACAGCTAAAATACAATTTCTTTTTATGAACTTCTTAGGTCTGGTCACACCTCCACCTCGAGCAAGGTGGTTATGTGGCTGATATTGACAGCCCAACAACTCCATCAATTGTTTCAAATTACATTTATCTTAATGGTTTGAGCTCTGCAGTTTAGACATGCATGAAAGAATTTTTGTGAGACTGTCAAGTAAAATGATCGCATTTACTTCACCATGGGCTTGGTAACCACAGCTACCTTTGCTCTGTTAATACCCAGAAGTCCTGTATTTCTGTTGGGCTACCTCTGGGATCTTCACAGTGTGTGAGGCTCACCGAACTGAGGAATGCAATGCAAATACCCAGAAACTAGAGCCACCTGAGAGGCTGTGCCCATGTGGCATGGTGCAACGTGAAGATGGTTGAGCCTGAGTTTTGAAAGTGGCATTACCATACTCAGCCCACTGCTATATCAGGGGAAACACTGAGAGTCTATTGAGAACAAATGCGTGAAGCCCTGTTATATTGCTCCCCTTTGAAATTGCTTGTGTGTTAGAAAAATAAAGCTAAAACTATTCAGCTGACTTTTTTTGAAGGCAGATCAGAAGCTCTTACTGGGAATTTTGTACATTTATGTGTATATTGACACATGGAAAATACTTAAGTTTCTTTAATTCTTGTTTTTCTATATACACACAACAGTACACAGTTGTTCTACATGAGGGCAAAACACTACATAGGCTGTAATTTAAGAGAAAGAGACTATTAGTACGATGTCATATTTCTTTGACAAGCACATGCTTTTGTACTGTATTAAAGCAAGGTCAACTCAAATTTTACATTGATTTTCCTGGAAAATGCCAAGAGGCAAGAAAGTGCAATGTAACATCTCTCTTGATTTTATATCCAGGTTCTGATAGAACAAAAGGGAATTAAGCACTCCATGAAAAAATTAACATAAATATGTATGTAGAATTTCTATTCATTGAGAGCTGTCTAAGGAAGACTTGATTCCCAAGTTGTAAACTTCCATTTGCCTTTATAATTAGGTGATCATGTCCACATACTAATAAACCAGTACATAGTATTTTACTAAAAATGAACATGAAATTACTTAGGGAAGAATGTCTTCCTCTGTTTCATTGACACACATAAATTAAAGGTATTCAAAGTTACAAAAATAGTCCTCCTTTCTACCTCTCCTTTTTTGTAATATTTTATCATTTGGGTCAAAATGTGGTTAGCTACTCCAGACTGGTATATTTGTTAATTTTGTATGTCTACTGTGAATATCCTGGTGCATTAAATTACCAAGCAGAGAAAAAATTGAACTTTGCAGATGACTAGAAGGAAAAGAAAAAACAAACAAGAAAAAATTAAGAAGGAAAAATGGAGAGCTCAGCAGCATGACCAAAATATTAGTTAATCATTGGTCAAGTGAACGAGTATTTCAGTGAGGGGGGGACTAAAACTGAACAGCATTATAAAGAGAACAAACAACTCATTGATGGTAAATCATAGGAAGGAGTCTGAACACATTGCAGTTAAACATTGAGTGTAGAAAGTGGGATTCAGAGGAGAGGCTTTAGCCCCAAATAATAGTTCACATGCGCGTTCATAGAGGAAACAGTTTTTAATGAGGAATTCCTTCAACTCCTTTCATTAGGAAGTGACAAGTTTGATTAGAGGAATATTTGGTGATATTTTTTCTTTTCCTTCTCCCTTTGGTAATTCATCCCTACTTATGTCACATTCCATTTTTGTCTATGGTGAGTTTTCCCATTTATCATAAAAGGAGCAAGTCATCAGGTCCATATTTTACTAATACAGGACAAGGAAGTGTTAATGAGACTTCACTCAAAAGAAAAGAAAGCCCAGTAGTCTCCAAGAGCTAATAAGCAAGAATTCTACTCAGTTTGAGTGAATGTTGTTCCATTTTGGTTTGCGTTCTTTTGCAAAGTTTCTGTTTGCAGAGGACACATATGCTAAAATATATATTTTTTAAAGGTCATGATTTGATATTTTTCCAGAAAAAATGGAAAAGACATGAAAATATAATTTTTGATCTGTAAAGGGCTACTGAGGCCAGTGATCAGAGAGTGAACACAGGATAATATAGCAAATAAGCAAAGCAGCCAGAGCTAGATTATTATTTCTACATTAAAGACTCAGATTTCTGGCAGGCAGTATTTGTATCAAAACAGTATATTGACATACAATACAGGCTGCTGTACATGAACAAATCCTGGGGAGCTTCGAGGGGCTCTTGGGGAGGGGCTATTTTTTTCTTCCCACATTTTTCTTACACATTTCCAGCTACAAGAGAGAAACCTAACCCACAGAGAGCCCAATGAGCAAACCAGCTGATATTGGCATGGGCACAGTGACTCTGATCTAAGTGAAGGTTGCAACTCAGCAACAAATGTAATGGTTAGGAGAATAAGGCACTAGTGAAAGGGGTGATAGGGCTTGAATAAAATTAAAATCAACATATTCATGGTATTTTGAATTAATCTTTCTCAGCTGAGTACAGAATGATAAATCCAGGCTGAAAGAAAAAGGAAAACTCTTCAAGCTTTAGATAAAAGAGATAATAAGAGTGATTTGCACCTAAGTTAATTTGTTTATGACTTTTAATTGAAATATTATTTATAAGGCAACAGTAGCTAATAGCCATATTTTTTCTGTGAAATGTGTTGAACTATGCAAGCCAAAAAGAGTGCCTGCCTTGTGAATTAGATAGAAACTTGGATGATTTATTTGTTCCTGATCTAATCCTGATCAAAATAGCTCACTGAATTCCTACAGCACCTTCATAGGAGAAAGTGAAAATATAAGGACTGTGTCTTATGAGGAAAAAATTCTGGATGATCAATCATTGCAACTAATTCTTTTACCTTGTTTAATCAATTACAAATCCCGTGCCTTGTCTTTTACAAGAAGTTGGGTTACAAATATAAAGTCACGATACTTAAGTGAATATCCAAGAATAATTTTAAAAAGGATTATCAGAACTTTCTCTAAATTCACAACTCTTCATCTATCATATTTTTCTGCCCTATTCACCTACCTTCATCTACCCAAATTCACAATTCTTCATCTCTTGCAAGAACCCTAACTGGCTAAGTGGCATAGTTTTCAATAAAATAGCAACATTTGAACAGTATTTCAAAAAAGGCTACACAGCTTTTTTTGGGGAAACAAATGAATTATGCATCTTAAATATCAACAAATATTTATACAGCTAACAATCTGCAGCTTAAGTGGTCTCTACAAATTTAAAGAAAGGGCATACTGTAGTACTCCATGATAAACTCAATAATAATTAGAATTCCTACCAGGCTGTTAACTAATGCAGACATATTAACATGTATTTTTAGCTGAGCTTATTTTGTTCTAATAAAATTTAAAGAAGCATAGCTGAAGGGTAAGAAGTAGCAGCATCTGCTCTACTACCAGCTCTGCATTCTGCTGTGCCATTTAGGCACTGCCAGTGTGTATGTTTTTGAAATGCTGAAATGAAGTCCTAGATTGATCCACTGTTACTGCTTTAAAATAGTCTGTGTATAAGCCTCTGCTTCTAAATTCTATAATACAGGATTTCTGGAGGGATGCAATCCCAAAAGTAGCAGCCTAAATTAGAGACTTAGCTCAACAGAAGTGATGACACTTCATACTTATGGCCGTCTCTCAGAAAACAGATTCCAATACATGTATCCCTAAACATATCTGTGTGTTTCTCTTTGATGTCCAGGTTCATTAAAAGCAGTCCTTTTAGTTTTTTTTAATTTTTCAAAATATTTTTGTATGTTCTAACTACTACAAGACTGGTGTCTGTGTCATGACTGGGAATCATGCTAAAGCAAGATGGCACAAATATTAAATGGAAGGTGATTTGTTTTGTAGTAATGATATTTCTTAAGTGATACAGATTTCTCTGAAGGACAACAAATTTCAAGGTAAAAAAGAGTCTGGGCCTTTACATATGATTTGGGGGAGTTAATGTTGAATGAAAAAACAGTTCTTGAAGTATTTGCAAGGAGTCTGCTGCATGCTTTCACCCCTCCCTTCACATGTGCTTGCAGGCTGGTGCAGTCAGAGTCCTGTCAATGGCACTTCTAAGTTATGATGGGTTAATTCACATCTCTCTGGGCATCACTGGTGCTTGACAAGGTGTGAGATCTGAGGGCACATTGGCAGTGTGGAGCGTGTTGAGTGCCTTGGACAGTGTAATTCAGACACCTCAAGGAATGTCTCCCCTAGGATATCTCACAGAAATTAAGTTATAATCTGAGAAGTTGTTCCACTAGATTTGCTTTCCTTTAGGAATTGTGAAGAAATATAATTTAGTTGACTTCAGGCAACAGGACAAATCTCTTCAGAGTTCTCATGTCAGGAAAAAAGAAACAGCAGTTTCTTGTCCTGTTTGCTCAGTATAGCTTGATTTAAGTGATCAAGGTAACATTAGAAGGAGTGTAGTCACTATTGGCAAGACACACGTACAAGAATTCATTTAATAATTTGTGAAGTATTAAAAATAAATATTTTACCTTTTTTTTATTTTTTTGATGTAAATGATATTTAATCTATGGTGTATCTCTGCAAATTCAGTCCTCCTTCCTGAAATATGTACTCTGAGGATCTCAGTATATGAGCACCTTTTATTACAATGTGATTTACATCCAATAGCAAGAAGGGAAGGGAAGGGAAGGGAAGGGAAGGGAAGGGAAGGGAAGGGACTACAGATGAACCACTGCAACAATTATCAAGTTACAACCAGGGGTTGCACCTCTGAAGCAAAGCTGGGAATCCTGATATGCCCTTTACAGATTGCTCATGGGGACATAAAGCACATACATGAGTGTGGATTAGTAAAGCAGCCGTTTGTCACAGCAGGGTCAGGATGAAACTTCTTAAGCTTCCTTTGCCAGTCTGTTTTGAATGCCGGACCAAGAAAAGCATCCTAAGTGATCATTAATAAAAATAAATAAGAACCTAGCAGGAATATGATCCATATCATAATGCAACTAACTGGTGTCTAGAGAGTAAGAAAGTGTTTAAGTAAGAAAATAAGTGGGAAGGTTATTGATGACTTCCTTTCCTCCAGAGATATGATCTTCTACATCTTTCGGTTTTCAGCACCTTGCTCATTTTTCCAGCAGGGATATGGGTCACCATACAGTAAAGCTAAGCCTAGCACCAATAGGTTTGCTTTTTAATTGCCTTTCACAGGGGCTTTAGTAGGAGTGCAGAGATCCCAGGAGATACCCAAGAGCACAGAATGAAGATCCTGGAGGTAGTGCTGTCTGCCTACAGACCACAATAAGAGAGTAAATATCCTGTATAAGAAATACAAGAAAGATTGCACTGCACTTACAGTTTTTTAATATCATTACACTGCTACTTAACGCAAGAAAGGAATTTCACAACCCTTTGCTCTTAAGTGAGAGTACCTTTCTCAAGGTGCTCTAAGTTCCCTTCACTCTTCCTTCTCCTGTGCTGCTTTCTCACCATGCCTACCACCCACTTTTAGTGGTACATCCTTTCTTAGCATCTGATAACTGCATAAAACAAGAAATTACTACTTTGAAAAATTTTTATGTCTCAATATTAGTGCAGAAAATTATTATAGTTGTCTTTTTTTTAGTTAAGTGGGAAATCGTGTGGCTACACAAAGCGACAAGCAATATATAAGTGTAATAAATTACTTTGCATTTCTCAAGAAAAAGTTTATGTAGATTGCTTAGAGATTACTCTGTACTTTATAAACAACTTTACTGTTTATATTAATTTTCTGTCTATTCTATGTACTTACACAATTATTATAATACCTTGAAGCCTCAAAACCCTTTGAAATGCAGATGTTGGTGAGACTGGAGAAGAAAACAACAGCGCTATTATACTTAGCTAACAAAGGAGGGTCAGAAGCCCAAGACCCTTTTGACATAGACATGTACATCTCAGTTGCAATTCTATGCACCTACACCTGTAAGTATCTAGAAGAGCAAGTGGAGGCTGATGTTCTCAGGGTATACGAACAGCTAACTATACATGCCTGAATTTGAAGGAATTTTCAGAAAATACTGTGCTGGTTTACATTGGGGATGATCATTGATGACAGAGACCAGAGATGTTTAAAAAATACCCACCAAAGTTCACTCTGTAACTTTGATTTCCTAACAACTTTAGAAAAATGGAGCCCTTTTGGCTTTTTTTTTTTTTTTAAGATTGTTGTATAAAACTTAGAAACTTAGGTAAATCAGTTAACCCTGGGTTTCAACTTTCTAGATTGCTGGACTACCCCCTAGAACAATATTCACTATTGTTTGAATGTACTTATTTTTTGTTGTCTGAGGCAATTTTAACCAGTCTTCAAACTTCAGGGATTCAGGCAGCATAAGTTTTTCCTGAATGCTAATTAGCTCGATAACTTTGTTTGTTTACAGATTATTAAGCAACCTGTTAAATTAATATGTAGCATCATAATACATCTTTCAGGTTTCTTGCAGCTGATTGCTTGGAAGGTTGTTTAACAGAGGAGCCCTGGCTGATGGAATGATGGTCTCACAGGATTTGCAACCTACTGAAGGAGCAGGTTTTTTTGCACAAGTTGTATCTGTGGTTCATTGAATTGTCTTGGAAGTCAGATGTTAATTGTATCAATAAACATAGCAACAGTGCCTTTCACAGGTCCCATGATAGCTGCTTTTCCTTCAGCTGGAGCTCTTAAAATGTTCCTGGACTGTATTTTTCCACAGTTGACTTGTACCACACAGCTAGTGTTTCTCTCTGAGTCATCTACCAAGAAAATTGGAACTGCTGGTGAAATATCCACAGGCCCTGCTCTGCACCAGGTACATCAGGAGTTTCAAAAGAAAATCAATAAATTATTCCCACAGACCACCAATCAGTAGTAAAATGGGATTTTCATCAGTAATAGTAGAACATTTTTGCATTCATGCAAACCCCACCATTATTGCAAATTCAATTACTTCTGCTGTTCCTTGTTAAAATATTTTAAAAACTGTAAAAGTGGATTCCAAGTTCTGCAGCCTTAGTTTTATGGTTGGAGGGAAAAGGCAAAGGGATACAGGCAGTTCTGCATGTATGTAGGGTTTTATGAGGAGTTCCTCTCAAAATGGACTCTGAAATACTCTGTGTTCACATTAATGCTCTTTAGCACTCCATTACAGTTGCAATCACTTCTAAGATCTCTCTTTATCAGTTGCATTGAATCAAGTAGACATCTCAGAAGATCTTAACTTTATGTCTTAGATTTTAGGGAAAGCACTCTAATAAGTGGGATCTGAAAGAAAATACTGTTGGTTATTGCCCAGAACAGTCTAAATACTTTAAAATGTCATATTTCAGTTCCTTATTACACAGTAATTAACACAAAATTGGAATAGATTCTATGCTGTACACTTCATAATTTCATAGCTGGATAGGTGACACTGACTTAAAATACCTACATAGCAATAAAGTTTATAAACCATTATGCAGCAAAAATATATAATCATTACTAATGGAGTGCTGAATGGGAGCTAAATTCTTCTCAGCCCCCAGCATAATGCAGAGATTAATAAAACAGATAAGTTGAATATCTATTACCTGGAAGTCCTAAAAATTCAGTAGTTCTCTCTTTTTTCTTTTTTTTTTTTTTTTTTTTTTTTTGAGAATCATAGAAAGTCTGGAAGTGACCATTGGGGAGGTTTTTTTTCTTTTTTCTTCTTCCTCTACTTTAAAAAAATGCATTGGTGCTTAGTAAAACCTGGTAACCAGAGTAAAGAAGGCAGTGTTACCATCCTAGAGCTCAGAATATTTGCCCATGTCTGAATCTGGCCTGAAGTACATGGCTGTACAAAGACCTGGCTGTCCTGCTCCAGTGCTGGCCCTGGTCCCCTCTGAGCTTGGAGGTGGCTTCCACAGTCCCTTCCAGCTGTCCCTTCTATGACCCTCTGATGTTTTGAGAGGAGTGGGATTTACCCACATTTAAAATCTTGGTTTTTATGCAACTTGTTTTGCATTGATTTATACTTGTTATTTATTTTATAATCCCTGTTTGTCTCTTTGCTGATATTGCCCGTCAGTTATCACCAGAGCACCGTGTCAGTGCTCCCAGCATGCAAACCCAATAGCTTTTCAATGTGACTTTTCACGTGGCAGAACAAAAAAGAATTAATCTGTTAAAAATACAGTCAATTGAAAAACAGATTGGCTACTTTGTGTTCACTATATTTTTTTCTTAGCGTTACAAAAGTCAGGGTAGAAGTCATGGTTTAATTCTTTCTGGATTACAGTCCAACCAGGACTTGTTAAAATTGCTCCCCTGTAGAACAATAATACATAAACAAAGAAAGAGAGGAGTTGAGCCTGCATTTCAAGGACAACTCCCCACCACTTTGAGAACCAAGGTAAAAAATTACTCTGCTTTTCTTGTCATCAGTAGGAAAGCTTGAAACCCCTCATAAGTGATGCACAACTTGGAGGATGTCTGTTCAAATGGCATTATGAACAAAATATACGTTGAACGACAAGAGAACTGTGGAGGTTGTTTTCCAACTCCCGCTCTCCCTTTGTCCATAAGGAAGGCTAGAAATATATGGTATAATGAAGGACTCAGAAAAAGTCTGTTCAAATGGTATTGAGTGCTGTGCTAATAGAGGAGCTACTTTCCATGCCTACATGAAAATAAATCAGCTGCCTTCACTAAAATGGATGGGACTTATTGTTATTCTGCCTTGATTCAGAGACTTCCCTTCTGGTAGAATTTCAAATATATATATATATACTGAAAAAAACTATAAAAGAAGAAAACCTTCCCCCCCCACCCCGCAAAAAACCCCCAAAAAATAGGTAAAGAACTTAAGAAATTACTTTGCTTGTTTTTGTTTTTTTTTTTTTTTCCAAAACCCTGATCCTCACAGACAGTTTTAAAACTGACTATTTAGTGCAGCTCTGGACACCTGATGATTTTTAATGTAACAGAAAACATTTCTGTTCTTTTCAAAAAGACAAACCATCTCCATGTGGGCTTGAAGACAAATACCAATCAATATGACAGGCAGAAACAAACACATGCTCTGCTGTATGCTAATGTGTCCTAATTCCCTCTTCATCCAAAATGGTAGATATTCAAAAAATCACAGAAATGTATAGTGTTTTTTAAATTATGAACATAGGTCTCAGGTTATCCCAGAAGTGTGCACTTCAGCAACTGCGGCATTCAGTAGATGGACAAAAGATCAAAGGATGAATTTTAATTTGTTTAGATTAAATGCAGTGAATTCCATTTTATGTAATGCTGTAAGTATACTGATTGTGATAAGCAGTGTATAGTGCTCAGTAACTCCTATTTTTCCCTTCAGCTGAGTTTCTGTGATATTAGCAATTTCTACATGTTCACATTCCAGCACCTTCTCCAAGTATCAGCACACAACATTAGCTGAAAAATACAAAATAATCCATCTATAAACTCTATGCATTTGGTAAAAAATCACAGAGGCTGAGAAACCAGATATTACACAGCATTTAGGTATAGCATAATAGAGACTAACACTGTAATTCTGCTCCTAATGAACACCATGGCCTTCTGTCAATGACTTTTGTAAGAATAGGACTTTGCATAAGAAAGGCATCATTGTATGGTCACCCACTATAATTTGCATAAACATGCCAGAGAAATCAATGTAGTAATATCTTCGTTGAGTCACTTCTCATTATACTGGAGCATAACCTTTAAATCCAATTTGGGCATAGAATTATTAGAATTATAAATTCATTTCCAATGTTAAATATACTTTATTTCTTTCTACTTTGAATTTGTCTACTTTCACTTCCAGGCACTCAATCCACCTGTAATGCTTTTCTGCTGTGAGAAACCTTCCACAGTCTTTCAACACAATTACTGTCCTTTAATATTCTTTAGGATATATTTGCCACAGGGAGATGGTTTGGTCTAAATCACCTGTGTTTCTTTCTTAAGGCCGATGTCTATTTGCATTATATCTCCTTTCAACAGCTGAGCAACACAAAGGGGTTTTACGTACAATGAGTATCCTCATGGTCTCCCCCACCAAACAAATATATTTATGATATAGGCACACTTAGAGAAAATTAACAAGAAACTGGTTTCCCATGTTAATTAAACTCATAGTGGATTTACATAGGTAAACCTGCCTTTTCTTCTCCCACAGGCCCAAGAGACCTTTCCAGGCTCAGGAGATCCAGAAAAATAGCACTACTTGTAGCCACAGGCATCGGCTACAACACGTTCCCTAATGTGAGATACGTGCAGTGGATAAAGCTCCATTTGAACCAGTGACCCCAGAAAGCCTTTCCCACCAGTGAGAAAAGCAGACCCTGCTCAAGTGCAATTTATCTCTCCTAAAACAGCCATCTGAACTCAGCCAGATGAGTTGTGCCCTGAAAGGACCTCCAGCGACTAGAAATGGGAGCCAGAGAAGTAACCTCAGATGAAGGCATACTTAGAGGGGTTACATGCAGTTATTTTTAATTAATTCCACCCTCACTGTAATGCTTTTGAAGAGAAACATTAGTTTAGAAAAAAGTGCCAAAATTCTAAACTCATTTCTTGTGTGGGGAACAGCGGTGTTTAATCAAGAGTCCCTGCTTCCCAAGGGAACAAATAAAATTCCTGGTTTCCGAACAGAACTTGTTGGAAAGAATGGGGCATCTCAGTGTTTGGACAGGGAATTCATAATGATATAAAGGGTCAAGATGTTAGCGTGACTGGATGTTCTAAAAAATATATTTTTCTTGGTGAAATTGTATAGAAATTTCAGATTTGTTAAAAATGTGATCAATTCTCTAATAAGTATTCTTTTCTTTATTTGATACTCCTTTACCATTAACAATAGTTGGATTCAGTTAATGGGTATGAATATGGATGAAATATTTGGGTATTTAGGATTCTGAAAATAATCACTATTTTCAAGCAGAAAATATGTTTTCAAAGGAAAAAAAAATTGCTAGATACAAACATCTCATATCAAAATCTTACATAATTTAGAATTTATTTTCCTTTCATTTTCCATTCTATCAATGTTTCATTTTCATTTTAGGAGTAATTTTTTGGAGTTAATTTATGCAACTAGGTTTTGAGTTATTTTTTCCAAGAGGAAACAATGAACAAGCAAAAGAAAACACTTTTTCTTCATAGGATTGATAGAATACTTGGGTTGAGTACATTTAGAGTTACTGTAAGAATTATTTAAAAACAGCAGTGATTTTATCTAATTGACAAATTTATTTGGAAATTAGGTAAAAAAAAGAAGTGAACTATCACTTGGAATGGGAGAAATTTTTTAATTAGAGCCCTTTCCTTATAAAGGAAAAGATGTAAATCCAAACCAGAAAAAAATACCCTATGGCAATAACCTATACAAAGAAACCAAATAGCACATGCAGAACTGAACTAACAAATAATTTATTAAAAACCTACAAATCCAAACAAGCAACTAGTTAGCATGTGTTGTAGTAAAAGGATTTTGTCATTATACTTAGATGTTGATTTTGATGAGTTTAAGTTATAGAGAAATATTATTGAAGTAATGTATTACATTTCTGCAAAACATTTGAACTGGTGTCATGACAGATCCTGTTTCATGAATTCAAATGTCAAAAGCTACAAAAAAAGTTAAAAATATGCAATTATTTAAAAAAACTGCTTTACGTATAGTTATGAAAACATCATTATTAATATGGAACTGTTTCTGAGTACCTGTGTTTCCCCTCAGTTTGTCAGAGGGTTCTCCTTTTCTATATTATTTACACATTTTAAGGATGACTGGGATAATTACATTAGTGCTGAAAAAAATCTCTTGGTGCCAGAAGAGGGGTGGGAGTGGTTAATGAAAAATTTTAGCGAGTTTGGTTTCAGTGAAAAAGTATCTACTTCAATATGGCTAAGGACCATGTATATAGGAAAAGAGAATGCAAACTACAATAATGATATAGGTTTGCTAACCTGGGAAATAGTGAGGCTGAAAAGTACATAAGGGCCGTGGTGGATAATCAACTAATAATGAGATCCCAGGTGACACTGCAGTAAAAAGAAATAATGGATAGAAACATGGGATGGTGAGTAAGAGTTGTGAGATTATAATACATCTGCATTTGACAATAATGAAACAATTCACAGAATAAGTCATCCATTTCTGCTATTAGTGCATTGAGAGATGCTAAAAACCTGCAGAGAATTCAGAGGAGAGCAAGGGAGTAACTAACCCCTGGATAGCAGTGTGGCGTCCTGGCAGACAGAAGGTACTCCAGCGTTCCAAGGAGAAAACTACGGGGTCACTTGATGGTCTCTAAGTATCCTTGTGGACCATGAAAGTCTTTTCAGTGTAGAATATTACAGCAAAACAATACCAATATTGGAAAGCCTAGATGACTGGCATGTAGGGATGGAACAAGTGCTAATTGTTAAGGAAACTTCCCAGTCTGACCATTTACAGACTGTGGCCTTCGCCCTCCCAGTGCCAGGGCCGAAGCCCCTTCACAGTGGAGGCTCTAGTGACCCAGTGGGTCCTCACTTGACTCCCCCCACATCCCACACTCACTCTCACACTGGTTTCCTGACCTGCTTCACCCCGGATTTCCCATGGCAGAGTCTCTGATGTCTCATTCCATAAAGCCACTTGTTCATGGCGCAGTAACACAGAAACAGCTCGATCTGGTGCCTCCAAGGAGGGACCCCGAACAAAGGAGCCCCCGAGCTTTTACCCCCTCACACGCCGAGCTCGGGAAAGTCTGGAGTCCTGGTCACCTGGATGGGCCACAGGTGCTCTTTGTTATGCGAAGGGGCGGCTATTCACGGCTCTTGTCTCAGGCTCCCGCGCCCTGGAGCTCGAACCTGCAGCTCCGACGGCAGCTGCCCACTGAGATACCTGCGCAAAGTGTGTTCCTCAACAGCAGTGTCTTTAAACTGACAGAGGGAAAGTTTGAATTTGATATTAGGAAGAAATTCTTTACTGTGAGGGTGGTGAGGCACTGGCACATGTTGCCCAGAGAAGCTGTGGATGCTCCGCCCCTGGAAGTGTTCAGTGCTAGGCTGGATGGGGCTTTGAGCAACCTGGTCTAATAGGTAACATCTCTGCCCATGGCAGAGGGTTGGAACAAGGTGATTTTTAAGGACCCTTCCAACCCAAACCATTCTATGGTTCTATGATTTTGTGATTTAACAGTCTGACAAATGCTGAAAATGAAGAGCACAATTTTTTATGTCTGAGAGTC
>NW_008238359.1:3056305-3101832 GCF_000691975.1 Corvus brachyrhynchos
AGGAAGGAAAAAGAGAATTAAGTGGAGGTGATTCATCTGTGGAATCACTTTCAAAATTTCATGGTGAATTTTTTGTTATGAGAAACTGTAAAGCCAGAGCAGGATATTTGTTCCACAAGACGCCACACGCTTTTCTTCAACTCTGACTGTTGCACTTTGGCTAGGAATCGATGCATGGTGCTCCTATGGTTTGAACTTGTAATAAAATTGGAGTGTTCCCTAAAGCCCACCAAAATCTACGAATGGTGTTTATTGATATGGAGAAATAGCTGGCACTTCCAGATGTGATTTGGAATATTGCCTCTCATCGTGAACAAAAAAATCATTTGAACTTTTATTAAAGACTCCAGTTTACAGCTTATGTACACTTAAGATGTTATGAGTACCTGGAGGTTGAGGTCTCTCAGCCACAGGCAGTAGATCAGAGGCATGACTTGATCTTAACAGATGCTGCACACATGGAAGCACACATCAAACTGAGAACACTGTTGATCTGCATGATAGATGCTCTCAGCTTGAAGGGTGCAAAATTTGAGCACTTCTGGTCCTGATGTCCTGTGCTCACCCTGGGAGGAAACTCTGCCTAGGCCAAGAACTTTTAAAAGAAGAATATTAAAGTGCCCAGTGCTATGCAGTTTAGCCAATTGGTAGTTCGTGGTGCAGACCTCAGCGCTGAAGAAGGAAGACACTGAAGCTGGTGACTTGACATGGAACATTTTCATCTGGTTCCTCTTACTATACAGAAGCACCGACTCCAACATCTTCTGCTCTTTGCACCTGAGGTGCAAATTCAGGCCCCTTTATAGGAATCCATAGTCTACACCAAAGGAAATTATAGCAAAACCAGCTTTGAGGTAGAACACTGCTACCTTAAGCCTTGATTATTCAGAAAGACTGGTCTGATTTCACATGTTATTATTCTCCTTCTTGTTTGCTACACCAGTGGTTTGTTCCAATGTCTTTCCCCAGGAGGGTGAGCCTGAATTGTATTCCAGGGGCAATTCAGAAACTAGAAGGCAAGCTGGGTCTCATTTTTGAAAATTAACATTTAACTTTAATTGTTCCTTCCCACGCTACATTGGAAATTATTCCTCTGTGCAAACGGAACAAAAAAAGAAAAGGTCACGTTCAAATGTAGATTTTAGAAAACCCTGAAATTTAGCTCTAGTTTACCACCTTGTCTTCATCTTAAATATAGCAATAAAAACAAAACAAACCTTGTCTGCATGCCTGCTTTACATTAGAGCCTTACAAGCAAAGTTATATGTTGTCTGTTTCTTTGCTGAAAAGAAAAATAACCAATTTTCTCTTGTGTGGTTCATGGAAAATAGCCTTGAGAAAATGTTATTGATGTAGTGTATTTATGTAGGGTTGCAAGACAAATTATGCCATCAGCAAATAAGGTCAGAGTAGCAGAGTGAATTACTGGCAAAAATAGGTTCTTTGCAAAGGACAAAGGTTGTTTTAAATGCATATAAACCTTGAAGTCATATGAGAAGAAATAATACAGGTTCAGTGTGGAATGTAGTATTTTAAGGCTCCCCAAAACTCCATATGATTTTTTTGTGGATGACTATTACCTTTTTAAGAAGGATGAAGAGGCCTGCATGGCAGAATATCTGCCTGTGATTACTGGGAGGCAGTTTAAGGGCTCCCTTGAAGTGTGGTGTAGCTGCTTCAGTTAGACTTCCAACCCTGACTTCAGAGGGGAAAACATTGCATTTAGGGATGAGTTCCTACTGCTTCTCATGTGGTCCTAAAGAAGTTAATAAAGTTTTCTACTATGTGGGGAAGAAGGAACACATCAATAGAAGCCAAACAACCTGCTTAACCACAGGTATGCACAGGAGTACACTGCAGAGAAGAGCATGCTATTTAGTTTTTAACAAAAAATAATTCTGTTCTATAGTTTTGGATATTTCATGTAATTCCTCATCTGTCTGAAAAATGTGTAACACAGATGCTGCTAAATTATTTCTAGCGCACTTCAAGCTTTTCTGCCAATCATAAAAATGAGCTTTGAAAGTTTATTTCTGGAGAAGTTCTGGGCTGGCCAGATTATAGCATTAGTTATTTAAGAAAAAAAATCATAATCATATTAATTTGGTAAATAATATTGAAATAAAGCAGCATATTAAACATGTCAACATTGCTTTGCAATTGCAATTGGCAATGGCATTTTTTAAAAGAGCAAAGTCATTGCTTATCAGATACAGCAGGGCCCTTAAGCTACACGTTTCACAGTAGTCATTCATGACAATGCAAGTTTTGGAGAAGATATCAGAAAGAAGATCTTCCCCTTTTTAGAAATGCCCTAACTTTTGGGATAGAGCAGCACACAGGATGAGTTCACAGGTATAGCCAAAGCCTGGACTGTATTTGCTGCACTGATGCAACCTCAAGATCATCTGCCCGCGGTGAGAACCAACTTGACAGAACTGATACCAGAGACGATGAATTCGAGTGGCCGAGAGCTGAGCCTGTGAAAGAGCTGACACTGATGGCATGATGGTTTTTGGCCTTTTCTTTTATACCCCTGTTATACCTTTTTACAACTTCTGTATTCTTAGTGCTTTTTGCATTCTTGGACTTGTTTGTTCAGCTAGGAGACTAAACATCTTAGGAGCTTCTTAGTTAGGGATCAGTGTGCCCCAGACCCCAAGGTCCTCTCCAGAACAATTTGTAAACTAAGATAGAGCCATCCAGGGGAAGTTTCCTTGGGGAGGAGGGGCTCATTCGAGCCTCTCATTGGGGAATTTTTGATAGATATGCTAATTAGTAAGACCTATAATGATATACCAGATCTTTGGGGGTGTGCATTGCGGTGTGCATTGAGGTGCATTCGACCTGGATGTAGTGCACCTAAGGATCCTTAAAATACCAAGATAAAATCCCTTTTTCCCTTCTAACCATTTTTGACTCTTGATTTTAAAACCAGAAAAAGTCATCAACACCATCCCTGCAAGTGGGGAAGGTCCCAAAGACAATCTTCATCCTAATCCCGTACCTGACTGGCAGCAAACACCATGGTTGCATGCATACAGCTGTTCCACCAAACCCAGGCTTGAACTCTGACATGCAATGATCTCTTCTGTTCTCAGCATGTTTCTCATCCCAGGCAACAACTAGACATTGCTGACAGGGTCATAGAATATCCTGAGCTGGAAGGGACCTACCAGGATCATCGAGTCTGACTCCTGGCCCTGCACAGAGTAGCCCAAGATAATCAAGTACAGTCCAAGATCTGTTCCTGATAGGCAATTTGGGTATCAACAACTTATTTTCAGGGCCTAGGAGTCTTGCTGGGACATCACTGGGCTGCATCTGGGACTAGCTGAGGTTGTTGGGATGACCCCTGGCTCATGAGATACTGCTCTGCTCTTAGTGGATGCCTCTGTCTTCTCCCATCCCAGGAGCCACCAACCCTCCAGCCCTCAACTCCTAATGTGGGTAACAGTGGGCAGCATTTAACAACTGTTCTTTCCAAATAAGAACTTTCTCCTTTCAAACCTTAAAGTATCACTGCTGAACTAATCTGTCATGATAGCAAATAATACAATAGAGTCACTGATGTTAAATTGACAGTTAAAACTGCTTTTTATGCTTCACACTGCTCATTTTTAGCTTTCCAAAACTTTGTTACATCACCTCTTACTTCCTGGGCATGTAACATTGTCATTGTGTTTCTGCTTTCTCAAATGTTACTTGCTGCATAAGACTAAAGAACATTTCTGTCCCTTGATTGTGGTTTAAGGACAAAAATCTGTGAAACAGTTTTATGCAACAGTTTTAAGGCAGTAGAAGGGGACTTTAAACAGTGTGACTGAGAAGGAGTTATCTTCTTTACACAGGAGACAGGTGTTTAGATATATATACTTCATAATTATAGAATAAGAAATAGATCTAAAGAGTTCTGTTGTGGAACATCTGTTAAAGTAATAACCTGTGAGACTGGGTTCCTCAATTGCAATCCTGATTTACCATCAACTTCTAATTTAGTGGCAAGTAAGATCTTTCTGAGCCCAAATCCAACATCTTTTAAAGGCGGTTTATGCTGATGTAACTCAATTGATTCTAACAGAGTCACTTTCACTTTACGTCAATGAAAGTGAAATTGGGATATCATTACAGTCTCAGTTAACTCATCTACCAAGTAGATTCATTTCATCGATCAGAGCTAGGGGACAGTTTAGAGCTGGAATTTTTATTTTATTCTTAAAAAACCCACAACTTTTTGTAATTAAAAAATTGGTAGGAGACATGACATCATTCTTACTTAAAGACTGTGACTCAAAAAATAATGTCTTGGACTCCTGAACTGAAAAAATGCATGATTTTATAGAATCGTAGAATCATTAAGGTTAGAAAAGACCTCTAAGTTCATGGAGTCCAACGACTTTCTTCTGAAAGCAGGCAAGGAAATGTGAAAGGAAATCACACATTTACAAATTGTGATTTTTTAAAAATTTTAGTTCCTTGACAATATTTTTTTGTTTGTTTATTTCAGCTCACACTTCAAGATGTGAAAAAATACTGAAATACCAAATTTTCCTCAAGGCAGTTTTAAAAATACTATTCGCATGAAAAGCTGAAAGTGAGTCAGCAGTGCCCTGGCAGCCAGGAGGGCCACCTGTGTCCTGAAGTGCATCAGGCACAGCATCACCAGCCGGGCAAGGGAGGCGATTGTGCCACTCTGCTCTGCACTGGGGCAGCCTCACCTCAAGGGCTGTGTGAAATTTTGGGCACCACAAGATAAGAAAGACATTAGGCCATTAGAGAGCATCCAAAGGAGGGCACGAGGATGGTGAAGGGTCTAGAGAGAAAGCTCTATGAGGAGCACCTGAGAGAACTTGGTCTGTTCAGCCTGGAGAAGAGGAGACTGAGGGGGGAGACCTCATTGTGGTCTGCAACTGCCATGGAAGCAGAGGGGCAGGCACTGATCTCTTCTCTGTGGTGACCAGTGACAGGACCCAAGGGAATGGCCTGAAGTTGTGTCAGGAGAGGTTTAGGTTAGATATTAGAAAATGGTTCTACACTCAGAGGGTGGCTGGGCACTGGAACAGGCTCCCCAGGGAAGTGGTCAGAGCACCAAACCTATCAGACTTCAAGAAGTGTTTGGACAATGCTCTCAGGCACATGGTGTGACTCTTGGGAATGGTCCTGTGCAGGGTCAGGAGCTGGACTTGATGATCTTGATGGGTCCCTTCCAACTCAGAATATCCTATAATTCAATGATATATGATCTCTAGTTCTTATTTACTTTAAAGGGGTGTTCGGAGGCTCAAGATAGGTCTTAAAAAAAAAAAAAGAAACATTGCAATAAAAATAACTTAAAGAGTTAAACCTGTATTCTATAACAATTTCTGCTAAATACCAGTTAAATACCAGTTACCCACATTCACCTTCTAGCTTTCTTGTCATCCCACATGACACATTTCTAGCATGTTTTTATCCGCTTTAGGCTTCATGCTTGCTTGTGATGGGCCATCTGGCTTTCCTGGAGGAAAAAGAAGTCATAGAATCGTAGAATGGTTGGGGTCGGAAGGGAACTTAAAGATCATTTAGGTCATTTAGGTCCAGCCCTGCTGCCGTGCCTTGCACTACACCAGCTTGCTCAGAACCCCATCCAACCTGACCTTGACCGCTTCCAGGGATGGGGCAGCCACAACTTCTCTTGGCAACCTGTCACGGTGTCTCACCCCCCATATAGTAAAGGATTTATTTCTAATATCCAATCTAAACCTTCCCTTTGTCACTTTAAAGCCATTGCCCCTTGTCCTGTCACTAAATGCTCTTGCAAACCATTCCTCTCCAGTTGTCTTGTAGGCCCCATTCAGTTAAAGGGAGTGGGAAAGACTAGAGCAGTGTTATTCACTTGTCTTCTTTGCAGAATCTAAATAAAAATCTGCATTTTTCTGTCTGGAACGCTTTGTGCTGGTTTTTCTTCTTCTAATTTCCTTGAGCAGGGTGCAAGTTTTTACATGTATAACCCAGCTTTAGTAAGAGTTGGAAGCAGTTCAGTTTTCTCTCTTAATGCTACAGAAGAAAGGACTAGCCTACATCTCTTGATGTGAAAAGGGCTATGTCATTTGCATTTTTAGTTGTAAGAACTTGTCACTATGCTATATAAAAGCACCATTTAATATGTTTATGCTACAGGGAAGCACATAAGTTCTTTGCCACTTTATCCCTGTTTTACGAGTGACAAAGCAAAACCAGACAAACTGTAAGCTAGATATTAAGAATATTGAATGACTAATTTTCAGAAAGCCAAGATCAGGTGTCTGCTAAAATTAGCCTTGTTTGGGTTTATTATTATCCTTATCATTATTATTATGATAATGACTGGACACCTGCTCAAGCAGCAGGTTAAATTGTATTAGACAGTGTCTAAATATACACAGAAAAAAAAAAAAAATCAGTTTCTGACTACAGTGCTTATCATCTCAGGGTGAAACGAGAAACCAGAGTGAGATATGGACAGAAAGGAGCTACAGAGGGGTGAGACCATAAGCTCGCAAGGTTTCCAATACAACACCCTCAAGAGGCATCACAGATATTTTATGAGTTAACTGTGCAATTGATCTGAGGTTGCTACTATATTGAATATATTTATACCTTTATAGGTGCTTGTATATACACATACAATATTCATTATACGATTTCACAGAGGTTTGCAATAAAATTCTTCTGCTCCAGCAAAGCACCAGGTGAAAAGCACCAAGGTGCCTTTTTGAAGGTATTGTACAAGGTATTACACAAGTGCTACGGGTGGACTTCTCTAGCTTGTAACAGCTGGAGACTGTCTCTTAGTAGGTGGTAAGTCATGAAGATCCTTGAATCTGAAGATTGATGACTTCGTTTAATGCTAGGCAAGAGCAAATAAAGGACTGTCTAGAACAGAACTGAGATTATCAGAAAAAAAAATCATGAGCAGACTAAGGGAAGCAACATCCTTAACAAAAACTAAGTTATCACATTTGATTCCACAAGGCCAAAAAATCAAATAATAAGTCAAATAATTGAGCTGTTGCATGACCACAATAGGCACAATTTAACTGATGTGAATGGAGGATGCTGAAAAAGCCCTAAGGGGCTCAGACTGAGCATGAGTCAGTGTATTTGCATCAGGAATACAACAAATCTGTTCCATTAGGACAGCAAGATAAAAGAAAAAAGTATCTTCCTTTACTTATTCCTAGTGAGGCCACACTTGAAATAGTGGTCCAATTTTGGACCTCCCTAATTCAAGAGAAAATATTGGAGGGGACGCTGCAGACAGCTGCCAAGATTATAACTGGCCAGGGCAAGTGACTTATGAGGAGAGTTTGAGAGAACTGAGCTTGTTTAGTCTGACAAAAGAGACATTCCATAGCAGTCTGCAACTTTCTAAAGGGGTGGGGGAAAAACAGGAGTTAGCCAGGGTGGGTATGGAATCCCAATCCTTGGAGTTTTTCTACATTTGCCTAAAGTCATGGCTGACTTGATCTGGTGCTGGTGATGATCCCAGTGTGGGTGGAAGTTCAACCAATGACCTCCAAAGGTCTTCAACCAGCATTTCTAGGAAGACAGAGCACTAGCTATTTTGCTGCCAGTGGTTCATCTTTTTGAGGAACCAGAGAAAGCTGTCTGACCCAGACAACTACATGTAAGAACAATTCTGATTAAGGGATGAAAATTATGAAAACCATAAGACTGGTATTTATTAAAGTATTCCTGAGCATCATTTTATCACATAGCACTGATATGCTGAAAAGATCCTTTACTGCTATGCCACAAAGTCTCACAATTGCCTGTCAGATACGGGTCAAGCCAACAGAGAAAGTGCATGAGCTTTTAGGGACAGCAGTACCCAATAAATTCCTGGGAGCTCCTGACTTGCTCTATTAGGATCACCATCGATGAATAAAGTATGAAGAGAAGACCATATGTATTCCTGCACAAAAATTTAAAATACTGGAGAATTGAAAATACCAGTGCATGGAACTGCATTGTCTCAAAGTGGAAGTTTGGGAGATTGAGTCATTATAAGAATAGGCAATGAAGTATATTCTCTATGTTTTTGAGTTTTAAAACATGGCTGAACATCTTTGTGAGAGATACTAATGAGACACCGTTAGTGATATATTTACAAGGGAAAATGGACAGGAGGGACACACAGGAGGACATTTTTTAGGTTATGATGATTCCTTTAGGGCTCATGTTTGCACAGAATTATTAGGGACAGGTCTAATAAAACACAGCATCAGTCAGATATGCAGACCAACTCAAGATATGGCTTCCAACTTAGAAGTCGGTCCCACTTGGTGACAAACAATACATAAAGAAAATGAAAAAATGGAGCACAGAACTTGAAAATGAAACCTCAAAAATGTGAGAATAATCCTCTGACATAAAGCTGAGGTTTGGCTTCCTGCATTACCCAAGGAGCATAATGGCTTCTCAGAGATGGCTTTCCCCAGGTGCACAGGTTTCAATTTGCACCAGGCTCCCAGAAACTATTCAGTGAATTATCACAAAGATACTAAATCCTCCAGGGCTCAACCAGGTCCCAGTTTAACTCCCACTGAGCACAGGCAGAAAGAAAGTGATAATTAAAAGAGAATGTGGTAAAGGAATGGACATTTATTTGAGATGTTGCCTGGCGTTAGGAAAAGAAGTGTGTTAATGGCCAAAAAATATATGAAACAATACCAATTATAATGATAGTTTTCATCAGAAGGTGCTCTTAAAGGGCATCTCTCATTCAGAACTGAATCAAATTATTTACCTCTAATGCCAATTGGCAATATTAATTAGCACAGTCCTTAAAAATCTGTTCCTTGAAGAAGCCATTTAGATGATGTAACATGCCAATGTGATTCTAAGCCCTTACTTTTTCATGCTGCAGATTTTTGAAACAACAACCCTCTGTTCACTACTGGCATTTCCAGGAAGAACTGGAGCGCCAGGAAGAGCTGGAACAGCAGCTCCTGTAAGGGCCACGTCTCAGTCATGATTAATCAAGAGTTGTTTAGAGGAGCAGCCTTTTGAAATAATAACAGTAATAATAACCATGGTGGTGGTGATGAGAGATGTACTAAACTACAGAAAAAAAAGTTCAAATGATGAACTTTGCCAAGTTAAAACCAGGAATACTGCATATCAGTCAACTACTGTAAGGCTACAAGTGCTCAGATACTAGTTACCTATGGGTAGAGAAGTAGCTGCAAAAACAGACTATGGTAGGTTTAGTTGTTGAAATCTTCTATTTCCCTAAAGACATAGGTGCAAAGAAGAGTAATCAGATAGAGAATATATTTTATGAGAAGGGATAAAACCAGTTTATTTGCCTAACAAGATGAAGGTATATATGGGGTATGATTGTAACATGTACAAAATATCCTTCCCCCTTCTTCCTCTTTATAAGTATTTCAGGAAGATACAGATAAACTGGTCATCAACATCACTGGAGTGGCTACTAGTCATCTATTTATTGGTTCGGGGACAGGGCCACATAATAGCTCTCCAATAAAAAGACTAAGGAAGGGAACAGAGACTAGGAAGGAACTGAGATCTCTAGGAGTGAACATACTGCAAAATCCAAAGCAGATTTAGGATGGAACTTGACCCCTGTGACTGGAAATCCATTTCCATCTTCTGCCAAAATATTGTTAAATCCTGAGATCTCCAAGACATTAGCTTTTCTGTCTTGAAATGATCTGGTGGAAGTTGATTTAGAGCAGTGAGAGGATCTAGTTTTAAGCATAACAACAGAGAGCAGTAAATAGATTATGGGGACCTGCAGAACCTGGGCAAGCTTAGCTCCTCAGTATTTTCTTCTGTGCTGTGGCTGGTTGTTGGATGGCCTTACTGTCTCCTTTCCAAGCCAGTACTATTCCAAAGTGGCTTCATAACCCTTCACAAGCCTGTGGTGATGAAGGGTCTGGAGCACAGGTCTGATAAGGAGCAGCTGAGGGAGCTGGGAGTGTTTAGCCTGGAGAAAAGGAGGCTCAGGGCACACTTTATTGCACAACAGCTACCTGAAAGGAAGTTGCAGCTGGGTGGGCATCGGTCTCTTACAAATAACAAGTGAAGAACAAGACAAAGTGGCCTCAATTTGTGTCAGGGAAAGTTTAGATTGGATATTGGGAAAACTTTCTTCAGCAAAAGGATTGTCAGACATTGGAAGAAACTGCCCAGGGAAGTGGTTGAATCACCCTCACTGGAGGTATTTAAAAGATATGTAGGTGTGGCACCTGTGGTTTAATGTTGAGCTTGGAAGTGTTGGGTTAGCAGTTAGATTCAATGGTCTTTAGAGGTCTTTTCTAATCTAAATTATTGTGTTTTTCCAAGTGTCAATTCCTATTATTACTGAACTTTCTTAGTGTGTTCTCTTTGCTCTCTTTTGCTTCTGCTATCTTTTTTCATGTTTAAAATGATATCCAGAACCTCACACTTTCAGGACTTGTTTTTCAGATAAACTTCGTATAGCAATGTTTAAAGCCTGGAAACTCTTCAGATCTCACCAGCTGATATTTCTCTTGGCATTATAACATCCATTGCTGGCATGCAGTCAGTGAACCCTGCTAATATACCATCAATCCTGACTGGCCCTGGAGAAAGGACAGTTCCGGGACTTGGCCAGAATACTACTGCATTTGGCTTATTCCCAACTGGAGTTGTTTAAAACAGCCCCCAGGCTGCTTTAACACATGCCAAAGACAGCTTAAAAATCAGTGAGCTGACTCCCTGAGCCACCCCATTTCCTGCACCTTCTGTGCCCAAAGGTCTCTGGGCACATCAGGCAACAGGGGCCAGGCATCCCTTCTGATCCACTGCCACTGACAAACTTCAGTATCATCAAAGCTTCCCAGCACACCTATCCCTCTGTCAAGCAGCTGAGCATTACTGCACACAGGGGTAGATGAATTCTACAGAAACTGTGAGAGAAACTGAGGTGAAAATTTCAGATATGTAAACAACTGTTTACACATCATGATGCTTTAGAACACTGAAACAAAGTTATATCCTGAACTCCACACACTGTTGCACACATGTCTTTATGAGGCACAATCTCCCCTTTCTGCAGGGGCATTAATTGCCACACAATAATAAGCCAGTAGCCTCTCTTCTTGCCATAAAGCAGAGGTGTGGGCATTTGCAGATATGTAGTCCACTACCTCTTGAAAATTCCTTATTTTTTCAAAGATGAGTTAATGTTAGATAAGTGAACAAATTCAGTATGTGAGAGTTGCTACTTGTTACATTGGCTGTGTGGAGATAGTTTAAAAAGGTGCAAAACAAGTATAAAAGCTGTTGTTTCTGTCTGTGTTTTCCACTCCCTGTGCCCTCTGGATGTAAACAATGGCATGAGGCAGTAAGTTGCCTTGGCTGAGACTTGGCAACAGAACATATTCAAAGTCCTTCATTCTCCTCCAGTAAACCCAGATTTATTCCTTAAATCTGCTGAAATCAATATGAAAAGGCTAACTTTTAAATGGAAAAAGTTCTTTGTTCAGACACTGAGCCATCACCATGACAGTGCCCATTTCCCGTGCTCAGCTGAATCTGTACATGTCTGCCTGGCAGCTCCACCGACTTAGCACGGGCAGGGAACGTGCACTTAGCTTTGCTGGGAATGTTTATTCTGATCATCATTGCAGGGATTTTTTTTGGGCCAAAGAACACAGGAGGGCTTGTTTGTCCTGAAATTCAACCTGTCACTCTGAACTCAGGGATTAACCTTATTTTGCTAGTGGGTTTTGGCAGCTGTAGCTGGTAATTCTGTAACTTTTAACTTTTGTGGTTTTGGTGTGGGTTTTCTTGGTTTTTTTTGTTTGTTTTTTAGTTATTTGGGTTTTTTTTTCCTTTTTATTTTTTAAATAAAGCTACAACAGTATCTGTCTTGTTACTGCAACTCAGGCCTTGTCTTATGATAAAATCTGTTTAAAGATAGCACCATGGTGTGCTAGGTAATACTGCTGGACATGTTGAAAGCTATCTGCTGTGAGATATGTGCTCTGTGCTCTGCAGACCCAGGGACCATAAATCCTTCAAGAAAAAGACTTCTCCTGTTCAGTTTTGCAGATTCTGTATACACCTATCATGTTAGGTATAAAAATTTATTTGGGGCAAGTGATAGCTTTTGGGCAAATACAGAGGCTTTTGGGAAAATATAATGGCTTTAGGTAATGGCTTAGATTAACATGGTCTAGTGGATTGTATCCCTGGGCATGGCAGAAGGGTTGGAAATACATGATCTTTAAGATTCCTTCCAATTCAAACTCATTCGTGATTCTGTGAATCTATGAAATAGCATATTAAATTCAAATATCCAGCAATATATCCAAATCTGCTTCTACCAGCCTGATCACCACTAAAATAGCAAATCCCTTAAATAAGAAATTCTTTGAAACTGCAGTAGTCTTTTTTAAAACTATTCTTAAAATGCTTATCAAAATCTCTTCAATTGCATTGTGTCTGCCTTTATTATGGTTATGTTTCTCTCTATTAACCTTCCTTTATTTTCTGCATTTCCCTCTCTCACCTGTAAGAAACACTCTTGAAATCTGACCACAGTTTACTTTTGAATCCTGGGGTACACCATTTGTGCTGCACACACTTTCAACACCACAAATACACACTGAATGCTCTTACATAATTGGACTTTCCAGAGTGACAAATAAGGTAAGGGACAAAAGTTTAAAGCCTGTTAGTCAAACATGTGGGCATTTGTTTGTTAATGGCCTAAACTCCAATACAGTGCTGGCACAGCATAGTGTATTTAGATACCACGGTATCCACAAAAGGATTAAAAATAATTTTACAATAAATTGTCACCTAAAATGCAAGAGTGTCAACATTTGGGGGTAAGTGCATACCTTTAGAACCAATTACTGAATAAAATAAAGAAATGTTGACAGAAGACTCCAGAAGACTTTCCTTTTGTTTACAATGAGTGAGCAGCACCAAATAAACTTCTAAGCCAAAACATCAACTGTCTGCTGAGACTTGAAAAACCTCCCAGTGATTTGATCCTCTGGTCCTGAAAAGTTTATAGCAAGCAGCAGAGGACTTGTCAGGTGCCATCTAGTTTCTGTGACAAACAACTGAGATTGTGAAAGACACAACTAAAGATTGGAGATTAGTCTGAAATGAGTCTTGAACTGGCTGTACTTCTGCATATATGGGACAACTCAATGTGACCTTTCACTAATCAAAGGGGAGTTCCAAAAAGATTGAGAGTGATTTTTTGCATTAGAAGATAGTAATAAGTTCAAGGAGGAAAGGTTTTGAACTAGAAGAGGGAAGAAGTAGGCTAGATGTTAGGAGGAAGTTCTTTATTCAGAGGGTAAGGAGCAGGTTGCCCAGAGAAGCTGTGGATACCCCATCCCTGGAAGTGTTCAAGGCCAGGCTGGATGGGGTTTTAAGCAGCCTGGTCTAGTGGGTAGCATTTCTGCCCATGGCAGTGGGGTTGGAGCTAGATGACCTCTAAGATCCCTTTCAACTCAAATCATTCTATGATTCTATGATTCTCTGAAAATATTACTCTCCCTTTGTTAACTGTACTGAAATTCTTCATGTTGTTATGTGCGGAGAGGAGCCACTAGCCAGGACAATCCTGGCTGTATGCAGACCTTATCAAGCACAGTCAAAACAAAGGCAGGATCTACAGTATGAACAAGAGGAATAATTATGAAATCATACATAAATACATCACTTTTGGTACAAAGAAATTTCTGCTCTGGGTCAGACCAGTGGCTTGTTTTATCCAGAATGCAGTCTCTGGAAATACCAGACACATGCTGCTTTTGAGAAAAATATCAGGAGTCTCTGACTGTAAAAAACCCTTTATTCTAACAGCTGATGCTTAAATTACACCCTAAAGCAGAAGTTTTGCATCCAAAAAGAAGGGAGGTATGCACACAGATCAGTCATTTACATGCCCCCACCCAGGGAGCCCAGCTCTATCCCCACTCTCAAAGTGAGTTTTCTGGCAATGTATTTCACAGGCTGCATATCCTTATACCATATTCTCTCTGCCTACTTTTCATTTCTGAGTTTTCTTCCTTATTTTTTTTTATGTGCTAAGATACTTTGCAATGTGTTTTACCTTCCCTGAGCCATTCCTTGTTTTATGCTTGCATCTTATATTGTAGATCTCTGAAATCATATCCTACCAAGCCTTGCTCTTTCATGAGCCTTAGAGTTTTTATATCCAAGTCAAAAAGTTAAAGTTTGCTTAGACTGTGCTTTTGAATCACAAGCCAGGTGAGATGGGTGGAAGCTTCCATGTGACATAGGAAAGAATATGAAATAATCTCCGTTCAGTGTGGCTGTGCTTCTTTTCAAAGAAAATGGCTGTAGAGAAACATAAGCTTGTGGGAGTCACTCACACGATCCATGCCTGGTGCCTGATGGATTATCTGTTATGCTCATTTGAGTAAAAAAGATAAGTTGTATTTAAAAAACCCTTCCAAAACTACTTCTGCTTGAACTAGAGAACAGGAAGACATAGCAACCCAAATCTGAACCTATTCTGTTTTGGCAGTCGTGAAGCCAGAGGACCAGTGGGCAGAAGCCAACTGACAAGGAACATAAAACATGGAAAGACTGAGATAATTTTGCAGAGCCACTGCTGTGCACAGGAATATCTTGCATGGTCAACCGCAGACTGCACAAGGAGTGGTGCCGTGGGCAGGCACATGGGCCAGATATGGGAAAGCTATACTGGGAAAAATAAATGCTGGCTTCTAATGGAATCTTAAGGGAAAAGGACAGAATGTCCCAACAGAAAACGTGTACCTCTTTATTCATCAGGGTCTTTTAAAATACCTAAATAAATTAATTAATAAATACATAAATAATTATGATGCACAGAAGGAAGCTGGACAAGATAAAGCAGGCTCTCTGCTTCAAGTCTCATCACTCACAGCCTTGTGTGTGAGCAGATCAGTAACTGAAAGCTTGGGCACAGATATGGTTCATTTTATAAGAATAAAACCACTTGTGTTTCAAAAGCTGTGTAAAGAAAGGCTACCAGGAATCCATCCTTGGGGGAAGGCAGGCCAAATCAGACTTGGTTTCAAGTAGTGCATTTGGGATTTTGCTTATGGCTCCTAAGATTATTGCTTTGGGCAACTGGGACTTTCCAAAGCCCTTTGGTGTTGCCTTATGGTGTGAGCAGGATCCCTCAGCGTCCTTCCTGACCTCCCTGCTGGGACATTGTTTATCACCCCTGAGTTTCTCCTATGAAGCTGTGGTGTGGTGCTCTCTGGGACCCTCCCTGCATCTCTTTCACTTTTCACCTCCACAATGAAAATGTTTGGTGCTCACCAGTGATGCAAAGGGTGCAGGGATGTCTCAAATGCTTGCATTTTAAGGAGAAACAAAGGTAAAATAGTTACTAAAAATAAAAGCCTGATCAGATCACAGGGATTGCTTTCTGGATGGCTGCAATGAAGCTTCAGAGTCATAGCAATGTAACATCAGCTGCCTCAGAGTCGGGGTTTGTTTGCTAACTACCAAAAGTCGGGACATAATGAAGTGAACACAAGTGTCTTTTAGACCAGAAATGTCAGCTCTATCTACTGCCAGCTACTGTATCACCCAGGCAGGCTGGACAGTTGTAACACCAGTAACACATGCTTCAGGTCATACACATCACAATCCAAAACTAAGAATAGCACCAATGTGATGCCTGGATCAGATACATTTTCACATCAAAATTATAGTTGCCTGTGTTTCGTGTGACACTCATTGCAATATTCAGTTTACTGAATTTTAATGTCCTTCCCTCATTGCACTTTCCTTATGACTAAGTCCTAAATTCCTGCCTGAATGTCTATGGTTTGGTACTTCACTTCTTTAGATTTTCTGCCAGCTTTCTTTTTTTATTTTGTGTGATATTAATTTGATGAGGTTTCCCATGTTTTAGCCACTATCTGCAAGCCAGGAACATCAAAACCTCCATGATTCTTTTCAATATAACAGAATCATGAATGTAGAAGGATGAGATAGGACAAAGGAAATCAGTTTTGAACTAAAAGAAGGGAGATTTAGATTAGACATTAGGAAAAAGTTCTTTACTCAGAGCATGGTGAGGCACTGGAACAGTTTGCCCAGAGAAGATGAGGCTGCCCCATCCCTGGAATTGTTCAAGGCTTTTAACACCCTGGTCTAGTGGAAGATGTCTCTGCCCATGGTAAGGGGGTTGAGGCTAGGGAATTTTTCAGGTCCCTTCCAACCCAAGACATTCTATGATTCTATGAGATATTTCCAAGTAAAAGACAGACAGAAAGAGGTAAAAATGCCCTTATTTCTTTAGAAGACTCTGGGTCACCCCATCCAAACAGAATTGCTTGTTCAAAGATCACAAGAAAAGGGAAAAGAGTTAGAAAGTTCTTAAGGGTTTGCCAAGGTGGACCAGATTCAGGCAGTTTTGTTGAGGCTCTGGGGTTCATATGTCTTTGTAAAGGGTTGCTCAAGGCCTCTGCATGAATTGTCCCTGCCTGCTGCTGACTGTGTCCCCAGATGATTAAATGACTTCACTGAATCAGTTGTCTGGGCAGTTTTATAGATGAAGCTGTCAACCCCAATACAGGAAAGGTAACAGCACTCTGTCTCTCAAGCCAAATATTAAGTATGTGCTCTGGGCTCCGAAGTGCTGAAATGCACAGGCAAACACCATCCTGCAGATGCTCACAGATGGCTGAAGAGCTCATTCCTGTGGTTAGAGTGCTTGGCTGAGGCTTTATGAATAAGCAGTAGGTGGGATGAGGGTATCCTTGGTAGAAGGCTCACGTCACCCATCTCCTGTGACCATGTGTTCATTTTTCTTCAAAAAGAAAAGCACGATCAAGCTGCAGAGAGTCCTTAGGTTCCACTGCTCTTTGGACCAGGCTTCAGGCCATGCACCAATGGGCTCTGTTTCTGTTGCTCCCTTTCGGACATCCACACCAGCATCTTTTTCATGCCACTACCATATTCATGCAGACTGCTGCAGCTAAAGATTATTTTGCGTAAATTGACATGGAAGAGTGTATTAGCAGTTAGGGACAGCAGGCAGCTTCCAGGTAGTTATTGTCAGTTGCTTCTCTCTGCTTGGAGAGAGTCTCACACCATACTCAAACTGATCTGTTTTCAGCCTCAGATGTTACCTAGCTTTCTAGGAATAAGGCATTTTTCTTCCTGAATTTCTCTTATCACTACTGCTCATTCAGCTGCATAATCCTCTCCTGTTTTGCCTTGTACACAGAACCCACAACCAAAAGTCTGCACATGGTTCTAGACTAAGCCTTTTTCAAGTATTATCAGGATATTTCCTTTGCCAGATGGCAAGCATGGGGAAGAGAGGCAAGATAGATTTGCAAATGCTGTGTAACACAGCATCTCAGGTGTAAACCCAGTGCCAGTGCTGCAGCACTGCTCCCCACTGCTGCTTGTGGCAGTAGAAGCCAGGGAAGGTCCACAAGGATTTAAGAAAAAAGAAATTCCTATACATTTATTGATATTCTGTATTATATCAGTATTTATAGATATTATATATTATATTAATATATTATATATATATAAAATGTTACATTGACAGGTGTGTAGCAGGGTAGGGAAATTTCAAGAGAAATAACTTCCTGATAATGGGATAAAATCTGCTAAAGACTTTATCCCATTATCTGGGCACTGGTGGAGACTAAGTCATATAAAATGAGCCTGGAGCCTTCTGGGATTGAAAGAAGGTACCTATAGGGCATCCAAAATTGCTCTTGATGAAATGTATCAAAAGACACAGGAATAACAACCCTTTTATTTTTTTCTCTCCTCTCCCTTTCACCTGTTGAAATAGCTTGTAAAAAACATCAGCATGTTGTTACCCTGATGACCATTGAGCAGTGGTCAGCTTCTTCTTCTGTAGTTGTTTGGTATCATAAGAAGGTTTTTGCCTGTTTTTTTTTTATTTTTTTAATAGTCTATTAGCAATAAAATAGGTTATCCCTATTCCACAGGGGATGATATATGTGAGAGTCAATGGACTCCATTATGATGTACAGTACCATAACCAGAGTAACACCTATAATCATCTCCCTAAAACGAGACATTAAGGTCAAAGTAATTCACAAAAGGCTCCTCACCACTCACAACCTCCCAAGGCATGTGCTGTCAAGATTTTCTTTCACACACAGTCATCTTAAACTTTCTTCTGTGCAAGAACATGAAAAACCCATACGGGGAACAGCTGCCAATGGTGCCTTTGCACCCTGTTACAGGTAACCTTAATCCTTAGCAAAACTTCTTATGTCTCTCATAAAGAGTTCAAAGAAAGTACACAACTGCTTCTCTCCATCTTCCCCTGAAAATGCTGACCTGAGACTTATCCTGCAGCCAGTCTAAAGGACAGTGTCACTGTCAGGTATTTTGGAAGTTATCCATACTACAAAGACCTTCCTTGCAGCTCAGTGTAAATACCTCATGTTCTCAGTTTTAAATCTTATCCAAGAGTTAAGGAAGCCCTTCCCAGAGCACAGTAATACAGGCCAGACATTATGCTGAAAGAGCTGATCCTGGATTTTTGGTATCAATTGAATTTTTGTCTCTTACAATTTCTATCCCTCTCCTAACTCTTTTCTATAAGTTTGTGCACTGTTTTTTTCTTTTCCACTCTACTCGTCTCCTCCCTGCTTCAACAAGTAGAGGTAATCACTAAGATTTAGAGTTTTATGAGTTTATGACTTCCTGGTGGAGGGGAAGCCCTGCAGCAATAAATTTCATAAAATAGCCCAAACATGGGCCTAGTTTTTTGTTTCAATTGGAAATTGGCCACTGCTTTATGAAGCCTCTCCTCACTCATACCATGTCAATCAATTCTTTCCCAAAAAAAAACCCTGTACGCAGTCAACATGGCTTAACCTGAACACAGAGCTCCTTCATAGCATCTGTTCTCCTCTTCATACGTTTAATCTTTGTTTTCCTGATCACCCATACTTTATAAACAAACAGGCACTTTCCTCTATAAATACCCCTCTATGAAGTTCTTTCTCTTACCACAAAAATCCACAAGGGTGGGAAAGAAAAGGACATTTTTCTCTTGGCTCTAACTACATATAATGCCTCTTACCTCTGGTAAAGTCAAGAACCAAGACCATAGAATCAAAGAATAATAGAATCAAAGAATTATAAATCATTAAGGTTGGAAAGGAGTTCTGAGATCATTGACTCCATCTATTAACCCAGCACCACTGTGTAGATCAATAAACCATGTCCTCAGGTGTCACATCCACACACCTTCCAGGTATGGCAATTACACCACTTCCCTGGGCAGCCTATTCCAGTGAGTGAAAACCCTTTCAATGAAGAATTTTTTCCTAATATCTAGTCTAAACTTCCCCTAGCACAACATGAGGCCTTTTGGGGAAACACACTGGAGAACCTCTTTCGAGCCCATCTCAGAGGATGTAACTTGTATAAAAGTTCTTCCAACTGCTGCTGGCTGTGAGCTGGCCATTCAGACACAGCAAGGATAGCCATTAAAAGATTAGGCTTATGGCTGTACTCAATGATTTTAGAGGTCTTTTCCAACCTAAATGCCTCTATGTTCCTACAAATCAGAAGAAACCTTCAGTCTACTAACAGTACAAATGCTTTACATTGTTAACCATTGTATTACACAAAAAACCCCCAACAGCAAAGCAGAAACTTCAGCTCCCTTTATTGAATAAATGTGAAGAAAAAAAATAGAAGAAAAATAAAAAAAGGGAAAAAAACCACAAATCTTTTTGGTGTAAATACAAATAACAAGATTAGCAATGACATCATCCTCATCTAGGATCACCCACTAGGTTACACACAACATTTTGGAGAGTGGAAGAAAACATATTCTTGTAAATTAACCAGCAGTGGATGCCCACACAGTCTCAAGAATTCAATGGAAACATATTATGAATGTTCTGAAAGAGGTTAATTAAACATTTTATACAAGGATTATAGACTTCACACAAAACACATACCAAGCTTTAAATGCGCACAGAGCTTCATGGAAGTCAGACTTAATTTACTATAGGTTTTGTTTCTTTGCCAGACAAAAAAAACCTGAAATGTTCAAGTCCAAGCCTGTTTATAGGCAATAAAGATAATTATGTGGTGCGAATGTAGCCATCCATATTACAGTGAGAGGGAATCAGGCATACAGAATATGTAATAAAGGAAAACCCTTTCAGATTTCAACTCACAGTCCCCTCAACCAAAGAGAGAAAATTTATCTCCCAGGACACACATTCTGCTTGTACGTTTTGGGGGTCTGAAATGAAGTACTGCAAGTGTCAAATTAGCTAAAATAGGCAAAGAGGAAATTTTACTCCATGTAAAAAGTATGCCAGAACATACTAAGAGTCATAAAACAGAGCTGGATAAGAAGGGACTTGTGTGACTCAAACTAATGATCTCACAGTTATTATCAACAGCTCTATGGCAATGTAAGTTATAATCAGTTATTTTAATCCCTCAATATTAAAAACTGTTGACAAAAGAAAGTGGTAATTTTTTCATGTTGAGATTAAATGTTCAAATAATTATCCATGAGATGTTATGGTCAATTATTTACACCAGGGCAAGGCAGAGGGAAGACTTAGCACTTGTTCTTGTCATGAGCAAAACTCATTAAGCCAGAAGGTTTGGTACTGTTTCTTTACACTAATTTGGCTTGATCTGCTGTGGTGACACTATTCTGTTATGTAAATTATGCACGGCATAATTAACTGTGTACATTTTTAATAAGGTTGGATACACTTTTCTAAATAGGGCTTTGACTGACTTGAAGGTTTAGGAAGCATTTTAGAAAAAATAATGGTGGGGTTAGGAAATAGCCAGCCTGTAAGACTTAAAGGTTGTTTGCACAGTGTTGTTACTCTACTGTATACATTATGGATTTTATAATTCTAGCTATATGGGAGACATTAAAGGAGGAAAACTGCCAGCTCACACATGCATACCCTGAAAGCATTCTGTTTGAAATCCCCTTGTTAACTCACTAAATGAAAGCAAATTAAACCTATTACAGATACTTCTAAGGAACTTTTCTTCTTTCTGTATACTTCCAGTAATAAAGAGAAAAAATGAAAATTCGTGAAAATTCATGAAAAAAACATGACCTTACTTACTGAGTGTTTCCAGGTAGATGCTTTCTGGCACCAACTAAGAAAAAAATTTCACTAAAAGACTGGTTAAGTTTCAGAACAGGCTCCCCAGGGAAGTGGTAGAGTTACCATCCCTGAAAGTGTTAAAAAAATAAGTAGGCATGGCACTCTTTGATATGCTTTAAATGGGCATGATGTAATTTGGCCAAAGGCTGGACTTGATGATCTTGGAGCTCTTTTCCAAACTTAATGATCCAATTATTCATTCACTCAAGATTATTTGCTTGTTTGCTGCTTTATAAAGAGTGTACATAATAGTTCATATTTTGTCAGCTTAAGGAAAGTACTTAACCATTTTTACTCAGGAAGTTCCCTGTGGAGTTGTCTGAAATGGTATTTTTGCTGTGTATAAACTCAATTATTACATTTTTATCTATTTGCCCAAGGATTTCAAGAAGTCTTTACACTTCTCTTAATTAGGCCTCACAGCGAGTGCTCCTTGGCGAGCAGGCAGATGCTATCAGAGAAGTTTTGTGCATGGGAAACCCAAAGCAGAAGGAAAATATTTTGGACAAGCTCTCTGTGGCACAGATAAGATGGGAATCAGGTCTACTGACCACTCATCCCGTGGCTCTAAGGCACAGTAAACTTTTTTCAGTACTTCATATATGGAGAGTCCTGACATAGCAAAGCTGGAGAAAAACCCCTGGGGTTCCCAGGCCACTTCTTGCAAAGCCTGTGTTTTAATTAACATTTAGCAAAGGGAACTCACGCAAGTATTTTTATGGGCATAGCTAAAATCCTCCTGCTTGATGACTGAATATATTGCATCCCTCTTCAGCAGATGGATTAAATGGGAGGTATATTGGGATTCAAATTATGATCTTGGCTTCAGAATGTTAACTCTTTCATACCTCACACAAAAATGATATCATTTCACTTCCCACTGTTTTTATGACAGAAAGCAGTGGATGGGTATGCTGCTTGGGGGAGCTATGGCTGCTTGAACAACGAAATTGTTCAAGGCCAGGCTGGATGGATCTCTGAGAAACCTGGTCTAGTGGGAAGGTGTTTCTGCCCATGGCAGGAGGCTTGGAACGAGATGATCTTTAAGGTGCCTTCCAATGAAAACTATTCTATGATTTTTTTACAGATTCTTTTTTTTTTTTTGAGAGAGGGGGATGGAAGGGCGTGGTGGTGGAGGTGAAGGAAGAGCTTTGAATAATTAGATAGTGTTAAGAGGTAAAACCAAAACCATTGATCCTGTTGGATCTGTCTCCTGTGGCAAATATTTCTGAGTGCAGGAGGGATAGTGCTACAAGGAATAGCTTATATTCAAAATTTATTACCAACTCCTCTAAGATTATATTATTAATGGATTATAACTTGAAAGCTACCTATAGAAGTGGCAGGCAATATTTTTTTCTCAAGTGTGAAAACTGATGACCAAATTTACTTACTCATTTCTGTTACAACCTAACCTTACCCAGGGTACAAAGCTCAAAAAAAATCATATTTTTTGCTTTACTTTTTCAACATTAAAACAATATTTTTTGACTTTCCAGTTCAAACAACTGTTTCTTGCCAAAATTCAATTCCATTTTTAAAAGAGATTTTAAGAAAGGGTAAAGAGAGCTTGAAATAAAAGATCATGTGACACATCAAACAAAATGCTTTTTTCTGCCACAAACATCTTTCTGAAGTTTCTGTATCCACCAATGAATCAAATCTTCATTTTTTAGATGCAAGTCTACTCTAGAAAAATAATAAATATCAAAGGTCTGACTAACAAATTACAGAAGGCCTGTAGTAGCCCATTGACTTTAGTGTGGGATTTAGCACCAGAGGACAGAAAGAGTGAGTGAAAGTATGTGGGGAAGAAGTCACACACAGAGTGGGATTGTTACTTTTTTTGTTAAACTGACCTAAGGGAAAACTAAATATTCTGAGAAATCTCTCAGATTGTGATCTTTCACCATGGCATTTAAAACTAAAACGTACAAAGGACTGGAAAAATAACAGTACAGGGATCAATCCTTCAGTAGGAAGTCATGAGAATGAAATAAAATATTTTTCTAGTTTTGCTTTCTAAACAACTGTATACCAAACACAAATTAAATAAATTTAATAGAGTCACAGAATGCTTTGGCTTGGAAGGGACCATCTTGTTCCAGATCCCCTGCCATGGGCAGGGAAACCTTTCCACTAGACCAGGTTGCTCAGAGCCCCATCCATCCTGGCAGTGAGCACTACCAAGGATGGGGCATCCACAGCTTTTCTTGACAAACCTGTTCCAGTGCTTCACCAGCTTCACCGTAAAGGTTTTCTTCCTAATATCCAATCTAAATCTACCCTCTCTCAGCTCGGAGACATACAAATAACTGCAATAGAAATGTGGTTGCCCCAAGCAGAAGCTGTTTCTAGATTGGATAATTCTCTTTGCCATGTAACTTGGCCTGCTGACCCCAGCATCTAAGATCCTGGAAAACTGCCCTGGTTTCTCTGCCCTAAATTCAGCTCCTCAACCTGGCATTATTAAATATAGACTTTTTCTCTACTAAGACGGTCACAGTAGTCCTTTTAAATCTACTCAGCTATAAACTTGTACCTGTGCCAAAACCTCCAGCTTAAGGAGATGTAAAATCACACAATTAAAATTATGTAATTGAATTAAATATATGGAAGAATTAAGCTGAATACATAGGAAAACTTCCTAGTGGCAAGAAGTTGACTTCAAAGGGGTTGAACATGGGTGCAGAGTTTGAGGTACTGGAGAACTGATTCCTCAGGTAGAGGAAAATGGAAGAGGGCAAAATAAAGTCAAGTTTAATTAGTTTACAGAGTCACATGGGAAACAGGCATATGGGTCTGTGCAGCTACAACTCTTTGAAGAGAATTAATAGCTTTGACCTGGTGCTGATTACAGCTTGTAGAGAAGGTAGGATAAGTCTTACTTTTGGAGAAGCGACTTATGGGAAAAAAATGCCAACCTTGAAAATGGAATGACCAGAGAAGGCCTGGGGCAGAGAGTGACTTGAAAAGCAACCCATCTTTAAATCCTTAATATAAAACACCTTTAATAATTCAGTAATTAGGCTGGATGGTGACTAAAAATGCATTCTCCTACTTCAGTTCTCTAACCTACCTTCAGCCACAGCACCCCAATTCAGAATGATGTTACAACTGCTGTGTCATTGAGGACTTAGCCACATGCAAGTCTCTAAAAACTTCTGACTAAAATAAATCTTCCTACACCTTTGTAACTCCTGATTTGCTTAAAAATAGGTGCACACTGCCTCAGTAATGAAGACTGTCTCAGTCTTATGTAGGAAAGTTTAGCTTATGGTACTACTACTCCTAGCTCTGCCCAAGGTCAGTTCTTCCTGGCCAGGCTAAAACTTATTTAAATTGAGAGGGCAGGAAAATCAGACACCATTCCCTCTACCAGATCAGTCCAGAAACAATTTCTCATTAAATTTACTTCTTCTCAGTTACCTGGTTGATTGTACTCTTGTATGTAGCTAAATCAGGAGTGGATGATACATTGGTTGAAACAAAATTATTGTTTAAATTGGAATCACAACACTGACAAATTCACTACTGCACCGGGGTATCAGAAAATAGCCTAGTGATATCCTTTAGAAACTATGTGAGAAGTTCTTTTAAGGAAGGAAGGACTTTTCATAAGAATTTCAATTAAAACTTAAGCCTATTAGGAGTTGATCAAATTAAAAGAGCAATTATTGAAGAGCTTTCATGAATGTTTTTACCAGGTGCCTCTTTTTTTTTCCAGTGGATGAATCCCACCATAAAAGGGCAGATTTATGCCACATTTTTCAAGAGCACATCTGATGAGACAAAAATCTATTGTTAAAGCGCTTAATATTAGCATATTTTTTTGCATGTTTAAGGCTCTAACTAATCTTCAACACGGCCTGTTCCTTGTGGTTAGTTTGGTGGATTCTAACGCAATTTCTTGGAGGGGTTGTTTGTACCACAAGTGATAGCACCTAGACTTTCTGTTGTGTTAAAAGACTGCAGAAAACTGCTTTTCAGACCTGATTCCTCCTTGACTTCAGATTGATTTGTGGTTTCGGGGTGGACGTTTTTTCTTTTGGTTTGGTTTTTTCTTGTATTTTTTGCCCAACAATGTTCTATTAAGATCTTTACTTCTGAAGAGAGGAAGGAAGGAAGGAAGGAAGGAAGGAAGGAAGGAAGGAAGGAAGGAAGGAAGGAAGGAAGGAAGGAGACTAGAAATGTATTTGCTTTGTATAAATGTTTTTTTGACACTTTCAAGGGCAATATTTGTCTAACTATTCTATCTGGAGTTAGGTAAAGCAGAAGACGTGGCAGCAGTTCCTGAGTTACAAGCAATGCAGAAACTTGACATATGCCAGGGCACACATACCATTAAAATTTGCCACAAATTTAATGTACTTACTGTGCAAAAAATATATAAACACTGTATTTTTTTTTCACTGATCTACCTGCTTTTTTTCCTTTTGAGAATATACTACACCACGAAATTTTTGAGCAAATTCCCAAAGTGTATATGTTCTATCACAGGCTCTACCAAAAAAAAACAGAAAAAGCAGAAATCATGCCTGCTCTTTTCCTTGATGCATACATTTCCAGCAAGCAGTAGATTTCTAAGGTTTGGATTCCATTTTTATAATTCCTGTGTCTGCTCTTCTTGCATCCCCACCTTCTTTTGGAAGATAATCCAGAGCTATTTATATGGAAGAAATACTTGAAAATACTGCAAACCTCATAGTGAGAATATAGAGCATGTTTGAAGGTCATGCAACTATAACAGATAAGAATTGCCAGCATGTAAAATAAGGAAGGATGTGGGTCTGTGGAGATGACCTTGTGGGATCAGATAAACCAGCCTTCAACTGGAGAAGACCTGATGTGGTCAATAAGGGTGCTGGGAGACAAAGGGTTGCACAGAACAGAAATTTCCTGGCACGTCTGGGAGAAGGGTGTGGCATCTATTATTGGGATACTTAGATCATGTAGTGACTGGACAAGGAGAAATGGCTTCAAACTGGAAAAGCGTAGATTTAGATTAGATGGTAAGAAATTCGATATCATGAGGGTAGTATGCACTGGAACAGATTGCCCAGAGAGACTGTGGATGCCCCATCCTTGGAAGTGTTCAAGGTCAGGTTGGATGGAGCTCTGAACAACCTGGTCTACTGGAAGGTGTCCTGCCCATGGCAGGGGGGTTGGAACTAAATGATCGTTAAGGTCCCTTCCAACCCCAGCCATTCTATGATTCTATGATTCCATGGTCCTGTGATTCCATGGTTCTATGATTCTGTGATACTTGTCCTTGCCCCTTCTTAGGGGCCAGTTTGATGTTTGTCAAACCACTGCAATCACTGTAGCTACTGAAATGAAGTAGGAGCTGCTAGAAAGAAGGAGCAGACTTCTTCAGGTTGCAATGCTACTTTTGCAATGCTGTCATAAACAAATTGTAAAAGAGCTATCAATGCAACTTGATGTACCTACTAGATGAGGACTTGGGGTTACAGCTTGTCCTAGTAAATCATCATTGTTTCTCATCTGGTTAGACTAATGTGTATTCCTCTTGTCATCCTTCTGTTTAATTATATGATCTCTGTTGAAATACCATATGTAAAGTAGGAAGTCCTATAGGAAATCCTTTCAACACTGTATATTAACAGGACCACAGAGGGCAAAGATAACTGCAAAATGATAAGTAGCCTCACTGAACACTTGCAAGTGGATAGTAAAAGGAGGCCCTCTTCTCATAATTTGCTAAGTAAGGGTTGGAGATATTTATTTGTCCAAGCTAAGCACATTAAAAAAAAAAAGAAACTTGTTTAAATGTAACATAAATGGTAGAAAAAAAGTCTGACTGAGACACACCAACCTAGACATGAACAGATCATTCTTTTCATGAATTTCTTCCCTAGGGAAGAAATCCACTGTTTAAACTTAATGTTCTGCTAGTAATTTAATGGAAAATCATAAAAAAAAAAAAAAGAAAAGAAAAAGAAAAAAGAAAAAGAAAAAAGAAAAAAGAAAAAAAAATCTTCTGTGTTATTTAGGGCAAAGAGCCAAGTCTTTATTTCAAAGGGAACATATGACAATTGTAATTCACAAGAGGCTGTTTTTTGTCTACTTGTTCAATACAATGCCTAAAGCAGCCCTCAGAAAAAAATGAGGAGCATCCTCAACTGGCTTTAGAGCTTGTTTTCTTCTCTCTTCTTTTTCTTTGAGAAGGAGCTACTTCTAACTGTGCGGGAAGGACCTAATCCATAAACCTCTGATAGAGTGGGAGCCTTTCCACTGACTCCCACCTGGCATGGGGAGGTGGATTTATCCTCAGGTCAGTAAATGGAAGAGCATCATTCAGCCATAGCAGCCACCACACAATGAATTCCATCACGTTGGACTAGTACCCGTGTTTGCCCTTTAAAACAAAGGCATCATAACTAACACTGAGGCATATATCAAACCCTCTCCTGGGCCAAAAGAGCTTTGCTGCTGGAATGGATATTTTATGTAAAAGAGTCAATCACCAGTTTGGGTTTGGTGATGTACACCCTGCTTGATTTGTAAGGGATAATCCAAAAATTCCATGAAAAAATACTACATAGGTTGAAATCATTAATATGTCTTCCACTGTTCCTGTATCTTAAAGCAAGGTAATTGGTGAACAAAAACTTCAGCCTTGCAAGATACCCCGAATGAAGCAAGTTGTTTGGGTTTTTTTCAAAGGCCACCAAAACCCATAAATACTGAGCAGCTTTCAAAGACCATTTCTCTCCATATCTTGTTCTTTAATTCAAACACAGTGAAAAGTGAAGATACAATTGGCTTACTTTCTTACTTCCCCAGGGAATTCCCACCTGTAGTGGTAAGGTCTGGTTTCATTAAATTGGGGTGCCAAAAATCCAAGAAGGACAAAAGTAATGTAATTTAAAAATACCCTGCACTTCTTCCAGTGAGTGATTTGAACATCCTTGTTCTCACTGACACGAATTGAAGAAGCAAACCACAGGTTCAGAGAGAATCAACAAAACAGCCTTTGTGAAATCATCAGTCAGTTGCTGTAGTCCATCTTTTCATTGGATTTGTGTCTGCCATCCATCCTGTGTTCAGAAGTGTTACCTTCTTCCCTTTTGGCAAATTTTCAGAGCACAAAAAATATGCCTCAACAGATGGAGTAAAAATATATCTTTTCATCTGTAGGAGGCATTTTTGCTCACTGATAACAAAAAGCTAAAAATGAGAAACTTTATTCTACAAAAGTACAAGAGTTAGTGGTGAAGGATGAGGAAGAATAAAATCTGCCAAGATGACAAGGTTCTTAGTGAGTTTTTGTTGGGTTTTTGCTGTTTATTACTGGTACACAACTTCCTGCTTTGCAAAAGACACAGTCTGCAGGTACAAATGATTTATACTGTGTACTTAATGGATGACTGAATCTTTTCATTTATGGACTTTGCAGCAATAATAAAAAACCTCTAGGTTAGTTAATGAGCTTTAGCAGTCTCAGGTAGTTAACACTACATGTCTGATATTATCAGAGTTGATACTGTAGGTTAAGCCATAGATTTTGCAGTGAAACACAAACTGACTATTTCAGTGAGTTTTTATTCCAGTACTGTGTTGGCTACTTTAAGATTTTAGGGACTTCAGAAGAGCTTTTTTACTACACATTTTACCAAAATATGTAGTAAATGCAAATGCAAATGAAGACCAAATATATGCTTTCAAATTTCAAAGTTATTGCATCTGGTAACCACAGCAAGTATCTCTTCCAGCCTGGCACATCAACATCACATCTATGCTATGAGTGTATACAAGCTCACAGAAGTTGTTTCCCTGTTCAGCTGCAGTGAGTTCACATCGTGCCCAGAGGAATGGTGGAGTGGAGACCCCCTTGCTTGCCCCATTTCTGATCTTCAAACTATTTAAGCTCTACTGGTGGAGATTGAATCTTAAACCCATTTTCCCTAACCAAACCAAAAAAACGCTCTGTTTTAACTCTTATCTGGAAACATTGAACCAGTTAAATATCATTTGCCATAAATATATAATGCATGTCAAAGGTTCTTTTCATTTACGGCAACAGTGATGAGGATCTGGTTCAACACTGACCAGAGGAGACTTGCAGACTTCAGATTTTTCAGCAGGTTGGTGTTTCATTCAAGTTTTCTAAGATCTGCCCTGATATCTTTATCCTTCATAGCATTCCCTTACATTGCCCCAGTAGCACACTGAGGAGGTTTTTGAAGATCCAAGCTCTAGGATTTAATTTATCAGTCTAAAAAGAGAAAACTTGCACCAAAATATTCAACATTAACCTGTGTGCAGTTGGGCAATCAGAAGAAACAAGGAGGTTTTTTTTTTCCTCTCCAGATTAATGCCAGGTTGGAGGATTGGGACAGGACAGAAAGGGAAAAGACACAAGATATGGAAAGAACAAGACTGACTATTTAAATCAATATTTGCATGAATGACTCTTGAAGTTGCTGTGGATGTCACATAGTATTACAGCCTGTTACATGAATGTAAAATAATCCTGAAATTTGAGATTTTTTTTTTTAAATTTTTAACTTGGAATAGTGTTATAGGCCTCAGTTTTTCTACTTTCTTATTATATTCCACAAAAATAAACGATACAACATTCAGGTTGTATGGGAGACAGTCTGAGCCCTTCTATTAGAAACCACTGTGTGCACTGAGCTATTTTTTAAGCTTCTTGGGGTTCTGCTATTCTGTTTGAAAGCTGCTTCTCAGTTCAGTCCAGGCATGACACAGGACCTGGTCCTACACTGCATCACACCCTCCATAGGTTGCAGGAGACATTAAACCCCAGATGGTCCACATATGGTTTTGACTCTGCATTTTATGGGTTTAGTTGTTTCTGTTGCATTCTCTAGCATTGCAGCAAAAATTGCACTCTGTTGGACTAGACATCCTTTCAAACCCATGACTATGCTTTAAATTTAGACCATTGGGCTGTTGGATGTTGAAGGCAGGATTAGCCATGTTCTGAAGGGTTCTTCCTATTGCTTTTCAGCAAGGCACTCTGGTGGTATTCTTTTATTTTTAAAAATGGCCAAAAATATTTTCTTTCCTGTTTTTGGCCAAGGAATCACCTGAACCCAAGACTTGTAGAGTTGAGCAACCACCCATGGACCATGGGCATGGTTTCTGAGAGTATTAATTTGAGCTGCAAATCACACAGAACTCTTTCTCTGTATTTATAATATTCATCTATTTTTAAAACTGAGAAATTTAATGGAAAATAAAGAATGCTTTCTTTGCTGACTGTGTAAGTCACTAACTATAAGATAGAAAATATTTTATGAATGGAAGATGTACCATTTGACTTATTTCAGTTTATTTCAGAGAAAAAAACCTAAATACATATTGTTGGAAAAAAGGTTTTCTAGAATCTGTAGAGCAAAGCACTCTGTTACCTTGCAAGCCTCTATAGATAGCTACAATGTGATTCTGATCTATTTATTTATCTAGAGTTTATAGGTACTGGTGTGTTGCTGCAGTTTCCCCACTGTAACACTGGTGTAATAAGTAATGATAATAATAATCTTGGTCATGCACTATTGAAGCTACTGGTACAGAGCCCATTATTGTTCATAGCAAAAAAATAAGTTCTCTATTATTTCCCTTGTAAAAGTATAAAGAAATGCATAACTACACAACAGAGTACACATACATAAAATTATTTTTAGGGAAAAGTTGGCACACAATACTTCAAAATCAGCAATTACCATTTCATAATTTCTATATTATTCAAGTTTAGCTTATTTCAAATGAGCTCATACTTTACATGTACTTCTGTCCCTAAGTAAAAATACTTGTATTTTCTTCTTTGGTGATGGATACAATCAAATTTTGTTCCAAATAAAAGAACAAAATTTCTATACAGTCTTAGAAGTCAGGTTTTTCTTCTAGTCTCAAAAAAAAAGTGATTATCAACATTCATTTTATTTGCTGTGAATAAATTATTCAGATCTTGTTTACCATATTATTAAATTTTAATTGTTCTATTGCATTTTCTCAAATGTAAACAAAACTGTGGCAGAACAAAACACTACTTAATTATGGCAGTTTCAATTGCTCCACAAAAGAGACATTTCAGAGAGGAATTTTTAGATTGTCTAATTCTTCCCTAAAGGCAAACTCAGCTTTCTCAAAGATATTGCCTTTCCATTTGATTATAAATCCACAAAGGTAAATTTTCTAAAGATCTTACAAAAGAGGGCATTTCGGCTCTTGATTTTTTTTTTTTTTTCAGTGAAGATAATTGCATATTAGTGGAATTTTCCTTTGTTTAGCACTGCCCAGAAACCTGTGTTAAAAGTGATGAGATGTTCATATGAGTCTGTATATAAATAAAGAAAACAAAAAAAACCCCAAAATGGCACTGGGTAGGTTCAGGTCTTTTCCAACCTTTATGATTCTATGACTCTATTCTGGGATTCTATGAAATTACACTCTCAGGGCTTTCTGGAGGACAAAGCCTGACACAGGTAGTGCATACCCAGCAAACCAAGTCCATTTTTTACCTTAACTCACATAACACATGCATTGTGCCTCAGACCAGCAAGATGGTGAATGCAAGCGGTCCTGCAGCCCTGCAAGATGAGGCAATGACCATTTCATTATTTTTGCATTGTTTCCAGTAACAAAACTATAATGACTGAGGAGTGACAGCTGGTCCCAGCTCTATGACTGTGAAGGAAACCTCTGCCTGCTCCTGAGAAGTCAGGATATTAACATGGCACCCTGTGATGGTGGAATGTGAGCCAGCAGAAGTCTGGGTTTTGGTTAGGAGTGTAATTGCAGAATATACATTGATGGGTAAGTTGTCTGAAATATTAAAAACAAGTGTGACCACAGTGGGACTAATCAGTGAGTCACAGACCCAAGTAAATGCATTTGAACAGTTTCTGGACTAGCTTTGACCACAGGAAGAACAGTCATGAAGTTCTCAGTCCTCAGCTCTTGCTGGCACACCTGTAGAAGTTCATTGCATGGACTAAAGTGACTCAGGGCCCTGGGGTGTTGAGTGGTCAGTTGGAATTTTTTGGTATAAATGTTGAGAGACTTGGGGAAAATAGATGAATACGACAGAGCCAAAGCAGGAGGGTTGTTGTTAGTGGAGCAAATAGTGTGTTACAGGAACAGGGCCTCCTGCCCCTATGAGCATTGTGGTTTTTTGCTTAATGTGTTATATTCGCATTTCATGTGCCTCAAATTATGGACAATGGAGAAGATTTTTGTTCGTATTTAGCAATGATCGTAGAAGGAACAAAAAAAAGCTAAGATGCTGTCAGCAATACCCAGCTGTAATCTTTCAATCACAGCTTCTCAGAGAGAGTCTCTTGCACTATCAGGAAATACATGTGTGGTCCGATCTTAGCCAGAATGTTTGTCTGGAATTTCTCTGCTATTCTCATCTAAGACTAATGTTTATGACTGCTTTTGCACAGCCTTAGGGGCTTTCTGTCCTATCAAGAATTCTTTTTACATGATGGTAATCTAAAAGACGCTAGCTGTAACCAAGTGATCTGCTATTCTACTTTAATATTGGTGTGGCACCAATTTCTGATAGAGAAAATAGACCTGTTCTTCAGCAAAAATTTGTACTCCCTAAATTTGTTAAAGAAATAGCATAAGCGAGTAAGCTCCAGAGAGCTGTCTGCTCGACTTTCAAAACTCAGTGAAGAAATGCCTGCAATTTTTTTTCATTTTGGTGTCCTGCCTTTGGAACTTTCCTGTGCCAGCAGCAAACAATAGATCTGGGGAAAAATAATACACTTCAGGGCTGGATCCTCAGGCACAAGCTAAGGGACAAGTAGTGCCAGGCTCTAAGTGGGAGCTAAATGCTGGAAAGTATTTAGCAGAAATAATCTAACAAGGGCTGCCTAGAGAACCCAGAGGTGAAACCCTGCAGAGCTGCCAGAGCCCTCAGATAAGCCCAGAAAGCTCTTACTGCCTCTCTGTGATCTACTCCAGTATGTGCACGTGCAAATTAAAGTAATAATATAATAAAAAGTAAATTTCTACCCCTGCTGACCAGGGTCAGCCCCTCAACACAAAATAACTCTTGCATGTCTTTTTTGTATTATCAAGGAAACACAAGAAATGAAAGGAAACACTCGAATTGAACATTCTTACACTATTTAAGAAGAGATTAATTTACTTTGTGATTTTTGCATCTAAGAGCTGGGAGGAGAAAGGTGAGAAACATAGAAAGCAGAGTGACCTACAACCACCAGTGGTGTCACTCCTAAAAAGGAATTTACAAATATTCCTGCTTCCATTGCACTGTCACTTGAAATTGGAAGTTTCCTTGTGGCCTTGGACAATGCAAATTTTTCATGTAAACTTCACAGCTAATAAGGGGCTAACAGAGATGCCATGCCAGTTGGAAGGGATGGAGACTTTTTATCACACCTTTAATTATAACACGTGCAGTACTTTCAAAACCAGATGAGAAATATTCATTTCAACCTCTCCACAAGTCTGAAATAACCTAAATAACTCCTTCTGTCTGTTGCATTTGCAAATCTAAATGTACTGCACAAGTCCATGGTGTTTGAATTGCTGCTGAAGAGGAACCCAAACCCGACCTCAGACCTAACCCCCTCTGTAATTTTGTTTTGGTATTGGGAATTTCTGTCTGGACAATTTCAAATACAAGTAAACTTTCCCTGGAACTCTTTTCCCATGGCATTTAAATAAAACTGGTCCTAAAATTCAAGTAGCAAACAGGGCTGCGTAACTGCTACAATTCTGAGCCTTGCTTATTAAAACACATCAAGAAACTGAGACGAGAGCTTAAAAAATGGTATTTTCCATGTGCATTTCTCTCCCTAATATTTGCTTTGTTTTGAGTAAGCTTAATATATTTCATTTTTAATTCAGTTTCAATGCTCTATTTTATTGCAGTAGCATTTATTAATTAGTATTTCCATGTATCTTCCTTTTTTTCAGCATAGATTTTTTTTTAAGGAAATGTAGGAATATCTAGAAAAAATATTGATAATAATTTCTTGCTTAATCAAACTTGAAATGAATTTGCATATACTTTTCCCTTCCAAACTACTATGTTAAAAGAAAACTCATATTTGCTAAAAATATTCCCCAGACCTGGCTATGTGCACCTGTCTGACTGACATTTTTATTTTAAAGCATGTGATTTTAATCCCGTGTGCTCAATGACACCCTTCTCAGACCATAATTTATGTTGCTAATAATGTGCTTCTGTAAAAAAAGAAGTCCAAGGTAAGGGTGAAGGAAAGGTTTGGTTGTCAGATGCCGCGGCAGCAAGAGGGATTTGACAGCAGGAGCACAGGGTGAAGAGGAAAGAGCCAGCTGTTGTTATGTGTTATGTTCCTCCATGAAAGGGGGAAGATAGAACCACTCCTGCAGTTTCAGCTCTTTCCCCTCCAGCCAGCGTGCTTTTTCTTGAACTGTGACACCAAGCTGAGGAGTAAGGATGTTGTTTTGCAGACTGGAAGCTTAACAGGGCAAGGACTGTCTGGTTATTTGGACTTATCTGACACTCAGCACAATGGAGGCTTGAGAGAGACTGTGGCCTGGGGACAGTGCAAACAATTATAAAAATAGCTCCACACAGACAGGAAAGCAGTGCTGAAAAGTTTAATTGCAGTGACAGTACCAACGTCTGCTCAGGTAAAAGTCTACTTAAATTCCAGCACTGCATTAGCAATCTGGGACAATTTTCCTTGTGCGTTCTCATCTAAAGTATCTTTTAGATGGTCTGAAAAAGCAACCCCTGCTGTCAAGTATTTCAGCTTTGCTGCTATCCAATATTTTTATTCCAAACACACATTTTTAAGTGCAGATAGGGCTAAGTGCCCAGCAAATCTGATTACTGCCGGTGTATAATGCGTGACATCCTTTATGCACTTGGTTCTTGACTCAACACAGTGGGGGTTAATGGGAGCTGTGAGGGTAATGCCCTGTGCAGCAGGTTTAGAGCACAGCTCTGAAAATTAACATGGTAGGCTTTCCATCTTCATGAGGCTGCTTTGCTGGCTATGACAGTGATGGGTGCTGTGTAATATCGAGAAAGATCAGGCCATGGCATGGGTAGAAATCTTGTGACACCAATGCAGAGGTTCTTAAGGACCAAAGTGGTTGGGAAGATGACTCTTATCTCAGGAAATAAATTGAATATTATTTTTAAAATCACACCGATTAAAAAAAAGAGGGGGTGGGAAATTACCATAACAAAGGAAGATTTTCTTTTATTCATCACAAAAAGGATAGCTGTGGAGGGAAATCAATAAATACAGTGGGAACTAGATTTATTCTCTGGGTTTTCCACATATTTTACTAATAATCTCCAGAACAGCTACATTTCTTTCTTCTCACCCTACTGCAGTAGGATCTGGTGAGATGATAAACTCTTCAGGGAAGGGGTGATCCCTTGTTAGGTGTCTGGTACAGTGGCCAATGAACATATGCTGGTATTTTTAACAGCTCCTCTGAGAGAGTTGTTTTAAGAATGTCTCAGAATATAATGCTTGCCTTGTGTGGGAGGTCAGGCTAGATAATTTTAATAGGCCCTTCTGAACATGAAATATATTATCAAACAAAACCACAGTGATACAGGCAGCAATTATTTTCATAATGAGAACTGGTAATTGTGTGGATAGCATTGAGCAAAAATAAATGAGATCTGGAGACCAATAGCAGACTTCTGTAAGGAGAGGAACAAATACTGCTGTAAACAGAATTCGTATTGCCACTACTTCACATTCACGCAGCATTTTGCAGAGTTGTTACCTTCATTTTGGGGAAGGAGCATGAAGAGAACAGAGATTCAGTGGCTGCCCAACATGCAGTGATGCACTGGCTGCTGGGCCACCTCTGCCAGCCTGTCTTCTCCCCTCCCACCTCTTGCGCAACTGGAACACAGCACTGATGAGGTGTCCCTCTCCTGACCCACACTGCTCCCACTCTCTGGATACTGGGTGATGCCCTGGGGACCTCGGACAGTTACATTCCCTCCAGCACTAGTGCAGACTGGCAGAAAGTTCTTTCAGCTCCTGTTGGTCCCAATTCAGGTGTAGTGGTTTTATCAGGGCAGGTTGGAAAACGGGAACATTAAATCAGTCATATGATGACCTTTACCTGCAGCTCCACCCTGTCTCTGAACACATCCCTTTGACAAACCCTCTGTCAGAAATTACCAACACTGGTACACACCTGGGGGCGTGAGAGTGTCATTGTGCATGTCTGCATGTGCAGATATAAGAGAACAACTCAGAAATACATTTTTATTGTCCAAATTGTTTTCTTGCTCTTTCGTCCCTGGCCTTAACTGAATTTATACTGACTTCTTTTGTTTGGAAATCTTGCTACTTCTGGTTTTGGATTATTGTGTTTTGCCTTACATCAGTAGACGTGCATCCTCACTGAATAGCTTTCCACTTACCCTTAGTGGCTACTGGAGACCCATTTGCAGACACTATGCAGAGTGTCTATAAGGCCAGGAGCCAAGTTCTGAGCTGATGTAAACAAGGAGCTGTACCAATTTCCTTCAGCAGATTATTTGCTATGACACTAAATTTCGTCTTTCTCCTGTCCCTGATACAGGATGCTCTGTCTGTCACATGCAATAACAGTAAAATGCTGGTAAGATTAAATGCCCCTTCTAGCAACCTTTTGCAATCTGATTAATAATTGGGCCATGGGACTCACAAAACAGTGTGATTCTACCTCAACTGCTAATTATCTGGCACTCAAATCGAAAATTAAAGACCTTATGCAGAGGATTGAAGTCTTTGGGGGATGTGATTCTCTCCTGTCATTTTAAGGAAACAGACTCTTTCATATACTGTATGTATAAAAATGGGAAGAAGATGACAGGAGCAATTTTGGTTCCTTGCTATTAACATTCATGACACCCATGCTATCTGGAAAAAAAAAGAAAATAAAAAAGAATTATACTACAATAGGGATGTTTTTGGCAGTCTTGGAACTACTGCACTTATAAAGGGCTATTAATAGATTAAGATCATGTCTACTGTACTCCCAACAGTTACCTAAGGATCTTGAAGTGTACTCATTATAACAGCAATGATCAGTACTTAAAGAGTTTTACATCTCCAAACTACTGTTCAAACATTAACTAATTGATCATCAGCTCCACAGTGATCTGTCAACATTAATCAGAAACACCTTTCGAAAGGAGACCAATCCAGTTTTTCAAGTATTCAGGTTGCAGACCTATTCTGTAGAGGCTGAGTGCCTTCATACCATAAAATTCAGCATTACAAGAAACATGTGTCATGGATGCCCCATTTTCTCATTTTGACCTCATGGGAAGAAGTATTACAAGGTAGAACATTTTCTCAGGAGAGGTTTTTGTGTTGCATATGAAGGCATTATTTGCATCTTTTAAATATATGTATTTGGATTAACCTGTAGCAAAGAGGACACTGATAAAAATTTATACACTGTGTTTCCTGGTAATTCTTGCTTTTTAGATGAACATTCTTCAGCAGTATCCTTAGAAAATTGGATTGTTCACAGAGAGCAAAGTCCTTCACTACTTGGTGCTTTTATACATGCAAATTTGGTTGCCTTTGATTACAAAGATGAAGTGGACTTAAAAATAGGAAACATAGCTTTCTTTTTTATTTTATTTTTATTTTTGGTGGATCATCATGTCATTTCATTGAGATAACAGAGGGAGACAAGTCTCAGTTTGACTTGTGTGTTTGATAACATTTGAGTGGTTGTGGAGGTACATCTTCAGCACAAGGCCAAGCTGTTGCATCGGTCTCCTCATACCAAAACTGACATAAAGGTCTGCCACAGAAATAATTTCCCCTTGTTGAAATAGTTTACATGTCCTAAGTAACAAAGGAAAGAAATTACTAGGTTTTAAACCTTATCTAATAATGGTGAATTTGGTGACTACCTGCAGTACACATAGACACGATCACACAGAGATGCTCTCCCCCTTCTGCATCCCAAGCTCCACTGAAAGAATAGTATTAACTAACAGAAGGTCAAGCTCTCCAGAGATCTTTAGTTATTTATGTGCCCTTAAGTATACATAAAATATGTGTGTGTATATATATATGTGTATGTGTGTGTATTTATATATCTTATTTGATCATATAGTATCTTTCTGAATGATCTGATCTCACTTGGCCCAGAAATGCAATGATACAGAATGTTGTTTTCTAGTTCAGTGTGGGGGTCTTTTTTAGTTTGGTTTTGGTAGGTTTCTGTTTTCTGTTTTGTTCTATTTGGTTGGCTTTTTGGTTTTTGTTTTTTGTTTTTTCTGAATCTATATAGCCAAACTTTTCTGTTCATTTCCATATGGGAGTTTCTGTCATTTGAAATGCTTCAAAAATATTAATGAACTCCAGCTGTATTCCAGTGGAGGATAGAGTATGAGAAAAGAATAAGAAGATTTAAGGTTTCTCATGCATTTAACCATTGGATGCCTGGTTGTTGTAATCTTATTGTAATTGTGCTTATAGGGAGGATTTTCACACATAGTTTATTAGATTTCCAAAAATTACAATAATAAAAAAAACAAAGCAAAATCTCATTCCTTGACATAGTATTAAAACCTACATGATTCACAAGCAGGATTAAAAACTTTAGTTACATCCACTGAAATCAAAAAATAAGAACTTCTGAGTGGTAATCTAGTTGGTTTAAAAAGTGGAAACATTTTATAAGTGTTTTCTTCTGGGTTTACTACCTTTCTGTTATGCAGTTGCTGTTGTTGTATAACTCTTGTGCTGGATCCTTCTTCTCCTTGTTAAACTTCCTTCTCCCTGCTTTCTTCATTAAACTTTCCTTCCTTGTGTGAAGTTTTTTCTCATCTAAATTAGGTGTAGATTAAGATGATGCTTTTACTGGACATAATGTGAACATAGCATCCATGTAGGTGCAGAGGAACACTACAGCTCAGTGTTAGCAGGTCAGAGAAAGCACAGGCTTTTTTGCTAATCCTTAAACTGTGGTACATGCCACAAACACCATGTAAGGCTGAGCCTCTGTCCTTCTCTGTTATTAACTCTCTCAATCCAGAGCCCAGGGAAGCTGGAGGACATCCTCCTCTGTTTCTGTGTGTTCCTGACAAAGCTTGTCACCCACAGTACTGCAGGAGGATTTTCTGCTGTTTCCACTGGCAAGGGTGACAGTAAGATTTTTAATTTGTTCCCTATCACAGGAGGACATAATATCATTGAGCAGTGTTTAGTGATTTCTGGGTTCCTCTTTTTAAATTTCTAACTATCACCTCCTGATCATGAACTGTTCTTTTGCTTAAAGGGCATTGATGCACTCCCTCAATACCACATAATATAAATAAAAGAGGCAGAAACCCAAAAGCAGACAGCTCTTCAGCCCTTCAAGAAGCATTTGGATAACATCCCCAGGCACATCGTGTGACTTTTGGGACTGTCCCATGCAGGGCCAGGACCTGGATTTCAGTGGTGCTTGTGGGTCATTTCTAACTCAGCATATTCTATGATTCTGTGATTTCACAGAGTTCTGTCACTAAAGAAAGGGATAACAGCAAGAGAAGAGATGTGTCTCTTAAGGTGTGATTGGCACACTTTTTGCAAGCCCCATAAACCTTTATGCTGCAAATGTGAATTACAGGGTTTTCACTGGTAAAATCTCTTCAGGCTGTGAAAACGAGCAACATGCCAGTAAACCAGCTGCTGAAAGGTGTGCAGACTATTTGTGTGGGCTGAGAGTACCAAGCAGTGGTTCATTCCCTGTTCAGACAACACCAGTAGTATGAGTGGGTTCGCTGGATGAACAAAAATAACAGCCTTTCTAAACTGCTGCTTATTTTTCCTAATCTGTTATGACTCTGCTAATGAAAGGATCTTGTTCCAGGCTTTCCTAGTGCTATTCCCAGACTTGCAGCCCAGAGTAGCTCTCTCCTTCCTCCTATTCTCAGCCTTTCAGTTTCCTCCTTTGCTACTCAGTTTGTGTATCCTTTTGAATCCTCTTGTTTCCCCTCAATAACTCAAGATTACTTTCAAACATTTCTCATCAGTCCTAGTCCCTCCCAACCTATTTTGCTCTTCCATTCCATTTTATTCCCTCCTGCTTGTTATCTGGCCTCAGTTTCCTCATCAGCCTTAGACCTACAGTGATGTTATACCTTTCTCCTGAATCCTACACCTTGTGATGCACACACAGTACCGGGCCCACTTGCTTCCCTTTAACTTCTCTCAATCTATATTCTCAGTCTTCCATTTCCAGGGCCACTGCTCTTAGTACTTTAATTCCCTAGATTGTCCTATTTACAACCTGGTTTTGACTCAAATAAATATCTCTTCCTTCTTGTTTGACTGTGAGTAGAGAGAGGAGAGGAAGTTTTTCACTTGTTGCAGAGCCTGGATCATACCAGGCTAGGAAAAGACAGACATGTCCCTAAAGGATTACCTGGTTTACACTTCAAGGGGTATAGAAATTCAGGGTGCTCTTGTTCTGTGCTGTGGGCACAATGAAGAATCCCTCAGGCTGGCTTTAGAACGGAAAGCAGTTAGAGAGCACCAACAAGGTGATGACTTTGAGGGTTGCCGCCTTCAACCTCAGCATGATCCTGGTATAATTACTCTTTCCAACATTTTTCTTCTCCCCATCTAACTCTGATTTCCCTTAGGCTTCCCCAACATATCCCTGAATCATCATGATCATATTTGCCCTCCTTTGTATGGAGGACGAGCTGCATCAGATCAGCCCAGGGAAGGATGAGACACCCAAAGAAGCTTCTTGGCTCTTCAAAGAATCACATAACTTTTAAATCACTTGTTTTAAGTTACATGTAACTTTCAAGAATGTGTTTTGATCATTTCTTGGCATGCACTTGAGAAAAAGCAGGAATTATTAGACATCTCATGAAGGTCTGTCTTGCTCACTATGTTTCCAAATAATCAGTGATTTTCAGATAAGCTTCCAAGAACTGAGCCTCTCCTGTGGAGCATATCCAAACCTCCAAAGACTGCAAAAATCCATCAGATAGTGAAATTCCTGGCAGTTGTGAGAATCCCAGCTTCAAGTAATACAAGGCAATGTTTTTTTTTAATCCCAGATGAAGTCTGAGAGTGAAAATGAAATGAGAAGCTCTCTATCGGAGACTAAGTCTGACTGTAAGTCTTAAACACCCTTGGAGAGGGTATTTTTTATTTAAAAGTGTGTTTTGCCAGTCAGTTGAGAATCATCTATGTATCACAAATTCTGTTGCATCTATGAACTCTCTATATTTCTGCTTTTGTGCTATCTTTTAGTGTATTTGTTAGCTGAAATCACATCAAGCCTGTAGGTTAAAGGGAAAATGAATACAGATCCTCTGAAGCCCAGGTCAGAGCTCTCTCCATTAGACAACCTCTCCACATGATGCCAGTTAAAAGTGGATTTTTTTTGCTTGATGTCATGTCAAAATACAGGTTGAATCAATGAAGCAGAACCAAAGCTTTAAGATTTTAGCTTTGAAATTTCTCAGCATTGATAAATGAAATGGATACTATGAAATTATTTTGTTTACAGTCCTGTACCATGGGATAAAAATAAATTAGTGAATTTTCACAGAGAAAATGCAGCCTCTTTCCTCTTTGTTTTGACTGAGTGCTGAATGCAGCAGAAGCACCTTTTTATTTAGTGTAGTATCATGGTTAGCTGCACTCAGATTCTGTAATTAAAAAACCCAAACCCAACAACACCCAAAAACCTGTACAGAAACAAGGCTTTCTGCCAGACAGACCTTTCTGTGTGGATAACAGAGCAAATTAGACACAAGCTTGCAGTGGCAGCACAGAATACCTGGGTAATTTCAGAGAAGTTTACCTTCAACCTTTAAAGGAGAAACATTGTGATGCTGAAAGTTGTCACACATAAGTTGCTATTTCATCTCTAGAGCAAACACAGACACAGAAGAAAATGTATTTTAAATAGAGTGAATTCCAAGGTGCTAGAACGGATGTTTTATCATGATATCCAATGCAGAAAATGCAGAGAAAGGAGCATGAGGATGTCCCTGGCAGTGCAGAAACCCCATGTGGTTTATACCCTGTTAAGGTGAGGTGGGGGAGGTGACCTGTGTGTAAGGCTTGGAGTCAAGAATTGCAAGCTGGGTTTTGTTCTGATATCCTTGAGGCTCTAGGCAGTAACTGGATTTCATTTCTTGTCTTAAGTATTGTTATTTTTTTAAATGTGCATGAAAAGGTTTTCCTGCTTTAGAGGACAGATTTAAGGGTTAAGACTAAAGACTGAGATGCTGAGACTGATGATATGGAAACAAGAAATACCACTATCCTGCCTTGAGCATCCAATTCCACTCCTTGTATGATGGCAAGTTACTTTTGATTGGTTCAAAGTTCATATCTCAACACAGGTTGTCCTTTGAACCATGCAATCCTAAGAGACACTGAGATTTGAAAGCACAGTTCATAGAAATACACAATCATAGAATGGTTTGAGCCAGAAGGGACACTAAAGACCTCTTGTTACAATCCCCCTGCCTTGGGCAGGGACACCTTCCACTAGACCAAGTTTTTCAGGGCCCCATGCAGCCTGGCTTTGCTCATTTCCAGGGATGGGGCAGCTGCAGCTTCCCTGAGCAACCTGTTCTTGTGCCTCACCACCCTCACAATGAAGAATTTCTTCATAACTCCTAGTCTAAACTTACTCTCTTTCAGGTTAAAGCCACTCCTCCTTGTCCTATCACTACATATCCTTGACAAGTCCCTCTCCAGCTCTCTTGTAACCCCTTTTAGGTACTGGAAGGAGTTCTAAGATCTTCCTCTTTTCCAGGCTGAACAAACTCAACTCTCTCATCCTGTCTCCACAGGAGACATGCTTCAGTCCTCTGATTATCATTGTGGCCCTCCTCTAGGATTCCACAGGCCCACATCCTGCTTGTGCCAAGGGCTTCAGATTTGGATGCAGTACTTCAGGTGGGGTCTCACAAGAACAGAGAGGAGGTGCAGAATCACCTCCCCCAATCCTGATGGTCACTCTGCTTTTGATGGTTGGCTTTCTGGGCTGCAAGTGCACATCACTGAGCCATGTCCATAGCTGGACTCATGGTGACCAGGAGGAGCAACTCTCAGACCTCAGGATCCCACCAGGATCTTTTCCAGGAAACCCAACCACATGCTCCGTTTCTGGTATGTGTTTGAAGCATACAGCGCTGGTGAACACCAGCTCTGCCCATCTTCTGTTACAGACTCTGCTGACTTCAACATAAACCCACTGTAGCTCCTTGTAAAATGTTTGCTGTGTTTCAGCTGTTATAGTCACAAAATAAATCAAATTTCTGTTCTTGGATGCTTTCCCTCTCTCTATACCAAACTGCTCTTTCAACTCACTGTCCCTCAAGGATCCTATTTCAGTGTTAATATTTTATGCATTTACACATTACAAATAAAGAATATAAACACGGAACATGAATGCATTCCTGAAGGACAAAATAGCACTACAAACCCCCTATTTTGCTCTGAATTTGGCAAATTGTTTCTCAAGAGAATAAAAGGTGTACCTAAGGAGATGTCTGCCAGTCAAAAGTTTAAATGAAAAACAGAGCAAGAAAACATGCAATGTTTTAAAGTTCCAACTAACTTTGAACAAAAAATACCTTGGGGAAGCGAAAGTAAGACTGGTATGTATCCATTAAAAGGTTCACATGTAACCTTTGATTTCTTTTGTTCAGAGGACTTTGAGATGATAGGAAGAAGATGTTAAAATGGGATTACATCATCAGCCATGCGGGGACTGGGGGAGAAGCCAGTCACTGGATACACTTGTCTCATTTTTTGTGCAAGATGTTTCAAGTACTCTGAAACTAGTAAATGTGATGCATTAAAAAGTCAAAAAATGTAACCACTGATATATTTGAAGACTTTATTCTGGATGCAAGAGGCTATCCAGGCAGTGTCACATTTCTTGGCAGAGATATTCTGCAAATATATTAATAAAAAAAATAAGCAGGAAAATAAAAGCTGCAGAAAATATACAGAACACTTTATGTACTAGGTGGGAGGGAGAGAGTAGAGAGAACCAGTACGGAAAGGTCTGTGAAGCCTCTACTTCTCATTCCCTGTGACCTTACCAACGGTCTTGACCGTCTGGTGGAAAACTTCCAGTTCTTTGGAGGCATGACAGAGCCAGACTTTTTGTCCAGGTCTAGTGCCAGTGTGAGATATAAATCACAGAAACATCAAATCATTGAGGTTGGAAAAGACCTCCAAGACCATCAAGTCCAATCTCATCTGGTGCTTCACTGGGCCTGTTGCACTTCTTCCCTCCATCATTTCACAGATGCTGAAGTCCCCTTCAAGAAGGTGAGCAGCCAGTACTAACAACCAATTCCATATTCCAGAGAATGTCATCATTTCTAACTTGCCATAGGCTGGTTTTTGCAAGGGAAGAAAAAAATCCTGATATATTATGAACTATGAATAACAAAGTCCTGCCTAGGACTCAGTAGCTAATACTAAAGCTGGATGGAGATCTTAATTTTACATTTTAAATTGGTACGAATGATGCCATTTATGGCACTCTGTCAGGTTTCAACAGGAGGCCTACAAATTCCACTAGCAAATACTAAAATCTCATTTCTCAAATACGTTTTACAGTTTGTTCCCAGAGAGAAGTACTTTGCACTTTTTGAACTTCCAGGCTGATGGACTGAGCACAAAATTGGTACAGGTTTTTTTTAAGGGGATAATCCAGTATGTGGCCGAGCTAATGACAAACCAGATGCAGAGTGGATGGTCCCCCTTGAGGCTTGGAGCAGTGGAGAAACAACAAAATCCACAGGACATTTCTAATGAATCAGACCCTTGTTCTCCTCCACAAAGGAGGAGGGGAAAAAACCATGGTGACACGTAAAACATGTGGCAACAAATTGATGGCAACTTTTACAAAATAGGAATATGAACTACATGGCATGTAGATAAAAGAGAATGCATCTGCAAAACATGTGAGGAAAATTGTGAATATAATTCTAGCAATTATGATTATAGCGTTGTATACGCTACTGCACTTAATTACAATTCTCCATTCTTTTCATGCTATGGAAATGGACTAAATGGACGACAAAATATATCTCAAAAGACAAGCAATCTGTGGCATGAATAGGAACCTCCTTTATCTTAATACAATGAGGCCCACATTTTACAAACATGGCAGCATCTCTGTGAGAATTTTGATTACAAAATGAACATTGTGATAAAAATTAGCAGCCTTTATTTTTTCATCTGAGAACATGAATAGGATTATTAGGATTATTAAGAAGAGTTGGATTGTTTTGTTACTTTTTTAGAAATAGTTTCCTTTAGGAGTTACATTAAAATTTTAATCTTTCCTTTATTAAAAAAATCTAAT
>NW_008238359.1:3101880-3148056 GCF_000691975.1 Corvus brachyrhynchos
TGCTTAACACTTTCCTTCTTTTTCTCTATTGGAATGAGAAGATGTACAGGTTTCATAGTATACACACACTTGATTAAAAGTTAAAACATTGTCATAGTAATTCATCTTAAACTATGAACCAGAACAGTTCATCTGTGTAGATCTGTGAAATATTTGGCAAATAATGAATTCTGTTTAGGAACACTGGTCTAGAAGGGAGGCCTTGGGGAGCTTAATTAATATGCAGGGAGTTTTTTCGTATGCATTTAAAAGTGTACACTCATGTTTTAGGTGTTGGTTTCAGGCAATTTTTGGATGTTCCACAGATTTAAATGAGCCATGGGGGATTTTCAGGATCTGGAGAACTAAGTCACCACACCTCTTGGGAGGGGAAGTCATATGAAAGAATGGTGTGGTACAATATAAGTTTTTTTTGGTGGCCCAAATTTGGGACAAAGGTATCCTTGTGAATAGTAAAATTCTGACTTACACTATCCTCTGTAAAGATGCACTGATAAATCTTGACAGTTCATTACCCCATCATATATACTGAAGACTTCATTCATTTTATAGGTTTTTTTTTTTTTTTTGTGAGTGTTTAAGAGTTCAATGAGTTAGATAACTTGCCTCTAAAAAACTCAGAAATTCTGGTTATATGTTCACAGATGGAGACTTTGCTGCATAATGGCTGTTCTCAGACCTACTACCCAGGAACACACAGGGGAGAAAAGAAACCAAGCCAGAGATAAGCATATAAACCTGCTTATTATGACATCTATATGGTTGTCATTATTATTTCCTTTCTGCTCAGAAAGGCTTTTGAAGGTTGGAGAGAGAGTTCTTTACAATCAAGTGAACCTTTCTTCAGGATTCATTGTGAAACTGCATACTTGCCTCCCACAAAAAGAATCTTAAATTAATCAGAGTTCCTTGAGCTCTGTAGAAGTCTTAGAGGCCATACACAACTGGGATCACGCTCTTCGAAGTACAACATGTAAGAGTGACAAAACCAGGAAGGAACAGGCAGTGTCCCAGTTCTGCTGAAGCATGTGAGGCTTGTGAGCACCCATGCCTAGAGATCTACCATTCAAACACAACTGCTCAGCTGTGCCTCCCTAGCAACATCTCTGTGTATGTTGCATCTGAGCTGGTAAAAACTGGGTTGAATTTATTTCTTAAATATTTTTCATTATCAGTTCAAATTCCAGATTGTCTGTAGAGTTCAGGTGGAATTCTCTAGTTTTCCACCATCTGCTATAATTCATTGGTAAAGCTGGTACTGCAGTATATGATGTAAGGTAGGACATAAGCAGCCCCTTTTCTCCTGGTTGAATTAAGGCTAATTTAGATGATTGCAAATGTCCAATATTTACACTGGAGGATTAATTAATTAATATTTGGACTTCCCACAAGCCACTTGCTGTTAATTTTCCAGCATTTTCTTTTTCTGTTTTTCAACCAGTCCTTATTGCTGCATTCTGTACAAAAGCTGACATTCCTACTTGGGGTCATCTAGCTGAGCATTTCTTTCACCCCCTACCGCCTTCCACAGAGGCTTTGTCTAGACTTTGAAACACAAGCTAACTGAGATTGATTTATCCCAGTCTGGACAAGCTGTACAGCTCTCGATCTCAAATTTGATGTCTTCCCATTTGTATTCTCTTGGATTCATCATAACCCTTTCCCTGTAACCAAGATATCCATGTTTTAATACTAAATATCAGGACCCCAGAACCCACCACACCTTTGTCACTGTTTGATTAAACTTGTGTTTCATCAAAAGTCTGCAAAGGACTTTTTATTGCTTTTTAAGGTTTTTTATTTTTGCCCATGTTAATATTTTTTTTCAGGAAGGAAAAATTCTACCTCTGCAGTTTTTAGTCCTTGATAATAAACAGAAGATTATGCCATTTTTTTTCTTTTTGTCATGGACAGCCATACCTAGGAGAAAGCTGACTCCTAAAAAGTTACTTTGAACATATATAATCAGATAAGAATAATTTAATTAAAGTCCATTTAAAAATCTAATATTTATTATTAGCTTGTGTACTTCCTAATTGTTTTATGGGCTTTTATTTTTATGGCAAGATTCCAATCATTACAAATCCATGGAACTTGATACATATACAAGCAAAGAAATGCATTTGCAACTTTGTTTGAAGAGGAAATCGTCAGAAATGTCAGAGCATGATATTTCACAACAGAGAAAAAATAACTTTGCTTTTAATGATGTGGTTCTTCTCTTCCTTGTTAATATATTAAAAAATACATTACCAGTTTTGGAGGGCAAAAGGGGAAAGGGGAGTGCATTTAGAAAGTGTAGGACTGCATAATGTCAGTAATGCCAAGAGATTAAAAAATTAAATCGTTATATCAGTGTTCACCCAATGCATCGTCTTTTCCAATTTTTCTTTATACACCAGAAATAGATTCTGACCTCCGCCAAATCTTGATGCTGGAAATACTCTCCTTACCCAAAAGAAAACTAATTTAACTTATTTTTAATGAATAGCAGTTTACAAAATGGGACTCCTGAATAAAAACATTTTTCTAAAGACTCTCTGGGACTACTCTGTGCACTTAATTAGGTAGTATCCTTATGTCTGAATTAATGAGTTAAATATGTAGAACCCTTACAGATACAGTAATGTCAACCAAAAAAGACTCAACCCAGAGAATATGAAATATTAATTCCATTAGTTCTGATTTATGGAGAGCTCCCAATATCTTGATATCATCCATTGCAGTCTTGCATTGATTTTAAGGAGGGGGGGAGGGGGGTGGAATGTCAGAAAGAAACATTTCCTGCTGTTTTCTGGTTAGAAGTTAAACACAAATGTAACAAACACAAATGCAGCTTAAACAGCTTTAAATTTCTAGTCTGAAAGTCAAAAACACAGGCAATGGGAAAATAATGATACTGCAGTTACCTGGGGAATTCAGCCCAAGGTGAATCAATTTTATTGTAAAGATCATGCTTTTAATCCACCTCTACCTGAGTGCCAGATGGTCAAACCAAAGAATCAACACATTAAGCAGATGGACTTGGTATCTGATTCCCAATTACTAGAGTTGCTTCATGTGGAAGGTTACTTCTACTGATCAGAGAAAATTATTTGTCCCCAGATGGTGGGAAAAAACTGCTCACTCTCTTAGTATTAAAGGTCCCCAATTATCTTTCAAAGTTAGGCGGTAGCATTAAAGATTTCATCCAAGGCTCATGGAAGGTATCTGTTGAGGTTGGTGGGTTTGGATCTAGCTTTAAATGTGGGTGATAAAAACTTCGGGACAAGAAGTTGTTAAGGTATGCAAGCCAGGTGATTAAGCTCTGCCCTATGTTGTGCAAGAAAAAAAAGTACTGGACATGACACAAGAAGCCATGGGATGCAACAAACTACTCTGTGAGACTCTGGCCAAAGCTTGCAGGGATGCATGGATTCTGTGGGTGTTTAAGGAGGAGTAAGATCAGATGCAGCCAAACCCACAAATACATAGGGTGCTTAGGAGCTTTTGGGGACAGGGCTACACATAGCGCACACACAGCAACAGCAGTAAGACTGGTTTGGGCTGAGATTTCATGAGCAACTGTAGCAGAAATACAATATTTGAGTTCAGATTTGACAAAACTGGGGCCAACAGAGAGAAACAATTAGGTGCAGATTGTTTATTTGTGAACAGACAAAAGCGGCGAAAGAACCAGCATGCTAAAATAGAAAAGCGGTGGAAAATGGAGTGGGAATAAACTTGAAGCCTGACCAGCTGGAAAGGAAAGCACAGGACAGGACCATCAATGCTACCGAAGTCCACGTGACGTTACACTGCTTCTGTTTCTGCAGGTGTTGTTAAAGGTATGGTTCCCTGTTCATACACAAAATAACTCATTCAGCCCTGCTCATGGATGGAGCCCAAAATGGAAAAAACAGCAGCCTTACATCCAACAGTCCAGGAAAGAAAAAATCCTCAGGTCTCAAGGTCTAGCAGATGTGGTTTTCTTTTAACAAAAAGTGTCAAAATTATTTAAAATAATCCTAGTAGATAATATAGGACAATAGAGCTGAAAACAGTAGAGCCTCTATGAAAAGCAATAAAGCTCCATTAAACCTTGTTCAGGCTGCTACAGACAATCAGGCATTAGTTACCAGCTGTACATAACTATTTAGTCAAAGTATCTATTTCAGTGACAATTCCCCATCAAAGGGATAAATGGCAGCATTGTTTGATCGATTCAACAAGTTGGCTCTGTAGATACATGTACATCAGGAGGTTAGAAGTGGGCATCATTCTTACTGGAGCTCATGCTTTCCCAAAGCTGACACACTCAAACTGGATTCCAAACTCCCTCCCCTCATCTCATGTGCACATGACATTTGCATTAACTTGCAGCCTAGAGATGAGACACTTTATCTTGATACCCGGATATAAATAGATAAATAAATAAATATTACACATATATAAAATTTATATGCATATACATAAACTCACTATGTATTCTTTTTGGGCCAAACCAAAATGCACACTTTCTTACCAAGTAATATGTATTTCCTTTGGAAATAGCATTCAGGTCAATGAAAACCATTTGATTTAACTGAAAGTTGTACTGTTCATTTTAGCATTTTTCCTCCATTTCAAATGCCATCACTATTTTGAAGTGATTAATTTCTGAAATAGAATTCCAGTTGGGAGACAAAGAAACTAGAATTGTAGAAAAAATCAGTATTTGGAATTTTTAAAGGTTTTCCTCTTCAGGTTTTTGACTATGATTGTTCATAGAATAGAATCACAGAACCATATAGGTTGGAAAAGACCTCCAAGAACATTGAGTCCAACCATTATCAATTCCCTCAAACTTTGAATCTTGTGAGTAGTCTAAGTCCCTCACAAATTATCAGTCCCTACTCCCAAATCTCTCTCTAAATTAAAAAAAACCCATTGCCTGCACCACCTGTTTATCTGCAATTATCTGCTGGGCAACAAAGATGGAAACCTCCATGGAGTGCAGATTATCTGACATTAGGCAGACGCACAATACCCTATACATCATGTTCTGAATGTTTTTATAAATAGCAATGAAATTTTACTCCCCAGCCCAACTGCTAAACTTGGTCCAGTTGCAATTAAATCTAGCCTTTTGTTGTTAAAACAGATCAGGTTTCCAAACTACACCAGCTTCATGGACTGATATTTCTGTTGAAATGGCCAGGTTTAGACAGGCAGGAACTTCTGTTCCTCCTTGTACTGAGGGACTGCTTTAGTTTCATAAAAATATGACCTTTGAAAGAAAAGGATAAATAAGCTTTTTTTTGCCAGAAAAGGCTGGTGAAACCATTTCCCCTGTGTAAATAGAAGGAAAAGACCAAGGTATTTAGCTCTTTTGAGGAACAGTTTGCATCTGTTTCAGGTGCATCTGCCAGGAGAGATAATTTTAAATGCAAGCAGTTTCCAACTTGGACAGTGATATTAGTTATAAAATGCTGTAACACTAACAGGACAATAGCTTGGAAAATCTGAAAGGAAATTACAGTGATCAAGAATGGAAGAAAAGTTATTCTTTATTGCAAATGTGTATTTTTTGTGGCTAAATATCCTCTTGAAATTGTCTTGGCTCAGTAGCCAGTGCCCATTTGTTTGTATTAAAAAGGAGGTAATAAAGAACTTAAATAGTAATGATAACATTATTCTTCTTTAAATTTAAACTCCTTCAGTAGAAATAATGAAGACTTTTCTTACACTACAGAACAGCTGCCTGGGTAGTGAGGGTACAGGGCGATGCTACAGCTCCATGATAGGGATGGCATTGCTTTGCAGATTTACTGCACTGCAGGATAAGCAGATAGAGCAGAAATGCAAACAGCTGTGTAGGTGAGCAGGTGAGATGTGACATTGACCAGACTTTAAAGATAGTCTGCAAAAAGAGACAGGATTGGTATGACCTTCTCCTGACTCTCATGTTATTTATTCTGTAATGAGGGGTTAATGATTCTCTATAGCAACCACCCCAGACTGGTTCAGGAATATCCGTGGCTCCCAAGAGACTCACTTGAAACAACCCCTCTCTTTATGTAATCGTTCATCTTATCTCAGAGCGGCGTAAGACTATGAGGTAGGGTATAGAATAAATATGATAGGAACTTTATTGCTTATATCTTCATTCCCAGGAAAACTCGACTTCTTGGGGTACAGAAGAAGCACTGGGAAGGTAAAGGAGATCAAGAGCTGACAAACAAAGGAAGGGGGGGCAGAGAGAATAAAAGGTGTGTGGCAAATTGAGATATTTATAGTGGCTTTATGGCCTCCTGCTTCAGGGGGTAATTTTCTCTATGAGTCTGTAAAGTGTCTTTGATGAATCCCAGAGTCAGCCAGGACTTAAAGCTGAGCCTGTCAACACCTCCTTCTTAAACAGAGGGCCCCAAAAACACCAAAGGGACTGGACAAATCTAGACCTAACTTTTATAAGAATGTGAAGGTGACTGTCAAACTTTGCAAAACAGAGAAGCCACAGTACTTGTTTAGTAAAATGCAAAAGAATTTGAAAAAATCCCCTCTCTGTTGATCTGTCCCATAGAGAGGCCCCTTTCTTCCCATCTTCCCTCTACAAGCTGTGGGTTAAGAGCCTTCTTGTTCTCTTCATCATTCTGACCCCTTGTTCTGTGTTTGCCCGAGTGTCTCCCAGTGCATGCAGAAGCCCATTTCTCTCCTGGTTTGCCCCATCCTGCTCTATTGTTCTCCTGGAAGATATAATCTTGCACCAGTCTGGAACACAGCGTCCTCCTCTCCTGCTTCTCAACCACGTTCAGTGCAAGGACATAACAGACACTGAATACTGATCCCAGGATCTTCTACATCTCTGCATGGGCTGCAGGGAATTCCCAGCAGGGTGCTGGGCAAAGGATGCCTCCCATCCATCATATGGATGCTCTCCACATGAAAGACATGGCACAAGGAACCCTGACTCCCCTAGAGGAGGGGCTGGAGTCCAGCTGGGATGTGCTGCACAGCAGACATATCGCCCAAGACCTATACGCAGGTAACCAAGCCCTGCCCTCCTCTCCATGATTAAATAAGATGAATATAGCATTTTCTTTCCCTGAATTTGCTCTACTCAGTTGATTACAGTTGAATAAAAAGTGTTTAGGCCTCTGGATTTTATTTTCTTGGTAATTTTCACGGGTTTTTTCTGTTAACACATTTTGAAAAATTGCTGTTGCAGAACATGCCCAGAGGTGTGACCATCTCAATGTATGTTAATTTCTCTGTTTGTAAGGCAGGAAGGACTTCTCCAGTTGTATACTCTACCTCTCTACTTAGAACAAAACAGTGATTTGTAGAGAAGAAGCTGTGTATATAAACCCCCATGCTTTATTTTAAAAGGCATTCAGGAAAGTGCTGTGGAAGTATTAAATGCAAATAATTTACAAGAGCACGTGCACATAAAATCAAATAAGGATTAGAAATCTTTCTTAATGTGTCCTATATTGTCTCAAGTACTGCAACAAAAGGAAAATTTTGAAATTTTAGTTTTCTGGACCAAGGTATTTGACAGTACTGATTCTCCTACACCAAGAAATCTCTTACCATAGGAGCAAAGGTTATCAGCACTGAATTGTGAGAGACAGTTTGGTTGTTTGTCCAAATTTCAATACAATTAAGATACTTCTAAAAGATTATCACCCTTTCCCATTAAAAAAAAAAAAGTATATATATACATGGGTGTATTCAAAGCATTCACTGCTTTGAATATGCCCCAGCCAGAAAAAATTGCTAAATTTGTCGTTCTTAGGGTAGATTTTCTATCTATCACAGACCACAAAATGTCACCTAATGCACTTCTTATGGTCATCCATATGTTGGTTGGGACAAATATGATCTGAATACAGTCCACTGCATGTGGGGAGAGAAGGACAACTTTATCTTCCTTGTCTCTATCTGATGTCCAAAGCACATGATAATACTTCTGTGATACCACGGGTACTATAATACTTATAAGGACAGAATTCCTTGGTTTGACCCCTGATCTTAAAGGAATCACTGAGGATGCTCTGAAGGCCTACATTTCTGTGGACACATCATATAGATAAGTGCATGAAAAATCTCAAATGCCTTTCTCAGAATCTTTGTATATGAACAATCGGCCATAAGACAAGAGCAAAAGTGAGAGTGAATTTTATATGACAAGTAAAGTAAGATTGCAAGTTGCTCATATGGTGGTACAAAATCCTTATCATATATTCTTTTTTTGAATTTCCAGCCTTTCCTCAAAAGAAGAGACATCAGAAACAACACACAGTTTAATGTCCCGTGGAGGAACTGTATAAGAATAATTAGTAAGACATCATTTCTTTTCATATTTATGGGGTATGCTCCAAGCTCTGAAACAGCTTGGAGGTAGACAGAGGGGCTGTAGCTGCCCAGGCTCCATGGTTTGTATATAAATATTAAGATTATCACATCTTAGAGTTTCTTCTCCCCACCCTGTGTGAATTTACACTTCTCATCATTCAGTTCATAAATTTTCTTGTTGATAAGGATGCTGTTACAGCACTGGATTGGAAAGAGGGGAAAGAATTCAGTTTTCCTAAATACAGAAGTGGTGCTTTAGACATGCCAGGTTATCCAAAACAGTCCCATGGTGGGGGTAAATATGACTGAGCAACTTCTGGAACAGCAACTCAAAACCAAATGGGATATCCCAGGGAATCTTCTACAATATAAGACAACTTAGTTTAAACAACAGAGGCCCATCCTGTGGGATATGGGTGAGAAAGATGCAAAATGATTTATCAGGGATGCCTCAAATGCTGCACCAGTTCTGGCCAGCTGCAAAACTCTCTTTAGCACAAGAAGTAACTTAACACTGTTTTTTGGAACGTATTTGATACGGAAGAGATATAACATTTATTTTTCCTTTCATTGTCAATAATCGCATCTGGAAAATAAAGGCTGAAACATATTCTTTGTGGAAGGAGACACCCTCTGCTAGCAGGTGAGTCAGTATGTTTAAGAATTAATTTTTCCTTTGAAGGGCGTCAAGGGTGACAATATTACCAAACAGAATGCTGCAGGCAATACCAACAGTGAAGTTCTGTGAATTTAATACTTATTTTCACCAAAGTTTACTTTATAAAATAAGATTGGATTTAGGAGGCTAAATCATGCATTTCTTCTCAGAGTGAGGACTCTTTGAATGAGTGCTGGAGCACTTCATTCATTCTTGAGTCTATGCATTTCAGGCAAAGTTCCTGCCTTTCTTTTCTTTCAATTAAATGGATTAATTTTGGTCACTCCCCCTTTTCTCCATCCTTCCAATGTGTCCCAGGAATACATCCCAGTAATTCCAGAAAAAAATATCACCCAAGCAAATATTTTTTTCAGAAACATAATAGAGAATAAAGTAGGGAGGCAGGAGTGCTTCATTCATATTAAAACCCAAATCCATGAAAATTGATTAAATGGCTGATTAGAACTTTTCTGAAATTTGTGACAGAGTTTGCCTGGTAAATAGTAAGAGGCCTGCACCATCTGAGGACAACAGGCACAACAATAAGCCATTAATCAATAGATTGCTGGTAGTTGCATTAAAGATTTTGTTGTTATTAAAGAATTTTTTTATAAAATTGTCCTCTGTGAATATATAAATTCAAGTAAAATTAAATGTTTCTTACAGAAAACTCACCTTCATTTTGCAATTTGATTAATTCTATTTTGGTAATGGGCCAACATAGAACAGACAATACACAGACTGGGCAAATAATCAATATTACAGCAGAACTGCAGCATAAGTACTGTGCAGTTGACCTGTATATGTACAGAAATTCAATTTATAGACTTATAGAATGTTTTGGATTGGAAGGGACCTTAAGAATCATCTAGTTCCAGCTGCCTTACCATGGACAGGGACAGCTTCCACTAGACTAGCTGCCTCAGAGTCCTATCCAACCTGACCTTGAACACTTCCAGGGATGTGACAGCCACATCTTTTCTGGAGTACCTGTACCAGTGCCTCACCACTCACAAAGAATTTCTTCCTAATATCTAATCTAAATCTACCCTCTTTCAGTTTGAAGCCATTCCCCCTTGTCCTGTAACTATATGCCCTTATGACATACAACATGATTTTTATGTCAGACATGGGATTTTTCCACTTTTCTCAGGTGCAAAATATGATCCTTTGTAAGAATAATCCACAGACATAATCTACAGATTTAACACATACTCCTTTTAGAGACTTATGTCTGTACCTCACATGAGCTCCAACAGTGCAAGGTGCAACCACAAGCTACTGCATCATATTTTAATTTATGGACAGAACAGTGGCATGTGTAATGGGTGTGTAACAGTAGCAAGTAATGTCATCAGCAGTGTGGAGGTAGTTTTGATACATAACCATTAAGAACTAAATAATAATGGCAAATTATTTCATTTTAGTTGGTACTTAGTAACAGCTCACCTACGCTAAGCATAGTTTGAATAGATGGCCCTGAAGCATGAGACTTATTTTTGGTCTGTCCTAAATCCATCCTGATCAGAAACTGGAAACATTTCCTTGTTCAAATTTTTGTTCCTGCTGCAAAATTGCTAGATGTCCATCTGTAACTTTTCTACAGTATAAAATCACCTAATTACTACTGAATAAGAAATCATTACCCTTGGAGTTTAATGAGATGTTTTACAGACCACAGTTGCAGGGTGTTCATTTCTATAGGAAGATAGAAAGCACTGTAAAAAATATATAAAATTTTTTTTCAGATATAGTGAACATTTTTTTTTGTGTGTTTGAAGATGAAAGGATGAGACTGCTGTCATCTGCATCTGTCTGTGGTGTGTCTGTCACCTTAGCTGGTCACTGAAGATAACCTTGTTCTCACTGGAAAGAGATAATTCTTTGCTGTGATTCATCTGACCTTTTTTGGATGTGTGTGATGAGTTGAATTGCACCTTGGAGTGTCCAAGTTCTGTGAAACGAGCCCAGTGTCACCAGGCAGGCGCATGCACCTGCACTCTGAGTGTCTGCCTCAAATGTGAATTCCTCCCTCTATAATAACTTAATTTGCTAGTGGCCCTGTTCCTTAATACACTATGGGGTCTTGAGTGTCCCAGCTGACCCAAGACTACCATAACAGCTAGATTGGTCTGGTGATAAAGAGGACTAGGTCTTCTCTTACTTCCTTTTCATCATCATTTATGGTCAGATTTGCATGCTTGTTTTTTCCCCTTTGTTTTATTTCACCTGTTTTTTTCAGAGGTGAGAACTGCCCCTCTTATACCAAAATTTGAGATGAAGATTTCAAAAATACATTTAGTAAATAATTTGAGGGATTTTTTGAAACTTCGCTTTCCCAAGAGTAAAGCTCTGGATTCAAATTGGGAAGATGTGGGTGCGTATCCCTTGAGCTTTCCTTTGCCTGATGGGAATTTCAGCACAGTGGAAGGAGATGTGTCCTTTTTTCTTGGTTTGGCAGTAATTGCATCAGAAACAAAAGAAAAAACAGAAGCCTGGAGGAAATGCTGCTTGAATACTGCAATGTATCTAGGTACAGATCTTAGAATTGGTGCTGAAATATCTTCTAAATGGCTAGAGCCATTGACTTAAGCAGTCCCAAGAATATTAGAGATGGTAGAATTTCTGTAAAAAGATTGAGTTTTGTCTTCTAAAGAATTTTATTCTGATTTTTGAATTATGTGGCTTTAAAAGGCTTAAAAATGGCCATATTTTCTTTTTAATTGAAAGTCTCTTGCTATATAGCAAGACTTATTTTTATCATGCAAAAATAAGCAAAGAAAAAAAGGCAAAAAAAAAGGAAAAATATACTTTATTTTAAGGGGTTATAGCCTCAAACAAGAAAATTTTGGTTGAGAACTGGAGATATTTCATGGAAAAACAGCTTTTTGGAATTTTTCTCTTTACATATAGACTGGAATTTTCAATGGAAACATCTCTGACTACATCTATTAATATTTTGAAGCATGGCTTTTGCTGGTTCCAAAGAGATCTGTCACTTCTAAAACACTTGGGCCTCATCTCTACAGCAAAAAGCATGAAAACTTATCCAAATTACATAACTATTTGAATGTAATGTGATTTAAGTAAGCTAATTCATATACACATTGATTTCCTAATAATATGTATTTACATTGCTTCGTTTAACCATTAAAAATTAATTTGGAATTAATTTCCTGCAATCTCCCATGCAAACAAATTCTTACAGAAAGAGGTGATTACTTCTCTTTGACTTGGCATGTAACTAATCTATCTGCCTAGATGTTTAGCATCAGTCATTCGTGACAGATTAGAAATTTTAAAAAGATACATGGACAAAAGCAGCAAAGACATGAGTTTTATCTGTCTGTTCTCTGCACAAAAAATACTGTCCCACTGCTTGCCATATTTCAGTAAATACTGGCTAAGCCCTATGGTGAGGTATCATGGCCATGGGCCACCTCTACCCACACTCTAAGCTACAAAGCTTGTAGAGTCAAAGTGTTCAAGAAATTAATGGATGTGGCACTTGGTGCTGTGATTTAGTTGACATTGTGGTGTTCAGGCAAAGGTTGGACTCCATGATCTTGGAGGACTGTTCCAAACTTAATGATCTCATGATTCTAAAGGTCATTTAGAGGAACTGGCACAAGGTCTGTCCTACACTAAGTTTAGGGTGAGGGTGGTGAGGCACTGGCACAGGTTGCCTGCAAAAGCTGTGGCTGCCTCATCTCTGGAAGTGTTCAAGGCCAGATTGGATGGGGCTACCAGCAACCTGGTCTAGTGGATGGTGTCCCTGTCCATGGCAGAGGGGTTGGAACAAGATGATCTTAAAGGTTCCTTCCAACCCAAGCCATTTTTTGATTCCATGATTCTATGAACTGAGTACAAGTCATGGAAAATCCCTGGCTCTGCTGATATATCCTTTTTCCTGTGATCACTTCTTTGCCCAACAGGAGGTGACAGTGGAAACAGCATTGCTTACTCTTGCACCTGAGAAACTATAATAATAACTTTCATTTCCTTTTGCTTCCCAGAACTGACATGTCCCAAAGGAAGGCAGGGCACCATTGCCCTCTTCCCCTGGAAAGTTGTGCCTGACAGATTGTAACAACTCAGCATTTCAAAAAGGTGGTGGTGCAAGCAGTATTTTGATTCCTCACCTTGAGTTCTCTGAATGGAAGATGATTGCATTGTTAGACCTTCCTGTGCTGACTTTTTTTCTTTTTGCTGATAGGAGAGGCAGTCTTGGTGCTTCTGAGGACAAGCACCAAACACCAGTTTCCTTCTCCTGTGTCATAGTTTCTCGGGAAAAAAGTGCAATTTTGTCATAATAGGTAATTTAGCTTTCTCATTGCCAAGAAGAATGAATGCATCAATGGATTGCTTTTCTAGGATTGCCTCTGCAAAGGTTTATGTAAGTACTCACTTGCAGCAGTCCTAAGCAGAACAAGGTATAGCATCGTCAGAAATATCTGTTGACTCTGGAGCTTTGTGGTTTTGGTACCAGCAACTGGAGCAAGTGCAAGGGCATATGGCAGTGTGCCAACACCAGCAAATATCAAGCCAGGATAGCTGATGAGTAGGGTGAAGTGATCATAAGCTGGTGGGGGTGTAGATGTAACTGGGAGTGTGACAGCTGAGTGTGATGGCACAGTTTGTCCAGAGAAGCTGTGGATGCCCCATCCCTGCAAGTGTTCAAGGCTGGGTTGGATGGGACTTTGAGCAATCTGGTCCAGTGGAAGGTATCCCACGGCATGGGGGTTGGAACTGAATGAAGGTTCCTTCCAACCCAAGACATTCTATGATTCCATAATTCCATGACGTGGCTACTGGAGGGGCTGGGGGTACAGGCCAAATGCTGAAGAGACTGCAGTGTTTGGGATTTGACTGAGCTAACAGTTTGCCTGTGTGCGTGACTCTAGAGCGGGCAAGTGGGAAACTGGTGATCCAGTGGCAGCTGCTAGGCAGATTGAGTCCACTTACTGAATGCATCCACACTGTAGATATCTATACATAAAGATTTTTTCCAGCTAATGATCTTTCCACCTACCAGAGAACAGAATGAGGCCATTGGTGCTGTTTGTGTTCATGTAAACACTGAATGTGTCAGAATGTGCTGTTTCACATGACCAGGCATGTGCCTACTGGGGGCACGCACCCAGACTTGTTCCTGGTTGGACCTGGACACATGGAGGTCCTGCTCCTCACCTCAACTGGGCTATCAATTTCAGCAACCATTGAAAGTCTGCACATAAATTTGGGTGAAACTAGCCATCCACAGTGAATTTTCAGGGGCTTCTCCCTTGTGTTGGACAGTTGATTCTCAAAGGCAGAATGAGTATTCTGTTTTCTCTATGACTTTGACTGAAGCAATAATGTTGGTTCCAAAGATGCCTTTCCTTCCTATCAGGTGTGTGCTCACATGCAGCAGAGCAGACAAGGAATGTTGAACATTTTTAAAGCTTTCAGAAACTGGCTTGAACACCACATCCTGTTCTCCTTGGCTTCCTATTCATCTGCAGTATATCTAAAGTTTTTTACCCTTCATTGACTTTGATGGGTCCAAATTCCCTTGGCTCTGTTCTTTCCATATATCTTCCAAAGGACCTTTCTCATATTCTGGATCAGTTCAGATCTACAGCTCAGTGTCCTATCTCCTTCAGACTGCTTCCAGACATGTAAAAGACATTTTTGGAACCCCTACTAGGCAGCCTCTTTGTCTGACGAGAGCCTTTTAAAATCTTCCACAAAGCTCTACTTTCTTGCAAAATCTTACCATTGAGCCTGCTGAAAAAGAAAAAACCCTCAAGAAATTGGCCATTGCTTATCAGGCTGACCAAGAAAGAAAATGTTTCGTTGTGTTGTCCTGTCTCCTTGCATGAGGCCGTTTTCTCTTGCCTTACACTTTACATGCAAGCTCTGAGAGACAGAGACTGTCAGTTTAATCTGTATTTTTCAGTGCTTAGCACAATAGCTCATGACGAGGCCCCTAGGTATTACAGTAATATAAACAGCAGTAACAAAATAAATACGATGGATATTCCTAAGGCGTGGCTTGAAGAAACTACCTGGTCACTTCACTTGTCTGGACCTTTATTCATTCAAGGTCAAGGAGGTGAAAGAGCAGAGCTTTCTCAGTAAAATCTCTCAACCTTTCCTAACCCAAGTAATTTCTGCAAGTTCTTTTTATTGTTACTTGCCACATTACAGTTCCACACAGTTAAAAAATACCGTAGAAGCTACAGTTATTATAGTTATTAACATTTTATGGGCTTGTTATTCATACCTTAAGCTCCTTAAAATGAAGTGGTGCATTTTAAGAGAGCAGCATGTATTTAATTGATTTCACTGTAAAAAGGTTGTCCTACTTCAGTGGTTTCCAGTCTTTTTCCTTGGGTTTTGCTTCTATTAATGATGACAATATCAATTTTATGTCTTTAAGAGAAGTGATACAAAGCAGTTACAATTTTCTGGCTGTGCTATTTATCTATTCTTGGTTTAACCATTTTTTCCTCTTTTGTAATCAAACACCATGGAAAGATTTGCAGTGTTCTGAGCTACCTGTTCATGCATATATCTATGTTTGCTTTGTAGTACAGTGCCATGGATTAATTGGCAGTGTAATTGTTCTTGAATTATGCACCTTTGCCATGGTGTAAGTACATATCCTTGGAGAGCTACCAGGAATTTGATGATGTCCAATGAGAGAAGTTTATCTTACCTGACTTTTAAATGCCTGTAGAGCAGATATTTGTATATACACTGATTTCTTTAGATTCTACTTCCAACTGCTGTAGAGAAAAACGACTGCTCACTTGAACCTTAGGAATATAGGGCACCTTAAGATCAGCCTCCCTCTAGATATGTCCTGTTTTCTCCTTAGATTTTGTAGGAATCCTAGAATAAAATTGTTGAGGAGATAATCCCACGTAGGTCTTCTGTGGTGGCAGCTTCTTTGTATGACAAAATTCCTCTCTGACGAGACCCAAAGTCTAAATGTTTATCAAACATTTCCCTTCAATTTTGTCTATTTTCTCTACCAAGGGATAGGGACCACCTTATTCTAAGTGCTTATACAGATGCAAGCCCAGAAGTCTTTATTCACCACCAGGATCACTGGAACATAAAACGAAACCATTCTGGTCACTCAAAAGTACAGAATAGAAGCTTCCTTATCTATTCTGACTGAAAGAACTTCAGACACCTGCACTTGGAAAATGTAAGTTTATATTTCTATGAGAACAGGAAGGTCAGAACCAAAGAGAATGAAAAATACATAGGCAATTGAATTACAGAGCAGTGATAAAGTCAAAGTAGTACATGTTCACTTTATCTTTCCCAGACTGCATGAGTCATTACAATTTTGATACTTCAGTGTACTGGCAGAGATTGATGGAATAGGAAAAGGCTACTCATATATTCATTTTCATAAAAGAGGGCAACGAGAAAGGAAAGCAGTATAATGTAAACCCTTCTTTTCTACATCCCACACCCATACACCTGGCACATTTCTGCTTCGTTGGCAGCTTCTACTGTGCACAAAGCCAGGACCTGAGTGTGGTGTGGCTGTTGCCAAACACACTGAGACCAACAGAGGTGTATTATAACTTGTGCAACGCAGGTAGCATGTCAGGACAGCGTCTAGAAGGTCATGTAACACCTGCCTCTATGTTCCAGTTGATCTGAAACCCCCAAATATACTCAAATATTTAAAAGACATGAATGTGTGGCATGGATATGGTTTAGTGGACTTGGATTAATGTAATGATTTAGTACTGGATTAATTCTTGTATTCGATGATCCTAAAAATCTTTTAAAATCTAATAATTTCTATCGTTCTGTGATTCTAAATGCAGTATTTTTGCAGTCTAGAATGTACTGTATTATTCATACAGCTTTATTTTTCCAGGAAAAGTTAAATAATTTAATATTATTTTATCACTAGTTCTCTTTCTCTCAAAATAAAAAGAAATTTTTAACTCCAGCTGAAGTATTAGATATTTCCCTTCTTCTTCTTCAAGAGTATTGCATAAGCACATGTGGGTCAAAGAAGAGAGCTGCTAGGAAGAAAAGTGTCTGCCAAATATTTTTGAGCAATGTATTAACATTATTCAAATTCCTTTTAAAGAGCAGTCCTTCCCCCCACAGTTTCTTCTTGACAGGTGTCAGTTGATGAAGAGATGAGTGCGGGGGTGGGTGTTCTTATCTAAAAGGATTTTAAATAATGTTACTGACATTATTTGAATCAAAATTACTGCCTAAGTAATGTTATAAGGAGTTTTGTCTTTTAAAGGGCATTCAATTATGCTACCTTTCTCAGTAGCCCTACCTTTTTGCTCCCTTCTCCCCGCTAAGTGGGGCATGTGGATTTGCATTTTCCTGGGGTATAAGATGTGATAATGGCACATAATGGGCCACTGTTGTTAAATTGAACATTTCACAAACATTGGTCAATGGAGAGACCAGTGAATTTCAGGGGTCTGAAATACTGACTTGGTTTGTTGTGAACCTGTGACAGTTCAGCAATTGTGGTGTTGTGGAGAGACCAGGGTCTTGAAACTTTGGGTATGAGCAATTTGTTTTGCACTGTTTAAGAAGAGCTGAGAAATGACAGAGGATTCCTGGCAGAGAATTTTAAGTGAGCTTAAAACCACCACACTTATGCTTTGTGCCTTTCCTCTCCCTGCATTTCTTTCTGTTCTATAATTAAAAAAAAAAAAAAAAAGTGGTTTTCAACCTCTTCGCGTGGCCCTTCTTGAAGTAAAACTAGAAGCATATTTTTTTCCTTAAACTTGCCCTAAAATTAGGAATAATAAAACCATGATTCTTCCACTGAATTTATTTGTGCATTTCTTTTGAGATGTCAGCCAAGAGACTAGCATAGCTTTATTACAGAGTGGCAGATGCTATGTTTGAGGGAAATTCTACATTTTAATAACTGTCCTAAACTAGATGCTGTTGTTGATAAACACAAGAACTGTGTTGTACTCAATTCTTTACAAGTAATAACATGTGAAATGGGGAAAGTAAGAATAAGATTCCTTTGAGTTCTGTCTTATTCTGCTGATAACTCATTATAGAATAGATCATCACAGAAAAGTTTAGGTTTTGTTTCAACAGTGATCCAAACTGATGCAGCAGTGTTAGTATTAGAGGTGCTTGGAGGAAGACCTCAAGGTAAGATTAAAAAATTTTTTCCTAATAAGGGTTTCCAAAACTAGAAATGCTGTGGAACTGGGAGTATTTTTCAGAAATTATTCATATTCTGTATATAGAAGGGGGGAAAAAAAAGAGACACTATATAGTCCCTAATGGAAAGAGTATAGGGTTTGCTAGATAATACCTATCAACTCATATGCAAGGTATAAAGTCATATAACTGATGGCTCATGATTGAAAACAGTTGTTTGCTGAATATTTGAGAAATGTTTGTATAAGCAAATGTAACTTAAAAAAAAATAAAGCAAAAGTTAAATAAAATTCTTCTTCAATATTAAAAATTCAGAGAAGCAGTTAAAACCTAAGATGCTAAAGAAACCCCAAAACCTAAAAATGTCCCAACTTTGTATAAGTTGGATCACTAAACTAAATTTTCTAGATTTGTAGAAGAATCCTTCTGCCCCTAAAGAAGGCATTCTATTCATTGTGTATTTCTTTGTTCTATAGCAAATGAATCTGTGAGAAAAACAATCTATTAGTACACTTTCTCTTCCATAAGCTGAATTTATTGGAGGTTTAAAGATGCTCTTCAATGTGATTATGTTATCAGCAATACGCTGGCTGACTGCATAAACAGATCAAAAATTATTTCTTCATGCTTTGTGTGATGTAGAGATTTCATTTTTAATACATATGCAAATATTTATCATAGAAATGTGGGGGAAAAAACGTTCCTAGATCTGTTGTGATTTTCTATTAGACAAACAACCACCTTGGCAGGTAAATATGCTATGGAATGGCCAAGGAAGGGAGGCAGTGAACACAGCAAAAAGCAGAATCTGGAAATTTGAGTTCGAAAGAAGCAAACCTAATGCCTCTCTTTTTCTCAATAAAGGTCCATAGAGGATAAGTTCTTCTAGGTGACTGAGAAAGCTGAGATGGCCCCAATTTGCTCTAAAATGCAGAATTATTTTGGAGGATTTTACTTCATCTTTTCATCCTCACTAATGACTATTTATATAGTGTGCTATCTTTGGGAGGTTCTCTTCAGATATGATGAAAAAGATATTCTCTCTGTATCAATCAAGAATAATAAGAGATGAAGGAAAGTGGGTGGGAAAAAGGTTTATAACAAGTAAAGGTAATTGGCTGGCAATTGCATATGGACTTCAGAACATAAACTTAGCATCCGGACAGAGAGGAAAAGACAAGTAGCTTAAGTGCTAAAAAAGACATTTGAAAGTGAGGAAAGTAATCCCCAACTCAACAGAAAAAAGTGTGCTACAAAAATGCTTATAAAAAAACGTGGAAGACGCGGGACTGTGAGTTTCTAATAGTCTACACATTTTAGTAGGCCCAAAATTGCCAGAAGACTAGGATAAGAGGTGGGACTTCAGATCCCTAGGTCCTTCCCTTATATTTTTCTCCACTCCACTGCTTATGTTTACATGTCTTGGTTGATAACTAGTGCCTGGAAACGCAAAAGATGGGCAGCAAGTCAGATAGTGTCTAAGCTGTGAGTCTGTGATAATTTATACGGTTTTGGCCCCAGCAGATCCCAAAGAATACAAGGAAATAAAATGCTCTTCTCTGAGAGCTGTCACACACAAAGGGGATTCATTCACATACGAATCTCTCCTCCACACTGTCTTCCTTCAGAGCGAGTTGGTAGCAAGAGATCAGCAGATCAGAAGATTGAAGGTTTGGCTTCCATTCAGTGAAAATTTGGAAGAAAAGCTTAGGGATGCATAGCAGAGAGAAATCTCTTTGGTCACTCCAGTTCTTTGTACACTCTAACTCACAGAATCTCTTTTCTGAACATAAGCCAGATCATGAAATTGGCTCAGAGGTAATTTCTCCCCTACTCTTCTGGGTCTAGATTTTTTCTTGTATTCGTGTTTTTTTCATAGTTGCTAATTCAACCAGTTATGTCAAATTTATGACTGTTGTAACTTGTGGTTCTAGTTTTTCTGCTCTGATATTTTCCCATTCAGTGTACATATAAAGAGGTTCATAAAGTGGTCTCTTGCTTTAATAGAAGTTTCTTGTTTTCTAGACATTCCAAGTAGACCTGTACATCAGACTATGCACATGCTCCTGCTCTAGTTCATACTTGCAGGTGATGCCTTTTGAAGACTTTTTCTGTAGCACCAGCACTTTGTTACCATTTCAACACATACCTTCCTGTAAGTATCATATTATTCATCCTGTTTCTTGCTCTTCCAGCACCTAAGAATCTTTTCCCCACTTTTCCACAGAAGTGTGCAGTTATGGTGACATGTGCATTTTTCACCTCTACACTGCACTGCTGTTTTTCACTGCATATATTGCTGAATGGGAGAAAATAATGTACAGTCTCAGCTAGTTACTGACCTCCCCCATGTATCAAGATGAGCCATAAACATATCTGTTGCTCCCTTGGCTGTTGCTGAACTCTGCTCTTCAAAGCAATTCATACCTAAGGCTTCAAATACCTTAGAGATTTCCCTTCAGGTGCCTCAGCAACTGCTGGAATAATTTCTAACTATTTAAGCATAAGTCATACAACACGTAGAAAAAAAATCCTTTCATTGGAGATGAACAGGTTGACTGCACTTCCTGAAGACATCAGCACTGGATTGAACTACTTCACGACTGACTGCATCAAAAGGTTTCCTGGCTTGATTAAAATCTTCCATAATAAACAGAATGGAATTTGTGACTACTATCTCCACATTAAAAATTATTTTATCTGGAAGAGAACTTTATCCATCAATTAGCTGCTAAATACTGGTATATTCTAATGATGGTAACCACCTCAAAGAGAAGTACAATATAGACTCTACTCACTAGAGTACCAGTCACAGAATTTTTGCTTTTCAGATCAGTGCATTTTATCTTAAGCAGGAAGAACATGAATATTATTGTAGTCCATGACATTTTCAGGGATGTCCAAAGTGAATATTTTTTAAAATCAAAATAAAGCTTCTCTGGAGTCCAGTTGATGTTTATTAAGCTCTTCCATTTAAAAAAAAAAAAAAAATTGCTAGGTCCTTTTCTTGTGTTTGTAAGATGAAAATGAATGAAGATACGTAGCCAAGCAGGAAGCAAAGGAAAAAAGGAATTAAGAAATTCCCATATTAAAATAAATATGTTTTTTAAAGATTTTTTCTTTCTTATTAAACCAATAAATTCTCTGTAAACTAAGGTCTCACAGGGTGATATCCAGAGGGAGTTTCAGGGAATTTTTAGCAAAGTGCTGTATATTTTCTTTGATAATACCTAACAAAAGATGGAAAACTAAGTAACTGCTCAGTAATGATCATGTGGAGCTCACTGCCACAAAACAGCCTAGCCAAGCACTTAGCAGGATTCCCAAGGACGTGCACTGTGCTGCAACATGCAGTGGTGGAAGAGTCAACTAGTGTGCACAGGTGTTTGCAGGAATCCTGCCTACAACCCAACAAAAAAATTGAAAGATAAGGGCATAAGGTTTTTTTCCTACCTCACAGTTCAGGGACAGCAAGGAGAGACCCAGAGCCAGTGTGTGCATGTCTCAATGCGCACAGGTGGGAATTAAGGGACTGCAGGTACCAGTGGGGGTACCCACATACAGTGGTACAGCCAGCACATTTCCAACAGGAAGGTTTTGAAAATGGGGAAAACAGCTCTGAGGAGAGGGATGTGTGCTTGTAACTACCATGTCCTGGGAGAAATGGTGTGCACTCAACCCAGGGAACTTGGCAGAGTCACCATCCGTGAAGGTGTTTAGAAGATGCGTGGACGTGGTGCTAAGGGACATGGTTTAGTGGTGGACTTGGCAGTGCTTGGTTAATGGTTTGACTCGATAATCTTAATAGTTTCAGCCTAAAAATTCCATCATTCTGTGATTCTGTAACTCTGTGTCTGTGTGGGTGCATGTGCGTGTGATAAAAACTTCTGGGGAATAGTTATGGGAGGATGTCTCAAAAAGTGTAGGTGTTCGTTAGCATTTTGCACGTCAGGTGTTGTGGTTTATTTGTGTTATTGCTGGATTGATCCTGACTCTATAGCTCACTGATTGCAAGATAATGATGTGTCACTAATGAATCGACATACCTCCTTGACACTGATTTGATTTAAACCACGTGAATTGAGAAAAGTTTTCTTTCCCTGCAATGCCTAGGAAAGGAGGCATTGGTTTTAAGGCACAACAATGAACGAATCTTGGAGCAAAAATCAAGTCTAAAGAGAATGTGCAGATGGAGGGGTAATGAAAAAAAGAATATTTTTATTTTTAAAATTATTATTTATAGTAATTGCACTAATTTTCAAAGTGATGCCTTATGACAGGATGCTTCCAGACCCTTTCAACTAAACGAAAACAGAAAGCCTCTCAGGAATGGCTTTCTCAGGACACTTCTAGCTCAGCATCATACAGAAAAGTACCAGTTTCAAAGGGCTCAGGTAAGTGTCTGCGCTTTTTGTTTGGTAAATCACCCTGGCCTCCTACTGGGGAAATTCAGACCAGATTCTGGCTCAATACTCCATTTCATGATTTCAATCTGTCTCCAGTTGAACTTCTGAAGCATATACTGAGTGGAGGATAATAAGTAAAGATCAACAAAAATATAGACACTGATAAATACGAACAGAAGCTTCTATGATGATGCTTTTCTGCAGATAAACAAAGTAAATTAAGGTGTCAAGCTGTGAGATATCTACCAAATAGGCTACTCAGTAAGTACCAGAATGAAAGTACAGCCAGAGGTGGTGGAAAAGAAATATGCAGAAGTTTAAAAATATATAAATAGAAAGAGAGAGAGTAAAAGAAGTTGAGAATTCAGAACTACACCAGAACACCCACTGAGTTTGTTTTGAACTAATCCCATCCATTTTTATTTTTATTACTTTTTTCTGAAAACTGTAACCACTGATTCTTTCTTGGTGGCCTCTTTGCCTCTTTTAGCTACTTAAAAAAAAACATAATCAAAGAATTACAGCACAGCACCACCTATGGTTGATAAAACTCCTCAGAATCACAGTATTGAGGCATCAGGCTGTGCTCAGGAGAAAGCGGGCTTTTATTTTAAAAATATTAAAGAGGAGCTGAAGTAGCAGTAATGGGAAGGGTGTCTCATATGTAAAACTTGAGTTGAAAAATTAATATCAATTTTTAGGGCCACATCCATGAATAAAACTACACAAAAAGTGTAACCAAGTGAAGTTTATCTAAAGTAAAGGAGGAGGAAAATATTCCACTGACACAGGGGAAGAGTGAACACACTACTAATATGAACACTCTAATAACTACAACACATGAGTCAGGATATCATCACATTGCATCACCTTAAAAATATCAACTTCATCAAGCCTTGCTACCTCTAGCTGTGAGCAGTGATCCTCTATATTTTTGGAGGTTTCTGTGAAACCATTAACTTCTTAGCAGAAATGCTTTTATTATGCAATAAGCTCAAAAATGGTAAAACCAAAGCACTCTTTTGCCTAACTGAAAAATATATCAAAAATAAACAGTTGCTGAAATATGCAGATAATATTTTTGGCTAACTCTTTCCTAAGTGACACAGTTTTTCTGCTTTTTACTTTTCTCCTTAACCTTTTCATCCATCTTTAAGAGGATGTATACATGACTGATACTCCTGTCATAGTTTTTGTTTGTTTTAAAAAAGACCTAATTCTGCTCTTGCACAAAGAGTTATTTCTTCGCTCACTGAATTACTTCTGCTTTGCTTCAGTGTGAATGAAAGGAGTTTTAAACTGCTTCTGAGGATACTACAGAGGCAATAACAAACTACTGCAATGGGGGGTGCATCAGACAGACAGATGAGATGTCAATCCACAGTTCTGACAGAGGAGATTGCCATGGAATTGCAGATACCTTCTAGATGTGAAAAATGCTATTTTGATGTCTCTTGAATTGGATAAGGAAATATTTTTCAGTAAGTTTGGGACTTGCCTCATCAAGGTTTAGCTGTCTAAAGCTAGATGTGATTCAGAAGACCTAGGGGGACTTCATTGTTGTCTAAAGTTCTTCATGAGGGGAAAGGAGGGGCAGACACTGATCTCTTCTCTATGAAGACCAGTGACGGGACCTGAGGGAACAGCCTAAAGTTGTTTCAAGGGAGGTTTAGACTGGATATTAGGAAAAGGTTCTTTATCCAGAGGGTGGTTGGGCACTGGTACAGGCTCCCCAGAGAAGTGGTCACAGCACCAAGCCTGACGGAGTTCAGGAAGTGTTTGGACAATGCTCTTGGGCACATGGTATGATTCTTGGGGATGGTCCTGTGCAGGGCCAGGAGTTGGACTCGGTGATCCTGATAGGTCCCTTCCAAGTCAGCATGATATATGTGATTGTGTGTCTGATTCTGATTCAGGTTCTGCCTACAGTCAATAGGAAAACAGAGACATCCTCAGAAGGGGTGCTCATGCTCATTATCGTGAATACTCAGGTTAGGATATTCTTCTAAATAGCTTCACTCTACTGAAGAACTATAAAACTATAGAACTTCTATAGAAGGAATCTCATTTTGGCCTAAAAACATAATTTTTCATGGTGCGAATTCAAGTAAAATGGATTTTAGATTTCACCTTATTTTAGGAGTGAATTATTTGGCCTTGCGCTTAATCTTTGAAGGCTAGAATACAGCAAAATAGGTCTTAGATAATCCAAGGACAGAATCAACTCATTAGTGACCAGGTGGGAACTCCAGGTTTAAATGACCTAAGTAAGTGAAAAGAAACAGCATCTCAAGATTGACATTGGATTGTAAAAAACTGAACCTCCGCTCTGCAAGATGTGGCAGGATTTGGGTAAAATGTTCTCTGACATAATTTTGAAAATTTTCCTTGAAGAGAACTTATACATTACTCATGATCAGGCACCAAACAGTAGAATGGCAAACTAATATTCCCTTCAGTCTGGGACTATATCAATAACATGCCCCAACATCAAATCTCTTTTCAGCCAATTGGTTTAAATGTAACTCATCTGAGAGGAAGATGAAGTTTGTCACAGAAGAAGATGTTCAGGTGTGTGTAAACTCTGAGCATGCTTGCTGTAATTTAGCTGTGGGGAAAAATATTTTGCTACTTTTGATCATACTAAAAAGAAAAAAAAATCTGGGGAAGCTGACAGCCTTGTTCATCAAATGAAGACACACAATCTTCAATTCAGTGAACTATGCCAAGTAATGGTATGCAGAAGATCATTTCAGTGACATAGAGAGAAGAGGAAGAATACTTCTTTTGTTAATTACAACAATTAAATTCTGATGGATAGAAAGTTTAATGGTACAAAATAATTACAGAAGGATTGCCTAACTTAGTTATTTGACTACTCAAAAATTTGAGAGAGAAACTTTTCTATTCTGCAGGATGCACAGTTCTATTCCCAAGAATTTCCAAGTGCTGGTAATGAAGCCGAACGAACTGGTGATTTGGTTATCTTAAAGTCCTTGAGAAACAGGAACCTCAATCTGGGCTTCATGGGTATCTAAAAAACCCATGTGAGGTGCTTTTTCAGTTTCCCAGTCACTTCAAGATGGGAAATGCCCAATTACAAAAAACAGCCTGTTTGTGGTGGAAAGACTATTTACAAGGGATAGGACAAGGGGGACTGGATTCAAACTGACAAAGGGAAGTTTAGAATAGATATTAGGTAAAAATTCTTCACTGTGAGGATGCTGAGGCACAGGAACAGGTTGTCCAGACAAGCTGTGAATGGCTCATCCCTGGAAGTGTTCAAGGCCAGGTTAAATGTGCTTTGGGCAACGTGATCTAGTGGAAAGTGCTCATGCCCATGGCAGAGGAGCTTGAACTAGATGACCTTTAATATCTCATTCAACCCAAACCATTGTATGGTTCTATGACTGTTTGAGATCCAACAGTAAAGAGGGCAGTTGGAAATAGCTGCCAGGTTATAGTTCCTGTCTGAGAAAAATCAATATGACAGGACTTTCTGTTGGCATTCTCCTCATATGAGAAATTGGAGAAAAGAGATAAATAGCTTCTCATCAATAAGCACAGTCACCTCAAATAAAGAGAGAAAAAATCTATATAGTGTATTCTGAAAAAGCAATAATCATATTGTGTTTCTTTATCTAACTCTGAAGTTTTCAGAAGGCTGAGCTTGACACTTAAAAAAAAAAAAAAATCAAAGGAAACTAAGTAGCCTGAATTTACATCAGGGAGCAAAGTGAAGTCTTTTCTGAACAAGTGATTATCAAATTACAGACCTGTCACTACAATTTCCTGAAAGGGTCAGCACCTTCTCTTGTTCCTGACAGACAAAGAAAGTGTGACAGGCTTGATCAATATTTCAGTTAACAAAACAGCTGGCTAATAAAAGGACTTATGACAGACAAAGTTTTGTTCCAAGGCAATAAAATAAGTGGTTTTTAAAAGACGTATTTTAATTTCCTTGTTTTGTTTTCCTTTTCTAGCTCATTGAACAGTTTTCATTAATCTGAATTTTCTTTGAGATATGTGTGTTCAAGACTAACTTTTCAAAGATGTGCAAAAAAAGAATAATCAGAAGGCCATGTAAACTAAAACAAGAACATTTTTGGTAATCTGTCAGTTGTAAAAGGACAACTATGTTGAAAGGAAATTTTAGCACATTAAAGGCATGTCCCTGACACTTTCATGTGATGAACCTTCTCCTGTTTTCCCATCTGATTCATACTGAGAAAAACCCGGGGGTTACAGGACAAAGTAGGCAAACCTGTCCAGCAGAAGTTAATATCCATTTATGAATCATTTTCCTTACATTAGTGATGTCTGAATTCCAGCTGATGAAACTCCACAGAAGATAGAGGAATTTTATAATACTTTTAAATCTTGCAGTGACTTCTTTTAACCAAGAAGCACCCTACTTTAGAAACCAAATTCCTTTCCTTTAGGTTTCCAGGGACCTCCCATGAAAGTGAATTTCAGTTCAAGGCAAATTCATGGAGTTTGACCATTCAAGTCTTTCAGTCTTTCTTCCTTTGGAAGAAAAATTTATTTGTTGCATGAGAGCAGAGTCTCTCAAAATGGAAATGTATGCACATGCCAGTGGCGCACTGCAATAAGAAGTGCACAGAAAAACAAGAGCTATGCAGACCTCGATGTTATCCTAAGCCCTGCCTTTGCAAGCTCTTGCCCTAAACTGCTGCCCTTACCAGCGTTTGTTGGGTCACAGCTGGATTTAGAGGACAGCATCAGAGTTCCCGCCTATTCTGCCATGCACAAAGAATTCTGAAAAGGATTAGATCGCAGATTTCTCCTTCTGTGTAGTCATAACATTTAAAATACCATTAAACCTTTGCTTTTGCTGCTCTGTGGGCTCCTGTTCCCCACAGCTTACCACATTTCAGAGTCTGCAGGGGTTCATATTGTACTCTGAGCTTTGTGTAACGTTGTAATGTTTCCATAAAGCCATTATGTGGAAGAGTGTTGCAAGCTTTGTTTTTTATTTTTCTACAGCAGTTTTGTGTGACACTTATTTATATACCTTATTATGTATTGTAGTCCCTAGTGATCATTTTTCATAGTGATCTAACTTGTCTGGTATTCTTCCCCTAAAGGCTCTAAATGCAGTGGCTCTAAATAATCTCAAGGCTTTAAAGCCGAGCTGTTCTGATGCTTCATTCAGCAGCTAAAGCTTGCCACTTGAGCTGTCACCTTTGTTTGTGGAGTGGCAGCTGCAGCTGATACAACACAACATCTTATGTGACAAAAGCTGCACTTCTGGGAAGAAGAACCACCCCAAAAAGATGCCTCTTGGCAATGGCACACGTTGATCTGGATGAACATGCCAGGTTTGTGCATGTGGATGGATGAACTTCCCTCTGCCTCAGATCTAACCTGCCAGGGATGAGCTGAAAACTTTGCTTTGTCAGAGAATGCTGAACCTGAGTTACACTGATGTGACCAAAACCGTGGTGCTTAAATAGGAGATTGTTCCTCTTGTAAAATATTTTTGTCCAAGCTTGTTAAAAGTTGGTGAAAAATTACCTTAATAAGTGCTCCACCCTAGAAACTTTGCTAGATGTCCAGTATATGTATATATATATAATTTTTTAATACACATTTTTATGTTAAACACCTCATGACAAACTCATTCCGGGGAAAATGAAGAGAGATGAGATGGAAGGGAAAACTGGAGTTCACATTTTGGTGGCTTCTGTTTGTGTTTATGTTCCCACCCCCTATGGACTTTACTTAATGCCTTGAGAAACCTTTTATCGAGCCAGAAGAATGCCAGCCCCAGTGGGTTATGGTAGGGCTTATGTTACTTGATTCAGACTCTCATGCTGATTCAAATTACTTTCTATCACACATCAAAGGAACCTCCAAAATTTGGCATGTTCAAATTACTGTGCTATTCCTGGGTGCTGTTTATTACCATTAAACCCTCAAAGGCTCCAGACTCAATTAGCTGTTTCATTTTATAACAGCCTTTAGCATCCATGTATTCACGCATGAATCCATCCCTCCTTCCTTGTAGATTTTGGGGGCTATTTTAAACAAAGCTCCCTCTGAAGCTTATACCCTCAATGGCCCCAATGGACCTGGTTTTCCACAAGGAAAATTCTACAGAGGGTACTAAAGACTTTTGCTAATCACTAGACCTCACATAGTTCAAGTGGAATCTCAATTTCTCCTTGGGGGACAAATTGCCTTAAAGGACATTTATTTTGCTCAACTTTGGTTATAAAAAATTTGGGCAGTTTAAATAACCAAATCGCTTAAATCCGCTGTGATTGTAGTAAAGAGATACTGGCATCAGTACTGAGCAATTAATTTCTTTCAAGACTAGATATCTGAGATATTTAGGATGGATTGCCTGTGGAGGTGCTACATTCTCTGTGTTGGCTGTAGATAATTACCTTTGATTACTAACTTTCATATGGATAAAATTAGATGATGTGATGATAGATTGACCTTGCGCAGGAATGGCAATTTCAAAAGCCTATGAGCATTTGGTTGTACAAACAATGAAATATAAACACCAGACTTTGGTAATAACACCAGTATTTACATAATTCCCATTTTTCAGACCACTTGAAAACACCTAATAATTGTTGAGTTCTGAGGGGTTTGGGGGTTTGCACTGCTTTTTTTTTCTTTTTTTTTTTTTTTTTTATGTTGAGGCTGATTTAAAGCTCATCAGATGAAATAGACTAAATCCAACTTCTACATCTCCAGGCCCACATTATCTATATATGTGCATATTTTCATGCCTGAGACAAAGGAGTGTTAAAGTGCAGGATGGCAAGACCTTAAGTTACATGGAGTTCTGAGGAAGATCTGCTTCATGCTTTCCTTAAAATGAGCATTCAGAAAGCACCACAAAGACTTTGGTACTCTAAACTGAATTTCTTTTTTTTTCTTTGAAAAACATAGTAGAACATGAGGTTTAGAAACAAAAGGACTTAGAAAGTACTTAAAAAAATTAAATTGCTTGAACATGAAAGCCCTCCTTGCTCATTGTGCTATCTCCTCCCTTTCTCCTTGCTTATTAATAAATAAGGTCTGGCTTTGTGGCATGCAATGTTTGCAATGAACTCCACACGATCAAAGGTCCATAAATTCTCCATTCTCTTTGTTGGAGAAAAGAAGATGGGAACCCCATTTCATGTTAAGATTACGGAGCACTTGCTGCACCCCAGCTCATTTCAAAAACCTGACCCTTTACTTTAACATTATTGACTTTTAGAATAGTATTGTCCTAATCTCACCTGGAAATAGATGCTAATTGCTTATCTTCTCCTGCCAATGACTGCTGAATTAAAACAAAAATAGTGAAAGCATAGAACACCCATATAACTGTTCAAAAAGTGGTTGTCTTGCCTATATAAAATGCAGATTTAGACATTCCAGGGAATCTCATCAATATGGAATTCCAGAAACACTTACGAGGAAACTTAGTGTTTGTCCCAGAGCTACCTGAGCTATAATCAAGCTATAAGGAAAGAATAAGTGAATGAAAAGGTGAAAGCATCCTCACATGACCACAGCTACTAGGGTTTTTCTGCAGTTGGGTTAAATTTCCTCTGAAAGATTTCCACACCAAGAAACTTGTGAAACCGCTGTCTTCTCCTGGAGCACAGACCAACAGAAGTGTCAAAGACTTCACTATATTCAGTTGGATTTGTTAGCCTATATTTCCTGGTCACAATGCAGACAGATATTTGGCTTTATGATGAATTGAAATGATGTGAACATCTTGGCATTTGATCTAAGACACAGTATGTGATGGATGCAGGGGTATCAAATAGTCTATGACAGATGTGAAGCATCTGACAGGGAGAAAAAGCTGCTCCGTATCACAAGAGAAAGGAAGTTTCTGCATTATTTCTCATTTAATGTCATCATGGTTTAACTCCAGATGGCAACTACATACCATGCAGCCACTGTCTCTACCCCTCCCCCAGGGGGATGAGAATTGGAAAAATACGTAAAATCTGTGAGTTCAGATAAGAAGTTAAAAATAGAAATAAAAAATAATAATACTAATAATAGCAATATATTATTGAAACAACAAAATAATAATGATTATAATAATAATAACAACAACAAACAGGGAGAAAACAAAAGAGAGGACTGAAACCCAAGGCAGACAAGGGATGCCCAACACCACTGCTCATCACCCCCTGACCAATGCCCAGGTCATCCCCAGCAGCAATTGGCCAACTCCCAGTTTATATACTGAGCATGATATTCCATGGTGTGGAATATCCCTTTGGCTGCGTCGCATCAGCTTTCCTGGTCATGCTCCCTCAAAGCTTCTTGTGCACCTGTGCATGGGAAGCTCATTTAGGGTTAGTGCAACTTAGCAAAAACTAAAACATCAGTGTGTTATCAACACTGTTTTCATACTAAATCCAAACCCTACAGCACTATACCAGCTACTTAAGAGGAAAATTAACTTTGTCCCAGCAGAAACCAGGACATAAACTACCATATTCCCTCCAGGATCTCATGTTTCTCATTAGGTGTTTGATGCCATATTCAAGTTCTAGCAAACAGCAAGAGGGAAGAATCTCACTGAGGAAAGGAATCAGATCAGAATCCAGAACCAGTGCTAGCAGGCAGCAGTGAGGGGTATGTTTGCCCAATATCAGAGGGGAAGAGTGGCTTTTTATAAATAATTGCAGAAACTGAAGTAATCTTTCAGGGAAAAAAAAAAAAACAAATCTGAAAATTTCCTAGTAGAAAATTACAAGAGACATTTCACCTGATGTGCAATGGCAGAGAAGTATTAACTCTACTTCTTATATTTGGCAGCTTTAGTACTGCTCGGAGCACTGACAGACTGTACAAATTTATGACGTTTATTCTCCAAGGTTAAACTTCCCATTTTCTTAATAGTTTATAAAATATACTCCCATTTAGAATCAATACAATGAAACGATTATTAAAAAGTATTAATATAACCATTCATGTTTAAGAAGAAAAAGTGTTTCACTGCTTGTGGTCTTTTAAAGATAATATTTTCCTGTATTTGCTTCAGATACAATGTAATCACATAACTTCAGCACCCACAGTCCAGAGTCCTCAGTGTTAGGTGAGATACAGACAAAACCTTGGTAAATACCTCAGCTTTTCTGTGCTCCTATTTTTTACCAGGATATAAAACGAAGCAGCAGAAATTTCTTATCTTCCTAGTAGGATGCTGTGAGTAATAACTAGCAAATGCCTGCAAGGTTCTAAGAACTTTAATCCTATTTACTGGAGAGGTCAAACACTTGTGCTTCCAAGAGAAAACAAAGATTTTATAATGTGAAAAAAAAAATAGTTTTGTTCCAGTGCATACATTAGTCCTGAGGAGAGCCAGTTATCCTTTCAAACTCATGGTAAAGAGTTGTAATGTGTGGTAGATAATTTGATACAACTTTATCAAGCAGTTTTTCCAAACCATTTGTTATTTTAACCCACACTTCATTGCAAGGTTGTGTGTGTCTGTATGCCTTTATTCCAAGACAATTCAACAGAATAAGCTCAGATCTAAAGGTGCTTCTGCTCTTAGTGAGCTCTACGTTATTCCCTTGAGAAAGACAACCTCTGTCAAAACCCCTCAGAGAACAAGTGGAATGGACATAGAAGTATGTATATACATTAATCAGCCCTCATACGTGCACATTATAATTTTAATTTTTGTGCTCACCAGTTTTAGCTGGAGCAACAAAAAACAGTCCAAAAGGTCATGTGGTAGTGTATTGTAGCTCTGGGACAGAGACCAATCCTCTTGTGTAACCCCATTTACTGACAAAATGATAGAAGGGGAGTTTTTCATGGAGGTACAAAGTATCAGCAACTCAGTACCTGACAGTCAAAAGCTTAAAGGCAATGATATCTTGTTGATTGAGAAAATTTGAATAAAGAAAGTGCCCCAGTCATGCAAACTTTGCCCATACGCTCAAGCTCAAGAAAATCCTTCCAATTTAAGCTTCTAATGAATTTTAGGTAGTCAAGCTACATAGGAGCTATACGCAACCTAATGCATAAATTAGGTCATATAACTCTTACGTAAAATGCAATATTTAATTTCAGCTGCATGAAAACAGATTGGTAAGATGGTAGATAGTATTGTTTCTAGGCATTCACAACAGTTGTGGTAAACTGGCATCTCATCACTTTGGTTTATTTTAGCTTACTCAGAGCCCATCGGAAATGAAGAGTAAAAAACAGTCTGTAAGCAGTGTATTCTTTTACATTGTTGTCATATTACATTGTGTCACTTCAGTTGATTTTAAGAGTTGTCACATCATATTCATGCTGTAGGTCAAGGAAATGGTAATGTGATGGGACACACCAGATACAGATACCAGGAGCTAAATCACAATTCATTTGCATGTCTTCATTGACTTCATTAGCTGATTGCTCTCTCAACATGATCACAGCAGTCTTCAGAAAAATAGAAAGATATTTTTGCCTAAGTACATGCAGTTCAAGTTCTCAGTACTGAGAAGTTAGGCTACATATTGCAAAAGATACTAGTTATAGGTAAGTGTATATAAATATATTTTTGAATCTTAAGCTCTGAGAGATTTTTTTTAAATAAAACTGTCCCTAAAATAGCTTTCCATGTTCAATAACTCTAAGGGCTTTTAGATTTTCAGCAAAGAGTCTCATCAATGGAATTCTATAAATCTAGATGGAAGCGACATTTATGAGGAGAACAGGTGTAAATACATTGAGATTTTCAAACTTGCCTGACGTTCTAAATTCCATCGACAGTCTGGAAGACAAATTTGTTAGATTTGGGTTGCTTGCTGAGTGGTTAGTTTTTGTTTGTTTGAGTTATTTTGGTTTGGTTTGGGATTTTTTTCCCTTTTAGGGGACAGTACTCTTAACAAACATTAAGTTTTTATGTGTCAATCCCAGAACCATTATTTCTGATACATACACCAGAATTTCTTAAGTGTCTCAGTTCCTTTCTTTGCTATAAATAATGAAGATAATCTTTCATCCAGAGTTTAAATCCATTCTCAACTCTGAGTTGACACTCAAGAACAAGAAGATTCTCAAAACACATTAGCATGTGCTTAACTTGCAAAGAAAATAGGAGGGTTGAGGTACTTTTTAAAAATAAAACTTCACATAAAATGTAGGTTTAGATATAAGAGTCATCAGTAGAAATAAAATTCTCGAAAAAAAGGGGCCTAATACATCTGGCTAATATAAAAAGACCCCAATATACTACTACTACTACTTTTTTAAGTGCTAATCTCAGAAAAAAAAAAGCGTTAAAGGATCCCGCATATCCGCTTATATATTTCTGGTTTCCAAAAGGATAGGAGTTTAGTGAGTATACAACTAACTAAAGTTACCACACACTTTGAGCCATTGAATTGAGCATAGATAGAGTAACTCTGCAATGTCTGTACAATGAACACAATATTTTCAGGACCAGCCAGGCCACTGGACATGACATAATGTCACCATTTCCCTTAAGAGATTTGTCAAGCAAAATATATCCAGTGGCAAAGAATAATTGACAACTAGATCTTCTGATAAACTTGATGGAAAGTCAGAAAAGGCATTAAAAATACAGAAAGGGGCTATAGATGTTTCACACAGATGGAGAACATGTTAGATATGATCTTATTTATACAAGATTTTAGATACAGCTGACATGCTAGGATGGGGTTACAGAATTAGACTTAGGTTTCTTTAAGCACTGGGTCTGTAGATCTTCTTCCTAAAAATGTTTGATGCTTAGTCAAATTACAGTTTCAAATTTAATGTTGGATGATAGAGCAGTGCATACAACCTTATACATATAAAACAACTGGCACTGAAAACCATAATCTTGATTCAGTTCTGTAATTAACCATTAAGTAAACAATAATAGTAATAAGAGAATATTACAGCAGTTATCAAAACACCGTGTTTCTCTAATTTTTTTATGTAATTTTGAAACTAGTTTAAGTATGGGTCACTTGGAAGCTTACTGCAGATGCATAAGATATTTGGTTGTTAAACTCAGTCAAATCCATCCCATATTTTATTTCTTTTTCCAAATCTGAACTGTTATAACATAGATAATTTTTTTGTTGAATTAAAATAGAAAATCTCTTACAACCAACTTCTGTCTGAAACTTTTTTTTAGCTAGGGCATAATCTGATATTATGACTTAGATTTGAGACACTGTAGAATGAGATTAATTTATCCTGGGCACTGCCTCTGTAACCTGGGGAGTAGTAACAATGTTTAGTTCAGTGGAGCTCCTTCTAATACCTGCTAGTCCTGAGCAGCTTTTTTACTTTCATGTACATTGATAAAGTGCATCAGCATGATAACATTGTCCCCTCTTTAACTCCCCTCCCTGTCTAATTGGGATTCTGGCTCTTGGGCTTTGCCTTCCTCTTTGGATAAGATCCAGTTTGAGCAGAATGAAGCAGGCTTCCCATTCCTGGGTTGGACAAAGCATGCACATAAAATTTAACCTTTTGGCATTAATTCCTTCTGTCTTACAAAAATACTGAATTCAAGGTGCCAACCTTCTGGATGACCCTTTTGGTCTCTAGATTGCTGTTAAAAAAATCCAAAAAATCTGAATAAATGCAGCTGTTACTTGTACTAGATATAAAGCTATTTCCATTCATTTTAGCCACTTCTTCAGTGAGTTTTGGTGCCTTCTTGCCTCGGTGCTGTAGTCTACAGCCTAGTAGAGAGAAGGTGGTCAACGAAACAAAGGAGTGAGGTGTTCTGTGTCTGTTTGCTATATGGTGGCTTCTTACAGAGTTTGGTGCCTGATGAACAGGCTTTCTTTCTTTCTAAATTTTTTAAATTCATTTTATGTAGAATAGAATTATAGAATCTAAGAATCATTTAGGTTGAAACAGACCGCTATGATCATTGAGTCCACTGTTAACTCAGCCCTGCCAAGCCCACCACTAAAACATGTCCCCATTTTCCACATGTACACATCTTTTGAATGCCTCCAGGGATGGCAACTCCACCCCTGTCCTGAACAGCCTGTTATAGTTCTTGACAACCCTTACAGGGAAGAAATTTTCTTTAATAACCAATCTATATTTAAAATGGGTGTTAATGTGTCCTCAGGTGTATTTTGGTGGCTGTTTTTGATTTCCATAGGATTCCAACAGAAATTCAAAGGTTTTTTTCACCCTCTTGAAAGTCACAGTTTTTAAAAAACAACCAAATGCTAAAAGATCGGTCCCACTGTTGTGGGTGCTTACACACATTTCTTCAACAAGTCTGAGGTGGATCAGATACAGCAGCAAAACAAAAGAACCTGCTACATCCCCAAAGCTGTGCTGAGGTGTCCAAGGCAGTATTGTTTTCCATAATGCTTCAACTGTCAGCAAAATGATTGACAAGAGGGTTTATCATCTTTCTTGAGCAAGTTCATCAGTGACTAACAGTTCTCTTGATAGTCACTGAAATACCACACCAAAACAATTTAGCTGTTAATTTGTCAGATTGGAGTATTCTTCTGAATCATAAGGTAAATTCATTTCATTTGAATATCAATTAATAAAACAAGGAAAAGGGAAAAGAGATCAAAGCTTGATAAAGTACCTCATTAGTCTATTTATATAACTGTAAATAGAAATTTTTCTCCTTCTATTGGTTAAATTTGTTATATTATGAGGCTCCTTAAATATGGGAGTTTATATAAAAAAAAAAAACCAAAACCAAAAACAAAACCACCAAACACAACAACTCTTGTGGAAAACTTGTCTTGCTTGCTTGCTTGCTTGCTTGCTTCCTTCCTTCCACCCTTCCCCTAAGTTACTCTTGGGAAGTACATGAGTTAGGGTAGGAAGTCTTAGGCTTCTTTTGTACCATATCTGATTTCAGGAGCTACTGATGAGGAGCTACTGATGAAAATCTCTGTTCAGGAAAGCCAGCAGAAGTCAAAGGTACCCTCCCCTCCACAGATGATGTTAGCAGGCAGCAGGCAGTTTCTGAATACCTCAGTGAGCAGATTATTTGCTTAGCACACTTGCGGTGGATATATACTACAGTCTTCAAAATGGCCTCATCACACTGATCTGCTATTTCACAGCATGTTCCGGTTTGGCCAAATTTAGAAATATATATCCTCTGAGAGAAGGCACAACCACCCCTCCCCCCACCAGGTTTGGGAAAAAATAAATTTTCCTCGAAGGAAAGTGAAGAAGATAAAACTATTTATTTAACAAACACACGGGAAAGGAAAATAATGTTAAATGGTAAAATCTTTCGCTGTAGAGGAAAAACCTGGGAAAGTGTTTGAGTCCTCCCTTTGGTCTCCTTGGAGCTGGGGCTTGGCCCAGGGCCAGGCCCTCTGTGCCCGGTGGAAAGTCCTCCTGATGTGCTCTGATGTTACAGCAATCAAGCAGTCCAGTAGAAAAGGGAGAAAAAATCCGAAATTCCAGAGAAGGAAAAGTTCAACTCTCAGTCTCTCTCTGGAGAACAAGAAAGTGGAAAAACTGGCCAAAAGCTGACTGGAAAAAAAAAACCCACAAGCCGGGTGCTTCTTCGCTCCTCTGCCCTAGCTGGGGAAAAAAAACCTGCTATCTTTATGTGACCTTGAACAAGCTGCAAGGTGCTTTGAGAAAGTTTTGCTCAGTTTTTTTCCTTCCCCCTCTCAGGCTCAGTTTAGAGGCATAGAAAGGCCCAAAAATTAATTTCTGGGCATAGGCAGCGATATGGGATACACATCATAAGGTCACCCCAAGACACAGCAGCAGCAGCAACAGCTCTACCCAATGACCTGTCATTTCTATCTCATCTTGTATCCCAAGTGCATGGCTATGCATGATGTTAGTATACAGAAATGACCCAAGAGACTCCCAGCTTGCCTTGTATATATGGAATATCCAATCTGGGCATGTAATTCCTTGTTCTTCATCTCTAGTAATGGGCAGGCCCCTGAAAGGACCAGAGGAGAAGTGGATCCTGCAATCAGAGGGAGCTGTTGTCTGTGTTACATATCTTAGACTCAATTAATGGCATGGCAAGTGCCCCTTGCTATGTCAGACATGTCTGTTCCTACTGCACAAGAGCTCTTAGAGATAATTGATTCTGGCACTTCTATTACCACCCAGAAACACAAGGGCATATTTTTTACATTCACTCAGACAATGGTTTGAGGAGGACGGTTTTCCTACAGGATAATTCTTGCACTACCTATTTGTGCCTTTGCTGAGAACGTATGCAGACATGGCACTCCAATAACACAGGGAGGAGTGTAACATAAAAGCAATAGATTCAGAATGCATTGTATTGCAACTTTCTTGGTTTTATATGTCTGTCTGTGCTCTATAGTCAGTCAATGAGACAGCCTGTAAAATTAAAGAAATTCCTAATACTTCAGCATCTAGAAAAAAGGAATTTGTTATTTATCTAATATCTTCTTCCTTTCCTATTCTTTCCTTCCTGCACTTTTTTGCTTGTAACTAAACATGGATGAGAACTAGCTTGTACGTTACAAAATGTCACAGATGTCACAAAGAAATAAAGACAACTATGTATGTGCATTTGTAAGTGGTTTCATCACAGAATACTTGTGGGACGCAGAGATAAAAGTGCACACAAAACCTCCACATTTGGTATTATTGTTTCTGGTTGCCTTGTCCAGCTGTGTGTTTGCACACAGAGAAATTCTTGTGCTATGAGAATTCCAGAAATGGGAAAGAATTGGAAGAGATGGATTTTCTGTGCTTATGTATAGGTGAATGTTCTAACGTACTTAATTTTCTTGCCAGTTCCTTAAGACTAAAAACTTATGAATATAAATTTTATCAGTGACTTTTCTGTGATGTAGTGGAAGGAAGAACTAGCAGCACCATATTTGAACAATGCAAACTTAAATCAAAAATTATTTTTCAAAGTTGATAGGCCAAATATTCACAAAAATCTTATTAGATTACAACTGAAAATCTACATGCAGACAGTAAAGTGCACATGTGTCCACAAAGACTCACTTATACTCAGTTTCTCCAATTATCTGTAGGCAGGAGCCTGTTTGCTCATAAATAATTGAATATGGGTCAAATTTGCTGCAGCAGGAACGTGACTATGCTGAGAGATTTAGTCCTTACTGGGATCTGCTGCCTTGTGCCGCTATCTAAACTCAGCATGCACTGCTCTTTCAATACTTCAGGTTGAGAGGCTGAGTTCAAACCTTTGCAACTATGAGGGAAGAGGACTGGAAAGAGTTTGACTGGTGGAAATGGCTACTGAGTCCTCCTCTTCAGCTGTCCAAGCAAGACCAAGCAATAAGCAAATTTCTAAAATATATCTGGATGAAGCAAGACCCTCTGGTGTTTCAAGAGCATAAAAATCACAATCTGCTTGAAAATACTGGTCCATCTCAGAAAGATGGGCTAAAGTACACTTTCTTGTGCTATCAGAAGTCTTTCAGTAGAGTTGTTTGAAATGTGGAATGAATAAGATCAGAGGCACATGGAAGATGCTTTAAATCATTTGAGTAGGTGCTTCTCTACGACTTGGGCTAATTGTATGAACCTCACTGTCTCCCTGCTACCTTGGCCTCACAGAGTCCTTTGTTTCTCCCTTTTGTCCATCAGAGGGTAGGGCAGAAGGAGATGTTATGGTAGCATCGGTACTTCCGGGGGGGATGGGGCCGTAAAGGGAGCTGTGTGCGCAGAGCATGGGCAGAAACACAATGTTACAAGGAACTTACTCCTCGAGCTTGTTTCTCTCACCCACCATCCCTGAACTTGGATAACCACAAACAAGCCTGCTGAGCAGGGACCACAGGAAGCAAATCACTCCTAACAGTGAGACATGAGAAAATTATACATGCATAGCAACAGAGTTATTTTGTACATTTTTTTGTGGGTTGCTGTTTTTTAATATTGAGGGCATTTATGTCTGTTGTTAATTAGAGATGTTTATGACATGCATTAACAGTAACTCTCCACACTGCCTTTTTGGAATTCATGTTAATGGCTCGAGTTTGCTAACAATTTACAGGCAAACACTTACCACTCTAATACACCACTTACTTATTTGTTCTTCATATTTTTAATTTTATGTATATCTCTGCCTGAGATCCAGAAATTACTTACTCCATCACCCATGCTGCTTCTCCTACTTAAAGATGTAAATGGGTCCCAATTGTACAAGATATTTAGCATATGCTTAATTTTAAGCGTATGAATACTCCCACTGAGGTAAATGGGAGTGCAGCTAAGAGTTAGGCTTGCACTTAAATTGCTTATTCAGAGCTAAGAGAAAGCACATCCTTGGCTTCCTGAACCCTGCACAGTCCAGGATTGTTTTACCTAGTGAGTTAGTGGTATGTTGTTTTGTAAATCCTCCACTGAACATAATCCTGCGAGGTTCTCTCGTGTCTCTCTTGTTTTCCCGAGGTGTCAAACATCTCATTTACCTGCTTGCAAGTGTTTTTTTCTAATGGAGCTCGGAGTGAATAATCATTCCTGGATTGCTCAAGCCAGCACTCATCTGCATGAGTATGGCATTAGCTGGTGATCCAGGTGTTATCCTCAAATTGCAGTGTGTTGCTGTGTGGGTTTTACGGAGTGAAGTACCATCTATCAAAACAGTGTTTTTCTCTGCTTTTCATAGTTTTACAACCAGCTCATGTTTCGGATGATGGTTTTCAGAACAGCGAGGTCAGAAAAGGTCAGCATTGCAGTCTATGTATATCTTAATGTTCACAGTCATAGAATGGTTTGGTTTGAGAGAGACCTTGCAGATCATCTAGATTCAACCCCACTGCCATGGGCAGGAACACATTCCACTAGATCAGGTTGCTCCAAGCCCCATCCAACCTGGCCTTGAACATTTCCAGGGATGGGGCATCCACAGCTTCTTTGGGAAACCTGTGCCAGTGCCTCACCACCCTCACAGTGAAGGATTTATTTCTAATATCCAATCTAAACCTTCCCTCTTTCAGTTTGAAGCCATCCCCCCATGTCCTGTCACTGCACGCCCTTGTGCGTTCTGCACACAAATACACCTGAAGCCTCAAAAAATGCAGTCAGACAACACAATCGTTATTTTGGGAAACTGTACCCCAAACTGCTTTCTAATTCCCCAGAGACTTACTCTTCATGAAATCTGACTCTTTTAGAGACCCAGACAGAAAAAATTCTTGTATTGCCCTGACTGTTTGTTCTCTGAGGATCAAAGCATTTCTGCACTGTTTTGTACAACCCTCATAATACAGAAGGATTTTTATAAAAACTGGCCATTTATTCACATTTTAAAACCAAAAATACAATCTGAACATTTGAAAGACTATTTGTTCAACCCCTCCATTTTTTCCTTTATACTTTTCAATTCTATTATATTTACACTTTCTGGAGTAGGGAATTCTGTTTTATGGTGTTTTTATATGGGACACATAATAGGTGTTCTCTTTTAAAAGGGAGCTTTCTCTTCCAAAACATGAGTCTTACCACAAACTCAAAACAATTACAGCTGTGCATGTCTTTTATTTTTTTACAGCTTTTCACATGTGCTTCTAGAGTGCAGTGCAGAGATAATTCTTACTATAATATTCACAAAATTATGTTTCTTAACACACTTGTCTGTTAAAAAAAGTCTTTGATGAAAGCAAAAGATTCAACATCTCTAAGGAAACAATAAAAACACCTTCAAAATTTCTTGATTTATTAAAAATAAATATTCATTAAAAAAAGGAGACATCTTGGAGGTAGTGATAGCAGATAAGGAGGAAGGATTATCAGGTAATATATTCATGTCTGAAAGCATCAGTTCCTGTTTTACTTCTGCAGATAATCTTTTACTCAAAATAGTATTTCAGAAATTTTTTGTTTTCTTGACTTTCTTTTTCCCCAAGACTATTAACAAAATAAAGAAAACCACATTTTTCAAACTACTCCATGTGTTGAATAGGAATAGACCCAAACTGAAAAAGGAGCACTTTTTGCTTGTTGGGAAAGCCTCCTGCCAAAGCAGCTTTTTGGAAGCAAAATCTTATTTGGAGGAGTAGTTACCAATCCCTCCAAACAATATGCAATGGTTCTGGCCACACCAGAGTTAACTTTTGCAGCAGGCAGGAGGAGCAGGACCAGGACCCTGGGGTTATCCAGTAAAACCTCTATTGTGAAAGGGGCACAGAGGGTCAGAGAGTCATGTTCTTTAGGGTTCGCCAGGGAATGTGGTCAGGCAGCGCCAGGTTCCTCATCCTGAGCAATTGTATGTGAATGGTTTGCTTCTCCTGTACACTCTTAGTATTGTTCTTACTGTTCACTTTCTTGCTTTTATTGCTCTTTCTAGTAAATTGTCCTTGTCTCAACCCATTATCTTTACCTTTTTGTGCCTCCAATTCTCCTCTCCAGCCGCCACAGTGGGAGGGGAGGAATGAGAGAGCAGCCTGTGGTCTGAGGTGTTTCAGTGGGAACCCTAAGTGGAGGAATACCATTCCTAAACCACAACATTCTACACTGAAATCCCATGGCCCAAAGACATCCAGGCAGGCAGAGAAACAGGATAAATGGAGGAAACAAAACATGATTGAAGAAAATGTTCTTTTTACAACGGATGTAACCATTGAAGGGTTAACACTTAAAAAGTATGGATTTCATGATGTCAGGAATGTCAAGAATATTTGAGGTTGAAATTTTTGAAAGTCAAATTGCCTACTGTCATCACACTTTAGTTTAAAAATCAATCTCTTCTCCACTTAATCAATTGATCTCGTTTCATTTTAAATATGTGCAGATGGACACAATTCAAATTCACAGTAAGACAAATTGTGTAATAGTAATTTGCTCAATATCTGGATAAATGCCTATCTGATGCATGAAAACATCACCTACTGAGTTGTCTGCAGGTTCAAATTTCAGCAGAAAGGCATAAGTGTAAGTGTCAATAGTATTGCTTTCTTACTTATGTATATACAAAATGATCATTCATTACAACAACAGTGAATACTCCTTATGCCCTTAACACAGATCTTTGAAAACTCTCTGCTTAGCTGGTGAAGAATTCTAGGTCTGTATTTATTGCTCAAGATAGCCATTTCCTTACAGCAAATGGATTCTGGGAAAATACTTTATTAAGATTTAACTGTTGGCTACAGATTGCTCTGAGAAATAAGACAACGTGTATTTTTGAGCAGTTCACCTGCCATAAACAACCTTCAGATCTGTAGATAAAAACAATTATCTTTGTGCACTTGATTTACAGAGATATTAGAAGTGGTTCTGTATTTAGCAGGAAGCCCTCTTACAGCACAAGAACCTGCTTCACCTGCCTGACATCAATCAGGGGGAGCTAATCATGATCATAATGCCAGCGTAGTGACTCGGGGGATGGTGGTATGGTCAAACCCTGGGAGGGTGAGGGGTTCATGATCACCACTCTTTATACTCCCACTCCTATCAATGAAACTCGTGTTTTATGAAGTATATTCCCTGTTTACATAATAGGTGCTAAAAGTGGAAATGAACTACAGTGGAATGATGATTAGCAGCTTGCAGCTCATTCACATAGCTTATGATTCCTATTCTTCTTCCTCAGACAAAGGATTTACAGCATCTGATTTATCCACAGGTTGAGGCTTGCAGCTGGGACAGACACAGCCCACCCACTGAAATCAGTAAGAAAGTAATATATCAGGTTTGCAGGAACAAGCCTTATAAATTGGCTTTTATAGGTGTTCCTTACTTGATTGTGTTCTCCTCATACACAACTGGCCACAGCTTTGAAATAAAAAGACAGGTACAAGCACTCCTCATTATAGTCACTAAAATAAATGGTTTAACTATCCTCACTCACTGACAAAAATCCAAATCAATTGATGGTTTCTTACTCCAATTCTGTGTGCTACTATATCCCTTGGCAGTAGATAATTAGCCCAGTTGAAAGCCACGTTGAACAGTTCTTTCCTGATCAGAAGCAAATGAACTGCACCACTCATGAAATATACAATGAAATAAATTCCACAAGCAGGAAATCTGTACCCAAATTATTTGCCTAATCAACTCCAGGAATGACTGAACACAGTAAAATTTTGGACAATAGTGTAATCAAGAAACAGAGACTAAAAGCTATCAGAAAATGTCAGAATATGTGCAAGAGAAGAAAAAAAAATTCAGTGTGAAAAATATGTGGTTTTCCAGTGCATTGATTCTCATTTTTCCTGTCTGCACATTTCTGTTTATATTCCATGTAGAATGAGTGGTCAAATATTTACCAAAAATGAATGTTAAAACTGCAAGTGGAACCATTGTGATGAACACTCATGCAAATGTTTTTGTGGTTGAATGGATTGTGCCTTTTGCCTGTTAATGATGAAAGCAAAACCCTGTGACTGATTTAATAAATCTCTGCTAGGCATCTAGATGGAGTGTAACACAATGAACACAGGATATTTGAGGCTTGCTGTTGTGCACAGAGAAGAAAAAATACCCAAATATATGTGGAAAAAAAAGTAAGTAAACTCATCTATTTGAAGATACTATTATTTGGATGGAAAGAGAAGATAAATTTGTCAGATAAAATATTTATGGAGACTTTTTAAAAATGTTATTTTCATCCTGACCAAAGCACATCATAACTGCAATGTGTACAACTGAGACATAATGAAATGGCTTTCCTTAGATATCTAAAACTTATACAAACTTATTTAATATTTTATAGTCCCAGTATGACATTTCATGAGATCAGACTGACAGCCTTTGACAAAGAACAAACACAGAGCGAAGAAAAAATGCACTAAAGAAATGAAAAATGAGAAAAAGTTCTGAAACCAAAAGTAGTGAATCTCTCCTTGCAACTGATTTTGTTTGAGCACATAGAAAACAAAACAAATATTTAAATGAAGATGTCAGCCAATGATAATCACATTTCAAAGGAGGATTGTATCTGATCTCAGCAAAGGCTGAAATGAGTTTGTATGTAATCTAAATCAGATCATTACCTGAGGACAGAAGTAAACCACCAAAAAAAGAATAAAAAGAGTTCACTACTCTATTGCAACAGAAATTTGTAATATGTGTTTAAAAAATATATTAAAATAAAATAATAAAATAAAATAAAAAATTAATAAATAAAGTAAAATAAAATTTTAAAAAAGAAACTAAAACAAAATAAAACACTTTTTTTTTCAGTAACATGATTCTCCATAGCTCCAGGATAAGTTTCTTATGTTATTCTACTGTCTAGACATCATGAAGAATTTCCCAGTGCATACTGATTAACTCTGATTCAGGTGTGATCAAAACTCAGTTGCTTCTGTAGAATCATGGATTGTTAAGAAGATTTTTAAAAATCATTTCTTATATACATATTTTAAAAAGAGATACTGATGATAAAGTAACTGAAACCACCATGTGTGGCATCTTCTGCTTTAAGAAGAGAGAAAATTAGTATTCTACTAATAGATAGAATGTCACCAGAAAGTTCACCTTTCTTCACGATACTGTAATTAGTATTTCATATACTATAATTTTACTCTTGATGAGATAAGCACTTTCTGGGGAAATTTCAATATCTATATCGCTAGTGCTGGCAAAAAAAGCAATTTAAAATGACAAATTTTAATACTTAATGGAGGTCCGAACCTTTTGATAAAGTGGCATGAATATCAAATATTTTAGGTACCTTCAAGGTTTTAGTGACTTTATAGCACCGCAAACAGGCTGCTCTCAGCCCTTCCTAATTTCCCTCTATTTTTCCTGGTTCTTTTTGTCAAAGTCATCCTTCTGCATGACCCAGCTTGGCAGAAAAACTGTGTTTTCTCTGCCCTAGTCTGAAAGACTGTCAGTTTTGTTCTGATCTAAGGAAATCTGAGATCGTTGCTCAGAGCTCCCTTTCATCAGCAGGTGTCAATTGAGCAGAAAGAAAATGCTACAGAACACCTTCAAAAATCCAGAGTGCATATTTGTGTGAGAAGTTGCAGCCAAACGCAATACCACATATTTCCTCTTACCTTGTTGGTGTGCAGGCACTTGTGTCTGCAATTTCCAGACATGCAAATTCTGTTCCTAAATACCAGCTTACAAAGGCTGAACCATACCACAAAGCATTTTTAAAGGACTTTGTTTACTTTGGTGCTTTGCAAGGATCAATTAAGTTGCCATAAATTAAAAAAAGATTAAAAAAAAGAGACAGAAATTTTGGTTTTTTTAAGACATACTGGAGATCAAAAAAGTATTATTACTTCAGCCTTGAAAAATCCCCCTAAGGCGGCCAGAAGTCATGCAAACAATGCGACTGGGTTCTGTTCCCAATCAACCCAAACTCACCAAAAGGAAAAAAAAGCCTTCGAACATTTCAATTAAATCTCTTTTAGCTTAACCTGAGACAGGCTCCTGGGTTTTATGTCCAAATCAGGTGGAACTGGATGCTTTTTGGCTGAGATTATTATGAAGTTCACCATTGGTTCAAAGCCAAAACTCAAAGGAAACAGGTGTTCACCTACATGGCTCAAAGGCAAAATACATTCTTGCTTTGTCACAATGAAGATAAATTCCCAAATTTTACTCTGTTGGAGTGGTAAATCTTTGGTCTCGTGAAACACAAAGCAGAGAGAGAAAGAAAACTGACACTTCCCTGCCGGCTAGGCATATCAGCTGTATTTTCAGTGGAAAATGTGATTTTTGACTCTAACTTCA
>NW_008238359.1:3148105-3165073 GCF_000691975.1 Corvus brachyrhynchos
GCAGTGGGGACAGCTGTTCCCTGCTTTGCTCTGAAAATAGGACACTGTTCCCATTGCTGAAGAACAAGCTCATTTATTTTCTGTGTGAGGCTTTGTAAGGATGCAGGTGCCCAGCAATGGGGGGCGAGGGCACAATGCCTCAGGGACAGGCAGTGATAAACCCCAAACTGGACAAATCTGTGTTGCTGTTTTGTGGCTGTGCTGACACTCTAAACCCTAAAACCTTTGTGCCAAAAACCTTGTTGCTAGTGTAGCCAAGAGGAAGTTCTCCCATAAGTTTCAGTGAAACCATCATGTGCTATTTTGCTCAATTAACCCAAAAATAAGTTACAGTAATGTGGAGATGTAAAGCTTCCTGCCCCAGATTGTAGAACTCAGATAATAATGTTATATAAAACTTGAACAAGCTTAGTGACAATTTGAGCAAACCTAACCCCCTCAGTGATTTTTTCTAAGAGAAATTGCATATGATAAGGAAACTGATATCAAGGACTATTGAAAATGGCCCCCTACATATATAACTAATTTTAAAAGTTGTCAGTATAATTGGCAGAAAACAACATGGAGGCACATTTTTTTTACATGTCAAATATCCCAGGAACTCTGTGTCCTTGCAAATCCTTAGGAAACAGCTTCGAGCCTAGAGCTGGAAATTAGTCATCATACTTGGCTAAAACTGACCCATATGTCTTGCCAAAAATGTTATTGAATAATTAGTTTTAAAGCTATTTAAATTCTTTTTATGAAATATTTTATGAACACAGTTGATAAAGATATAGCCATTTCAGAGACTTTTATTTTGGTCTGGGATTAAAAAAAAAAATGCAAGTTATATTTGTTTTAAAAGAAACAAGCAAAGGGTCCAAAATAACCTCAAAACCCACAGTGCATATGATTAATCAGACACAAAATTGCTAGGTTGCCTTCACTCTTCAAAACAAACAACCACTCTTCAAACTTCAGTAATGAACTTTGTAACAGGATTCCCCTAGGGAATGGCATGAAGTTGTGTCAGAGGAGGTTTAGGTTGGATATTTAGAGGTTCTTCACCCAGAGGGTGTTTGGGCACTGGGACAGGCTCCCCAGGGAAGTGGTCACAGACCCAAGCCTGACAGAGTTCAAGAAGGGTTTGGACACTGCTCTCAGGCATGTGGTGTGACTCTTGGGGCTGTCCTGTGCAGGGCCAGGAGTTGGACTTGATGATCCTTGTGGGTCCCATTCCACTCAAAAAATTGCATGATTCTATGAAAAAAAAATGCTTAGTGAACAGATGAAAAAAAAAGAAGTTATTGACATTACTTTACCCAAAGGTCTTATATCACCAACTGTGTCACAGACATCCACAGAGAAAAGCTCTGCCATTAGGACATGTTAATTTTTGTCTATTAAAACCCTAGTGTAGACAAAGCATTTTTACTCACCTTAGGAGAATCATAAATTTTCCAGAGGTCAGAAAAGATTAATCTGTTCAAATAAAAATGTTCTGTAAGAATGTGTCGATGTTTGCACAAGTATCTTTGCTCTGAGTTTAAATCCCCTGGCTTCCCAAATGATCCAGTAGTTTCCTGTAAAATTCTACTGCAGGGCAAACTCGAGTTATGTTGGTTCACACCTTCTTTGAAAGGTACCAGCAGGGTCCCACACTGACAGGAACTGCTATTTAAGAGCATTTCTCTTGGTCTGCCAGTCAGAGAGTTGCTTGGAAAGATGGGGGGGAATTTCTATTTAACAGTCATTTCACTGAGTTTGTCTGTTAGCAATAGATTGTCAGAGTCCAATGTCAGAAGAGGATCAACATTTTTAAAAGCATTTTTACCTCCTGCCCAGGGAAACAAAAATAGCCACTGGTGCTCCTTCTCTAAAAGGTGCGTGGGGTGAAAGTGATTATAAATAGGGTAATTTCTCAGTAGTTAAATCCATGCTCTACACCAACATTTCTGATGAAATTTTTTATAAGAAATTGTTGGCGTAAAATACTTTCTATGTCTTTATTTCTTCCATATTTTAAAAACGTTGAATGGAATCTGTGTTTGAAATCAGTCCTAGCCCTGACAGCTTGCTTGCCTGCCCTAGTAGGGCAGCATGTGACCCAGAAGTTCGGGGACCAGGAATAATTGTTGAAAGAAACAAAATTATTTACTTAGGAGAACATCTCAGCATTTTGGAAGCCTTGACACTGTCCAGGCAGGTCTAGTTTTAAATTGCTTATTGGTGGATCCAGCCATGCACTGCTTGCTGGTTGCCTACTTCAAAAAGCTTTCTTTCTTAATTACACAATTCCATGTATACACTATATTGTCCTGGCTGTATTTAATAGAGCAAAACAGTCCCCTCAGTGGGTACACAGTTGTCTGGGACATGTTCAGAGTAGAGGTGGTATAAAATAACATTTTAAGTAGGCAGAAAAATATTGTACCTGTCTGCAGCTGTGGAAAGACTCTGTAAGAAAACTCTTATTCAATAGATTTGAAATAGTAAAAATATCCTGTGCTGTGAGCTAGGGCAGTGTAGGGTAGGAAGGCTGATGAGCTGGACTAGCTAATGTTCCTGGATGACTCTCCTGGGACATTTGTGGGGATTAGGGGAGATGTGGCAGAAAAGAGTAGGAGATTGTCTCTTCAGGACTGTGAGGAGTTCCCAAGAGAGGAGAGGTGAAGGAAGAACACCAAATACAAGGCCAACTCAGCCTGTACACCTCCCACTACACCCTCAATACAGAAATAGGGATATACGTATAAAATGTTTCCAACTGTAATCCTCTGTGAAGCAAGCTCTTATTTTTCCTTGCTTTCATGACTTTAAAACTTGAGGTGAGAAATATTTGCAAAGGCTGAGTCCCCTGGTTTATCTTTGGAGAAGCTATAAACACATAACCCAGCCTTCTGGTGCTAAAAGCTGCTCTCAGCCTGAGGTCACAAAGAGACAAGTCCAGGAACAGCAAAACTTCAATCTCTCAATGACAAGTGGGTTTAAATTTTTAATTTACTATTGTTGATTTTTCATTGATACAAGCCCACCTATGATCATGACCGTACTATAGGTACCTATATGTAAATACACGCTCTATAAAAAAAGTGTGGCATGCTAAGTACACAAAAAATTGCATCATATTACCACTGGAGAACTGCACATCCCTGTTTTGTGTGGATATTGTCTGTGTATAGGATGTCCATAAACTTGCACTGTTACTTTTCCATTAAAAAAAAATCATAATAAGATGACAAAAAGAAAAAAATTGCAAAGACATAATTTTAGTAACTTCTTGACAAGCACTTAATGTCTTCCAGTCAAGCAAGAACAGAAAATATGTTAGTTGCTTTTTAAACTCTTATTCCAATAAAAAGTAATTATAGTGATTAATTGCATAATGATTGCTGTAATCACAGCCTATTCTTAGTTGATTAAGAAAGACAGAAGCAGCTCAGAGAAAGCTTTCCATTAAAAGTATTTATGTTTATTTTATTTGTCTTTTGCTAATTTTCTTATCCGAACCCATGAGTGGCAATATTTCAAAGGCAGCCTTGCTAGTTGCTTTGAGACTAATCCGCTGTCCATCAATAGAAACTCCATTTAAGAGATCGACAAATGTGCTAAGTGTTATTATAAAGGCAAGAAATTCTTTTACTTGAACTACTACTGTTTTTTCTGTTGCTATTACAGCTTTTTCCTGCTTTTTAATTGAGTACTTCTGCCTCATTAGAATATTTTGAAAGAATTTCCATGTACTTTTAAATATATATTAAAATTTTAGCATAATGCATATATTGAGAAGGTATATGAACTCTCTGAAGATATGATAATGGGGTGAACAGATGAGGGATATTTTGGGGGGATGCAAGTCTTGGATGCTGGTGGAAACCACCACATTTCTATCAGTTTGGATGGAGTTGTCATAAGTGACACAATTTAAGACTCTGCTCTGTCATGTTGTTCTTCCTCCCAGTCCATTGGGACACTGGCTTTTATTAATTTGGTGTGCAATAAGATCAGATACTGCTATGACAGTTAGCATCACAAAACTCAAAATAGAGCGGCTGAGTGATGGACAGCGATCTCAAAATATTGAGATCTACTTTTGACTTTTATAGGGAAATTGAGAGAAGAAAGCAGCTAATAAGCAAGGCAGATGCTTTAGTAGAAACCTGTTAAATGCAAAACGACTCAGTAATACCTAGGTTCCACCCCTGAGCTTGATGTTGCTGCACTCCTGTACGTGAGACTTTTTTTTGGCACAGACCTACACAATGGGGATGTGTTCCAATGATAAATGGCTGAGGTGCCTGAAAACATTTGCGACAAGTATCACACAAAGTCTGGACATGCAAAACAAATAGAGAAGGAGCTGTGATGGAAGAGGACTGTACTGCCTCGAAGGGAGTCAGCTCATTCCTCAGTGTCGTTTAGCTACATGAACTTGACTCTGTGAAAACCCTGCTGAGCTCAGGTGCTGCACTGGCAACACAGCAAGATCCCCTGTGAAACTGTCCCAAGATGTTCTCCTAATACCATATCAGTCTGCAACAGCTGCAACAGCTACAGAGTGAACTCACTTCTCCTAAGCGTCATCCCAACCCTTCAGCCAGCAGTGCCAGATAGCCCTTCCATGATGATGCAAGGCCAAGACAAGCCATCAGACTTTAGCCAACTTTTGCTGCATTGGCTGCAGACAAGATGCTGAAGTTGTTCAGATAAATGCCAATGCACACAGTAGCTGTCGCAAAGGGAAAACATTTTCTTCTGTATAATTCCTCCACCTGGTGGCCAGGTCAGGGATTTGGCTAGTCCAGGTGCTGGACACAGGGCCGACCAGTTCCCAGTTCATTATGCCGTTCCTGCTTAAGGTGCTGTTTAGGCTGAGCAACCAGGTAAAGCTCAAACTCACAAGGGCCCTGACCTTTTGCTTTCTGGAACCGGACAGGTGGCCCCTCTTTGGTCTAGCATGTGCTTTACTGGTAAAGAGTATCATAATTTTCCAGAAATTCTTTGTTTTCCCTCCTCAACCCTGAAAATAATAACTTTCTTCAAAAGTGAAACCATTTGCAGAAAGGGACCAGTTGTGAAAAATACCACATTTCAATTTTAAAGAATATATATCATGGCTTGAAATTGTCAAAATAGCCTGTTTTGACATTTGAAAATGAAAACAAAAGAAACTTTCAAAGGTCACTATCAAAATAAAGTGATTCCAAATTCATAACTGGTTTATTAACTCAATTTCTTTGAAAGAGTTCTTTTATTATTGTTTTGCTGGGTTTTTTCCCCCCAATTTTCCTCTTTCTTTTTTTTTTCTGTCCTCCTTATTCCTCTGATATTTGGTACTGGAACCTCTGTAAGTCAGTGAGATATTTAGACACCCTGTAGACTTTTCAAATACACCAGGATGCATTACTGCTTTCATGACTAATGAAAACAAGTAGCTTCTTTACATGCCACATCCCTAAATCCTGAAAGTACTTGCAAAACGTAAGACCTGCTTTTCACCTGGCACTCATGTGTATACTCTATCACACTGTTTTATGGTCCTCTCAAGTCAAAAGACATGTAATTATCACAACTGCTTTTTATTATAAATTCATACATGCGTTAGAGGTACATTTCTCTCTGTCTCACTATTTTTTTCCTTTGGCTGTAGCATTTTAGCTTGTTCTCTATTGCTTACTACTCTTCTCAATATATTCTTTGCAGTGAGGATATATTGAACCTGTCAAGTTTATTTAAAGAAAAGTTAAACTGGGGAAAAATCAGGAGTATGTTGCCTAGACAGGGATGGTAAGGTATTCAAGACAAGGCCTTGCTCCACTTAGCAGACTACAAATCCTCCAGATGTCGAGGGAAGCACAGAAAAGCAGATGATAAATGGCAAGTGAGAAACTGTACATTGATAAATGGGACAGCAAAGAAAGAATATATCTCCAGCAAATCCTTCATTGTTGACTACAACTCCGTTGAATTGCAGAGTGCTATTTTTATAATCAAACCTGCCAGTAATCAGTCAATGGGAGGCATGGTCCTACATGTGTATGAGCCTAGAAAGTGAAAGGAAATTGTAACAGAGAGCAGGGAAAATAATCAGGTTGTTCCTGCCCCTCGACAGAGGCCCATGTTCCTCATCCACTGTGGACTGAGTGTCCTTTAGAGAAGGGACAGGAATGATGAACCCTGAGAGGAGAACAATCAAGGAAGAGGTATTTAGAGAACTCTAATACGGCCACCAGTTGTCTTAAAAAATGTTATTGAAGAAATCAATCAAAGGCTTTTCTCCCTCTATAATTTTATCATCTTTGTTATTACTTGGTATGTGGTCTCTTGAAGGAGGTGTTCATGTCACAGATGGGCTACAGACATGTTACAAACATTGGGTAGGCTTGCAGCACCCCTTATTGAGCCTTCTCTATTAATTTGGTCCCCAGACACAGTAACATTGGAGTGCTTAAGAGGAAGAGACAGCATGCAGAGAGGTGACCATGAGATAATCTATCTTGCTTGGATTTTGAGTGGGTTCTTTGAAGGAAATTCAATCTTTGGAGCTAAAATCTCAGGAGAAACAGAGACTCAGGCTTTGGACTGCAGGAACAGTTTAAATGGCCCCAGAGTACATCCTGAACCCAAATTAGTAACTTTGTTTTCCTATGCAGAGACAGAAATCTGATCTCAGCTCTCTCCCCTTACCCAGTTGGTTTGAGTATAACTTTGTCTTTGATGAGTATGATTTTTGAGCGACAACCCCTGCATTTTGATGCACCCCCTAAAACAGGCAGGCTATGGGGTTCAGAGGTACTTTGTAATGGTGTATCTTACATCCTTTGTAAGGGAAGGGTCATTTTGGCACAGGCACATTTATACCAATTTATTGTCACTTGTGTGGCTGAAGGGCTTCAACCATACAGGAGAGATAAATCAGTCCAACCAGGATATATAGACAGCTTTATTCTATTGTTTATGGATCTTTCAGCCCACAGTCACTCCAGACTGAATCCATCCAACACAGATGCTCCTGGGCCCTACTAATAACTGGACAGGGGTCACATGAGAATCTCAGGTGCTATAGGACTAAAGAAATAATATTAGTGAACATAAACCACAAACCCAAAGTCAGTGGAAAGACTTCACTGAAAAAAAAAAAACAGCAGGATAGGAATTAAAAAGGAGCAAAAATAGACATCTCTTTCCATCTACACGTTTGCAAGTCATATCAATATTTATATATAGATGTATGAGACGCTTCATAATAGGATACCTTGAGGTCTTAAAAATTGAATGATATGGTTTCTTGCTTGTAATCCAGCTACTGAAAGAACCTCAACGTGCCATACAGAATATCCTTCCCTTCTTTTACAATTTAATTTTAAATACCTTCAGGATGTTTAAACTCACATATAATATGCAAATGATCCATACTCAGAAACATCGCACTGATTTACATTATAATTGTTCCATTACTGATGATAATGGAAGTTGCATGTCCAAGAGTACTTATTCTTATTAGGTAGGAACTCTGCAAAATAGGCTGACACTGCTTTGCTTTTGCAGCAGTTATTACAATGTGAATGGAAGAATCATAACACACCAGCCATATTGCAAGATATTGAAAAGCATTCTGGAGACAGTCTTATTTCTCAGAGGTATATTGTGAAGAAAAACCCCACCAAAATAACAAAAACCCCACACCATCTATTCAGGACTTGATGAATACAGCTACAAATACAATAGTAAATATTAAAATACTAGTGATATGGTTCATGCCATGAAAATTCATACTTAATATCAGGAAAGTTATGAAAAATAGTGATGGGGGAAAACTTGCATATAATCTAGGTATAACTCATTCTGACAGTGCTGCCTACATTAATCTGTGACAAAATGATTCATGGAATGGAATTTTTTTTGCTTTCTCCCTTTACTCTTTTTTCGATAATTTTGCTCCTCCTCCTTACCCTTAGTGAATGTAAGACTGCTCAATAACTTTAAAGATGGACCAAAAATAGGTCATCTATTTGGCACCCATTATGGGTATAGAATCTCAATTCAAGATATAAATGAAAAATGAGATCATAAGAAAGAGCAAAGGTACACATTTGATTTATGAAATTGCTAACACAGATCAAGGGGAAAGATTTTAAATTAAGTATCAACAGTATGTATACTCAAGGAAAAGTAGAAGCAAAGATACAATAGTCCAAAACCACTTGTTTTAATTTGATATGTTTGATGCTAAATATAATATTTAAGGTATGCAAATATTAATAGCTTTTTTATAATGTTCACCTGAGGTTTGTAGTCATGACATTTATATTTGAGGGTCAGGTGAAAATCAGTAAAGCTTAGACACCTTTGTTTCTGTTTCCAGGTACAATGGCATAAAAAGTTTGACCTTTGGATGATGAAACCACTCTGAATGGTAACTCAGATATTGAGTTCATTGCAGTCTCAGAAAATTCCTTTGACTTCTGTGCATCTCAAAGATTTTTTGGTTGGGAAAGACCCTTAAGATCATTGAATCCAAACATTAAGTGAACACTGCCAAGCCCACTGCTAAAAAAAGTCCCTAAAGGTCCTATTTACATGTCTTTCAAATACCTCCAAAGGTGGTGGCTCCACCACTGCTCTGGACTGTTGTGGTGAACCATGGCCAAAGCCAGGGTAGCCGGATCAAGTGGACCAAAATGTCCATTGGTTTGATGCTGCCCCAGCCCAAAAGCCCTGAGCATTCATAAGGCTGTGAAAAATACATAAATCCGTGCCTTACCATTGGCCACAGCCCTTCCCCCCCTTATTTCTAATATAAGGTTGTCTTTCCAGAGAGTTCTATGTTCTTCAGTTGTTAATTGGTCCTTGTTATTCCTCCCCACCTACCCCTTCTCCTATTTACTGTAATCCCTTCTCCCTGCCTCGGTAACACCCCCTGGCTGATGTTCCATTGGTTACAGCGTGTTTTCCACACCCCGATTGTGGGAGTGCATGACTCCCTGCAAGCCACGCGGCTGCAGCTTGTCTCTGTGGATTTCTCCCTGCAATAAACTCCTTCATCCACAAAGAAGTCCCTCCGCCTTTTTCTTACCTCCTTTGCGCACCCTAACCACCTGTGGGCAAGGCGAACACAAGCAGGTGCTTTGCTGGCCCTCCCGTGCTGCATTCGGTCTCCATCTGTCCCAGCTCAGGGCAGGCAGAAGTTGGCTCGGTGCCAGGACATCTCGCTAGCCCAGGATGACATCATAGCACTGGACATCCTGTTCCAGACCTTGAAAAATTTTCTGTGAAGACTCTTTCCTTAGTATCCAACCTCAATCTCCCCTGGTGCAACTTGAGGCCATTTCTTCTCGCCCTATCACTCGTTGATAAGAGAGACTAATCCCCCACCTCACTTCAACCTCCTTTCAGGTAGTTTTAGAAGGCAACGAGGTATCCCCTGAGCCTCCTTTCCTCCAGGCTGGAACACCCCCAGCTCCCTCAGCTGTTCCTCATCCAACTTGTGCTCCGGCCCCTTTCCCAGCTCTTTCTCTGGACACGCTCCAGCACCTCAGTGTCTTTCTTGTCATGGAGGCACCCAAAACTGAAACAGGATTCAAGGTGTGGCCTCACCAGTGCCGAGTATGGGGGGATAATCCCTGCCCTGGTCCTGCTGGCCACACTATTGCTGATACAGGCCAGGATGGCACTGAGCTTCTTGGCCACATGTTGAGTCATGTTCAGCTGCTGTTCACCAGCATCCCCAGGTCCCTTTCTGCCAGGCAGCTTTCCAACCAAAACCCCTCTTTCCACAGTGTGTAGCACTGTAGGGGGTTATTGTGACCCAAGGGCAAGACCTGGCACTTGGCCTTATGGAACCTTGTACAATTGGCCTCGACTCTTGTATCTAGCCTGCCCAGATCCCTCTGCAGAACCTTCCTGCCCTCCAGCAGACCAACACTTCTGTCTAACTTGCTATCATCTGAAAACATATTAAGGCTGTACTTAATCCCCTCATCCAGGTCACCGATGAAGATATAAACAAGGCTGGCCTAAATGCTGAGCCCTGGAGAACACCACTTGAGATCAGCAACCAACAGGAATTAACTCTATTTACCATTTAAAAATGTCTGTAAAAAATAAGTATAAATCTGTAGCCAGGTAGACTATAATCACACACTAACAATTCCTGTCAGACCTCTGTAACTCTGCTAATAAGACTTAAATATTATATATGTTTTTTTCAGGATTCATTTTTGACCAGGAACATATCCAACTTCTCTGTTTTTGAATAAAGGTCCTGTTCACAGAAGAGGAAAGCAACTTCCTCAATTTATGATGTAGGAACGGATTTGCCTGGGATATTTGTGCTCTGAATATTTAACATCATTCTATGTATTTTTGTTTCTCTATAAATTAGCAATGGAATTCGCTGGGGATTTTCTGCTGTATAGTAACATTGGGTATCTTTTTCTGTCACTTTTGTTTCTCTTTCTTTTGTAGAGTGGGGTCCCCATAAGATATGATTCTCAACAGCAAATCTGAATTGAGGAAAGAAAGCAAATATGATTTTCTATAGAATTTGCAAGAATGCAGATTTTTTTTTTTCAAACGTCCGTATGCTTCAGAAAATCTTTTATTTATTTTTGCCTTAGGTAGTGATAATTCATTACAAATGTATGTGATGATAAGAGAAATTAGTTTGAAAGGAAAAGGCCTCTCAGAGTCACTCCTGCCTCTTGCTGCATTTGTTTGTGTTTATGTAAGCAAAAAAATAGCATGCATTATCTTTTTATGAGCCTTGCGATTTATTCTGTTTTGTTGTCAGACCTTTGGGAATGCATTCTATAAACTTTACTGAGACAAGATATCTAGAGGCGTTTGCATATTTGTGAGCTCAGCACAATATTACTTTTCAATGCACTTTTGACTTTGCATGGAGAAAATGGAGTAAGAAAATGTAAAGCAAATATATTTCAGGTGGCTTCATTTTTATTACCTGCTTTTTTGTTTCCCCAGGTTAAAAGCAAGTCAAGATTCAATAATTTTAATTTAATAAACACTGAGATCTACTAGCTTAATTTCTCACTCTTTCTGTGGCTAAAAATTAAAATTCCTAATCAAGGTCTCAATTTAAAAATCTATGAAGGACACTGCTAAACAAAAGATGCATTTAAATGTATTCTGGTAGGGTTCTTGAATTGGGCTTTATGACATGTGTCTGTTTTCAATAAAAAGACTTGCACAGATTTTGCTGTGGTTTTAATTCTCTATGTTCTTCCTGATATTGACCCAAATTGGCATCAGCACATGTACAGTACTGTGCTCAGCTGTGCATAGGTGTTCACAAGCTGATGTAAGTCCAGCAGCAGACCTATGAAGGTAGTCCAAGGCTCAAGAATATGTGATGTATAAGCAATCAGATGCTGAAAGAGTTGCTTTTGGGCAGCCTTAAAAAGAGAAACTGAAGTGAAATCTTATTGTGGTTTTCAGCTACTTAATGGAAGGATTTAGAGAAGATGTATATGGGACCTTCTCAGAAGCATGCAGAAGGAAGGGGGGCAATGCAGAAGGGAAAATCTTTTCACTGGGAAGGTAGACAAACACTGGAAAAGGTACCCAAAGAAGTCTGTTGTGTCCCCTTAACTGAAGCAAATTTAAATCTATTTTTTAAAACAGCTCTTAAATTATCTGTACATGTTTTATTTTAGATTTTTTTTTTACATGAGTGGTTTATCGCTGTCAAAAGAACATATTTAGATATTAAACACAATTAAATACATATTTGTTTTATTTCCATTCTTTGCACTTCCATCTGTGCTGACACACATCCTCTAAGGATGTCAGGGGTTCAAGTATGAGAAGAATTTGATATTTCTGGTTTATTTTAAAAGACAATATTGGGATACCACAGTGAAGTCAAAGTCCCACTGGCTCCCATCTTTCTTTTTCTCTTCAGCTAATTTCTTTGTCATGATTTGTGCCTTTTTTTACCTGAACTGTCCATTAGTAAATTAGAATTTACAAACACTCTTAAAGAAAAAAAAAAAAAAATTAGAGAGTATTTATGGAAAACCTACTTCAACCATACAGAAACACTTCTGATAGAATCTGGAAGATGGAACTCCCTTTAGAAAGGTTTCTGATTTTTTATATTTTCCTTCCCTTATAAATCATTTGATTTTGAAATAACATTCTCATTGACAACTTGGGTAAGTGACACAAAGCATCCTTTCATGGTGCAGAGGTTCCTCTGAACAATTTCTGTCCCTCTGAACAATTTCTGTCCCTCTGAACAGAAATGAAATAAATAAATAATGTTTCTTTGTTTTATGTTCTAGAAGAGCTGAGTGATTTTCACACACTCTCTCTAGAGCAAAGAAGGGATGTGTTTGGCTGTGCTGGTACCCTTCTCTTTCCTCAATTTCACCATTTAACAGATGGGTGTTCCCATAGCTGTGATTTTTGACCATGCTGTGACACATGATGTGCACCTGTTGCAATCTTGTTTCATTATGCACACAGAAATAAAAATTAAAAAAAAAAAAAAAGCAAAAGCAAAGGAGCAGTTTTTCTATTCAGACACTAATTCAGCAGTGCATACATCATCATTATTCAAGAAAACATGCCATGAACGTGCTGATGGATGTGCTTAGGTGTTATGTTGAATTAGGGACTTAATGACAAAAGACAAGCAGTAGAGCTGAACAGTTCATATTTGGAGAACAATGTCCCCATGGAGCTCAAATGGTAATGACAATCATATACTGCATTACAGTGAAAAAAATAAAGATAAATAGATTTTGAGGAAACTGCAGTGTATGTTGTAACATTACAAGTGATCACAGTCCCTAGAAGGGTTCAGACTTTGCTATGAATATTAAAATTTCTGGGTTTTGTTGAAGGTGGAAACAATATGAGTGAAGCAATAACATGCTGGAGCTTGTTGCCAGAGGAGATTGTGGAGACACAGAGTATCAAGAGGTTCAAAAAGGATTAGAGAAATTAGGCAGACAAATTAGACGAGACAAATTAGACATTAAATGAGCAAAGTCAATACTACGCTATTGAGTGACTGACAAAACAAATAAAAAAGCCTTTGTCTAGAGGGACTTTCATGAACTGTAAGGCTGAATGAGCATAAACTTCATGGAGTTTGGCAAGGAGAAGAGCAATGTCCTGCACGTGAGCAGAACAAAACCATTTGTCATTACAGCTGTTAACACACAGACTAAAAATTTGTGTGATTTTTAAAAAATGATAGGAATTCTGCTGAAAAGGACCTGGGCACAGTGGGTGGACACTGTATTTAGCAGGAGCCAGGAGCACTCTCACTGTAAAAATGGCGTGGTCCATATTTGTATACAGTATGAGGAGCATGGCCAGGAGACTGAGAGTGGATGTTTTTCTCACCAGTGCAGAGGAAGTTACACCTGGAGGAGTGTTCAGTCTTGGACCTCTCAAATTCAGGAAACATGTCTCAAAACCAGGGGTAGCAAAGAGTGACAAGTGTGATTAAGGCCCTAGAGCACAGAAAGTAGAGAGATAGAGGAAGATGGGGATGTTTAATGGGACTAAGGGGAGTGAAAGAAGAAATCTAATGTCATCCTATAATTGCTTCAAGAACACTTACAAACATTATGGAGTCCAATTCTTCTTATTAGTGGCAGATGCTAAATCAAAGTGGAATGGACACAAGCTGGGGCTTGGGGGACTATATATTGAAAAGATCTTTGTCTCTGAGAGGATCACATAACACCAGAAGAGGAGGAAGGATCTCCATCCTTGGAGGTTTTCCAGATCTTATTAAACAATCACTGCTGACCTGGTTTAACTTTAGCAGCATTCATGCCCGGAGTAGAAATTTTGCTAGATCCAGGGTTCCCTTCCATCCAGAGGTTTTGTGGTTTTTTGTTTGTTTTGTTAGTTGGTTTAGAGGGGTTTTTTTGCTTTGGTTTTGGGGTTTGGGGTTTTTTTTGGGGGGGTGTGTGTGGTTTTTTTTGTTTTTTTCTTGTTAGTGACATGGACAACAGAAAGGTTTAAACAGATATGAAAGGGAATATGGAGATATGTACCATCTAACATCCCTATGGTAATAATTTTGGAAGAAGTCATCTTCATTCAAGGGTTAGACTTGCATATCGTTCCTAGACAGCTTTTTATACTGCTACTTTCAGAGAAAGAATAAGTGTTGGAAATATTGGTAGGGTTTTTCTTGTGTTTTAAGGAGACAATTAAAAGATGGTGCCTTTTTCTCTTCACACATCCTCTCTTCCAAACATATTGATGTCTTAAAAGTTGTTCTGCTACTGTTTACTTTGTCTTCTAACAGGTAAAGGAAAATGAAATCTGTAGTATTTGCCCAAAGCAACATTTAGCTCAGGTCTAATGACATGTTATAGGAAAAGGCATCATCATACTTTGGGCCTCTTCCTTGCCTACTGATGTCTCCCCTAACAGTGTACTAATGCATTGTAAGTAACAAAAAATCAGCTTCTTGGTGGAAAATAATACCTTCTCAAACAAAGAATGAAGAAAATACATTTTCAAAGAACCTCAAGGAAGTCAGGTTATGAAGAACTAGTGAAATTATCTGTAATACACCCAGACGTACAACTAACTGTACTATTTCAACCATTAGAAGCAAAAATATCTGTGATGTGTTTTTGTCTTCTCTTTACAGAGAGTCCAGAATCAGTATGAGTAGGAAAAAGCTCATGGTTTAGAGGTAATTTTATGATTTGGTTTGCTTTTAGACAAAGTAAAGTAGATGGAAAAATCAAAAGTGTTCAGGCTTACCAACGTTAAGACATTGTATCAACACTGTCAAATGAGTGTCCTTGGATTGTCCCAGATGCAACCTGCAAGAGTCACTACGAAAGAACCTAAATATTTTTGCTTTGACTGTAGTTATCATGGTGGCAGTCTTGAAAAACTCAGGAGTTTTTGCCAACAATGTGTTTGCTGTATAACTTTGATTTTTATCAGACATACTCTCTCTGTCTATTATCCTCCTTCCCTCTCCCCTTCAGGTATCTTCATGGCCCCCTCATGCTGAGCTGGAATTCCATGCAAAAACAGCGCATCAGCAAAAAATTAGATGGAGCTTTATCTACTGTTTACACAATAAAAATAATTCCATTCCACAAGTAAATTACCACTACAATGGAGACTCTATGCATTAATCAGTCAAGTAGCCCAGTACTGTGAGTGTGCAGATATAATGCTACCAGTGTGATTGCCTGGGGAATACAAATGCATTGACAACTAATAGGATTATTGACCTCATGTCACAGAAATGAAATAATTTAAATTTCGAAATTCTGCTGTAATTGTCATAATTAAGAACTCTTTCTCTCCTTCCTTGACTTTCACAGGGAGTAGATGTATGTAATGAGAAAGACACAAATTCTTCATAAGGCTGGATAGGTACAGATAAGACTATAGCATTTAGCCAACTGATATGTACACTGTATTTTTGAGATTTTTTCATGCACAGTAATTTTGTGCACTGGTATATTTTTTCATATAAGAAAGAAAGTTTAAGAAGTTCCCTTCTTTCTTTTTCTGGGTAATTTATCTGTCCTCACACCAGTGCTCATTACCCTCCATTTTTGGACTGACAAAAATGTATGTAGATCCCACAAGGTAATGTGGGCCAGAGAAAAAATTCTTATAATGGAAAACATTATTTTTATACTTTTGAATTTCTTTTCAACTTCAGTCATTTCACTTTTACTTGCTATACCTGTTTTAGAAGGTTTAAAAATCACTATTTAAAAAAAAAGTGAAAATATAAAAATGTGCTTGTTTCTTTCTTCTTTTGTTGCTTAGCAAAAATTCTTTCTGCTTAACAGAGAATATTTAACCTCCTATAACAATATTAGATCATCCCTTGGTAACTGGGCTCTTCATTGGCAAATAATAGCTTGAGTCCTTTCAGGGAGTATGTTCATCAATGGTCAGCATTTCCCTGGAGAAATTGACTTCCTAGAGTGTGGATGGATGTTCTCTTTCTTGTATAAAGAACTGTTTGGACAGCTGGGCCCAGAGAGTAGAGGTGAATGGAGTTGATTCCAATTGGTGACTGGTCTCAAGTGGCTCAGTGTTTGGGCCAGCCTTATTTAACATCTGCAGGGGTGACCTGGATGAGGGGACCAAGTGCCCCTAAGCCAGTTTACAGACAGCACCAAGCTGGGCAGGAGTGTTGATCTGCTGAAGCATAGGAAGACCCTACAAAGGGATCTGGACAGGGTGGACTGGTGGGAGAAGGCCAGTTGTATGAGGTTCAACAAGGCCAAATGCCAGGTCCCTCACCTGGATCATGACAACCCCAGGCAGAGATCATTCCCCCTGTACTCCACACTGGTGAGGTGGTACCTTGAGTTCTGTGTTCACTTTTGGGACCCTCACTACAAGAAACACTGAGCTGCTGGAACATGTCCATAGAAGGGCAACGGAGCTGGGGAAATGTCTGTAGCACAGATCTGATGAGGAGAAGCTGAGGGAGGTGGAGGCGTTTAGCCTGGAGAAAAAGAGGCTCATGGGGCAGCACATTGGCTTCTAAAACTGCCTGAAAGGAGGCTGTAGTGATGCGGGTCTCAGTGTCTTCTCCCTGATAAAAAATAATAGGACAGGAGGAAATGGCCTCACAGTTTGCCAGAGCCCAACTAGTTAGATATTAAGAAAAATTGCTTCGCAGAAAGGGTTGTAAAGCATTGAAATAAGCTGCCCAGGGAAGTGGAAAAGTCACCGTCCGTGGAAGTAGTCAAAAAGCATGTGGCTACAGCACTTGAGGACATGGTTTGTGAACATGGGGGTGGTGCTTAGTTGAGGGTTGGACTTGATGATCTAAAGGTCTTTTCCAACCTTGAGATTTCTATGATCTTCCAGTGTGCCTATTTAGATCTTCTTGCAGCCAGGGTCAGCTGATTTCAGAAATTTCTCCTGTGTTGAGCAGAGACTGGCTTTGGCTTGGAGACATCCTGTAGGACCCATGGAAAAGACTTTTTTATAGATAGG
>NW_008238359.1:3165091-3172106 GCF_000691975.1 Corvus brachyrhynchos
ATGCTGTTCTACGCAATGCACTGGAAAGAGCTGATATGTTTGTCACCTTGCTTTTCCATGCACCTAAGGGATTTATATGGTCATAAAATTTCTGAACACATCAGAAATTTCGCAACCATGCAGATCTACAAGGGTGTTCCCTCCTTCCTATTTCTTTGAAAGTAGTGGGTGAGGGAAGGAGAATTTATCCATTTGAAATAAAAGGGTAAGAGAAAAGACAATGGGATGGAAAGAAGCTTCTTTCCTCCATTTTGGAAATCACAGGATCGTAGAATGATAACATTAGTCTAGAGTAGTCACACAATGAGCTTTTACTTGAGATCACCTTCAATCTCAATCAGGAGATAAGTGCCATGTTATGATTACTGTCACACACTGATGGTTTCCGTTACCCCGAAGATTTTTTAATCCAAAAGTGTGCTGTTCAGATGCAGAAGAGTATCACTGAAAAAACCTAGATCCCTGTTATGGGGATGATATGAACATAAAATCCTATCCAGCTGTAAATAACTGGATAATTTCTCAAACATTAAGAAGGCTGAAGCAGATACACTTGCATCAGTGGGATGACTGTCAGAGAAGAAATAAGAAAGGTGGCTTTCTTTCTTTTTTAATTCTCCCTCCCTCTTTCATTTTAATGGTCTTTTACATGTGGAATAGGTAGTATATAATGTGTCAGGGGCAGCACCTCTTCTCAGGATCCCAGTAATGGAGATGAAGCCAATTCTGGAATGTGGTTTGTTGCATGTCGAAGCTGATGAATGGGGGATGATTTATTAAGTCACCTGGGCTGTTCCCTTCTATGCCAGGGTTAGTTCCAACAGTGTTTCTGTGTGTTTAAAGGATTAATGCAGTTCAATGAAGTTTATTCATGAAAGAGAGTGTAGGCTCGACATTTTCTTCCAAGTGTGTGAAAAACACTGTGTAACAGAATTCTGATTTCTTTTGCAAGGAACGGGACCCAAGAGGACAAATTCACTATCCTTTACAGCATACCTTTCCTTTAGCACAAGTGACAGAAATGAGATACTTAATGCAACTCTTGCTTCGTATTGGAGCATGGAAAAATTTGTAACAATGCAGAAAGGGCCAAGTTTAATCACAACTGCATGTCCCAGACCAGCACACATTATGCAATAAATATTTAGAAATGTACACTTCACTTTTGGAGCAGGAAAGGTGGAAAAAACCAAACAAATTCTAAAACTAAAAATAAGTGTATTTTCTACATATGTGCTGACACAACAGTTTTTCAGGAAGAGTTTATACCTTGTTGTGTTTTTCTTCCTTCATTGTGAAAGGAATCAAACAAAAAGCAAAAATCATGGACTTGGATGTTTATCATCAAAATGGAGGCTCTTGAGGGAATTCTACTGATGATTGAAAGATCTTTTCAAACTGTTTAAATTTAAAGGAGTTTTCTAAGAGTAAAGAAAGTGAATAAAATAATATGAAAAATCAATCTCTGTTTGTGTAGTCATTTTTAAAACACATAAACATTTCAGGGGCCAATACACTGAAAAGGAAACTGCTGGAGGAGAAATTCTGGATTTTTATATAATATGATCTGGTGAGAAACCATCAGATAAGAACAAGTAGGAAAAAATTTAACCCCCCTCAAAAAAAGAAATCCGCTTCTAATCTCATTTCTTTAATACTTAATGAAAAAATAATTTTTTCTTTCAGATTTTGCAAGCCAAAAATATTTCAATAAATCTTGATCTGTACTGTTTCAGGTGTGTGGTGTGAATAAATATGAAGGTTAGGTTTAGGATAACTGTAAGGAATGGGTTGTATTTCTAATTCTGGTTTTCACTGATTGATAATTAGAAAACAATCAAAATGATCATAAAGTGTTATTCCATAACTAGTAATTTCTGAAGTGTTGCTTTGCAAAGAATCTTGAGGTCAGAAGAAGATGGAGAAAAAAATGAAACTTGGGATTCTTTGTCCTTTTCTAATCTTTCTGATCTTTCAAATTTTAACCTTATGAATGTTTGGAGAGATGACAGGTCTGATTGTTAGCCCTCTTTGTTCATCAAGTAGGAATATAATTTTTTTTGTGTGTCCAGAGTAGAAATACAGTTATTTTTTCTTGCTCTCTGTCATGTAGTACTCTTATACAAGAGATATTTCATCCAACTTTGGTGTGCAAAGCACACTACAACTAAATCACAGAACAGAGTATGTTTTCAGCAAGTATACTTCAAATTTATGTTGAGAAGGAGACACCTGTCACCAAAGCAAGGTCAGTCACTGCAGAAAATAAGAAGTTTCTATGCATTAGCAGCATTACTTATTCCAATTAATATATTACTTATAATATCCTTACTGCCATATAATTAAAACCAGAGTATGTGCTCTACACCTCTATTAGGCATCAATCAAGAATACTTGCATAACACACAGCTTAATTCAGACAGACATTAAGTAGATAATTTTTCAAAAGGATGTAATTAATAAATAATTCTGGAAATCCAGAGATCTAAACAACCCATTGATGTCACAGCTAATAAGTTTAATCCAGTTCAGTTTTTTTTCATTCTTTCCAGTGAGAACGTCTCCCATTTATCCCTTAAAGAACAGAGAGGAACATGGGGAAGTTAGAAGTGAGTTTTGTTTCTTTTAGGAAGTAAGAATGAATGAACATGGGAGATGATAAGTGTGAGAAGTTCATGTAGTTTCCTCTTTTTTAAAAGGTTTAACATATTCCTTTGTTGTCTTGCATGGCATAGACCTTAGTTCAGGACACAGCCAAAAGGCTGTGCTGGGGAATGTCCTGGAACACTTGAGCGAGGTCAAAAGCAATTCCCTGACTCCTTTAACTTATTTTACCCCATTTCCTTTTATTCCACTTTTATTATTCTGTCCTCCACCTCAAATATGTTGGACAGGATTCTGAGCGATTAAAGGGGTCACCAAGATAGAGAAACATCTTGATTTTCTCAAGGCGGCATACAGAAAAATAAACTCCAGAAGCAGTGAATCCATCCTTCAGGCCAGCTGGATTTATGACAACTGCAGTGACTGTCAAATGAATAGACAGTCCATAATACCCCTTAGTGACTTGTACTGCAATGTGACAACTACCTCGGATCTGGAAAAAGAGTTTGGAAATGTTTAGAAAGAATTTAAAAATACAAGGTTGTTTTTTTTTTTTTAAATAATAAATCTTTTGAAGCAGGCCGTTGTTTCTGAGTATGCAGTGGCAGGAAAAATCATCTGAAAGTGTGGCTTCCTTTTCTTAAAAGGCAGCATTTCTGGGCCATTTTAGTCAATTCAAGGGATGTCGTCTACAGTTTGGAATGATAAATAAGAGAAAAACTAAATAACATGCTCAGTTTCAGATAATAATTTATAGTGTAGCATAGAATAATATATTTTGTTTCATGTGTTGACATCTCTTTGACATTTGGAGATTTCTTATGTATATACATTTGTTATTCATCACTGCAAGACATAGTTGAATAAATATGAATAAAAGAAATATACAAACAAATTTCTTCTTCAAATACTTCTGTTTGGATGGAATTTTGCATCTTCAATACATGGTTTTTGTATCTTTTGGACTAATAACTCAGTGGAAGGACTAGGAAATGTACAGCTTTAAACAAGAGTTTGAGGGGTTTTTTTTGTTTTGTTATTTTCCATACTGAAAGGAACATAATGTAGGAAATAATGTAGGAAACAATTTTTGTTTCAATTATGGAGTTACACTGAGAAAATACCAAAAGTTTGATGGTTCTGAATATGAGAATTTCTTGTTTGGGCATTAAGTATTCTTATCCTGTCAATCTTATGGAAATGAAAGTGGTATGGAATAGGTGTTAGAAATTAAAGCCGTTTCATATAATTATTAAATGTGCCACTCCATTCTGAAAAGGGTGTAGCATTAAATGGGCTTTGTTTGATATTAATCAAGCTTTCCTACCTGAAATACCTTCTAAATTTAATGACTGTTCTGCAGTCAAGATCAGCTGTCATTCAAATTCAGTCTATGGGAGGATATGTCTTTTTAAAAATTTTTTTAACTATAAGATTACTGTACACAGAGCCAGAGAAAGCCTTACAGAAAAAAATGTAATTATATGAGATGAAAGATAGAATAAAACTGTGGGAGAGAATAAAGGCGTATCATTCAATATCTCATATGTTCTTTGTCATGGAAGTGATTTCTGCAGTTGTAAGAAGAATGATAATTTACTAGGAGTTAGATTCTTCATTTGCTAGAGCAGTGTTGTACTCTTACAGTGCATGTCATGTAGATAAAGCTCAGTAAAAGGAGAAAATAAAAAGGAACGTGTCTCAGTGCCAGAAACTCTTCTATTTTGCTTTCATAGATGTTGCCTAAAAGTCTGCATTTCAAATGATCAATGTTCTTCACAAAAATAAAGAATTTAAAAATGTGAAGAAGTTGTTATACATCATCAGATTTTCACTGAAGGTAAGTTTTCACAGGAAGGAAAATGTTAAACAACATGAGTGAAGAGAATTTTACTGATTTACATCCTTCGAGAATCACAGAAATATGAGTTATGGCAACAGATTAGCTATACATACCACAGGGAATTTTTTTCTTCTCTTTTTGATTTTTCCCATACCAGTGAGACTGGGATTTGAGTCCATTTTTCCAGTAGAAGCAGAGAGAAAAAGAGAGACACTCTTTTTCTACCTACTGATCTTACACTTCCAGAATACAGTGTGCAAATGAGCCCTCTCATGCCCATAGAAATGAAGCAAATTTTCAGTTCAAACAGCAACTATGGGTTTTGTTCTTCAATTGCAAAGGTAACGCAGATGGATCAGATGCTATTTCTTTGTGGCTCTCCTCCATTTCAGAATTCATATCCTTTTACTCAGCTCTGTGCTCTCCAAAAATTATTTTCATGCATCAAATTGTTGTCCTTGGTCAACAAGATGCTCAGGGATAGCTGAGACTGTAGTCCCTACATTATTACTGTCTCTCCCTGCAGACTGAAGGTTCCAGAAGTGACCAGTCCACTTCTTGACATGTTCACAGCATGACTTGAATTTTAATATAAAATTCCATTTATAAAATTAATTAAAGTTATAACTCCAGCACAGGAAATTAAGGATGGTAATAAAAGAGCTGGCTGGAAAAATTCCATGCAAATAGTTTTATCACATTCAGTGCTAGCCTGACAAAACCAGTTCAATCTTTTCCTTTATGTGAAATGAGATCAGCTTGGACAAATTTGTATTGTATGGTATTGCACAGAAGAAACACTTTGAAAATGATATGACTTTTTGATTTCCTGGAAAAAACAAACTTCCATAATTTTGAAAAATTTTTGTTTTAAAGTAGATATTATGTAACAAATGAAGCAATATTAAAATAATAAAATATTTAAATGAAATTATTAAACAAATATAATGAAATAATGGAGTTTTACTCTAATTTCAGCAGTATTTGACATACTAATATATTTTTAGTGAACAAAAATCAGTTCTTTGGTCATGTCTAGTTGTATCTCTCCAAGAAATTAAAATTAAACTGTCCATGTTACCTTGACTTTATGAACATATGACAACTGTAGTATACTCTGATTATATCAGAGAATTGATAGAGAAGGTAATAAACAACAAAATATTTAATCTGCTCTGTTCATTGCAAGATGCATACTTTTCTTAACAAAGGAAGTGCAATAGATTTAATTGAGGCTTCAATGATGTACCTCATTAACTCTAATATGGGTGATTAATTTAGAAATTGGGAAAGACAAAATCAGTAAAAAAAATAATAAGGGTAAACAAAGGACTTGATAAACGGAATAGGAGACAGAAAACAGGAAAGAGTCCCAAGAACTGATCTGTATAAGAGACTTATGAAAGTTTCCTAATTATTTGGTTACAGAGGTTAAATGTGAGTTCACAGAATTTGTTGATGATTCAAAGAAGGATATCACAGCAGGAACAGAATCTAAGTATCATGGAAGAATTATTACATCAAAGGAGGAAAGAATAGACTTATAAAGAAATTTAGGACATTAAATAGTCTTGAAATTAAAATTTCTCAGATGATCTAGGGGCTTTTTTGCTCAGAAATAGCATGGGAAGAAGACATTGGTTCATCATAAGATGTCTGAAAAATGTCACTTTAAACCATCAAGAAAAAGGCAAATGTGGAACTAAAGTGCATTGAGCAACATATTTTCAGTAGAAATCAGAAAGTAAAGTTAGGAAAATAGAATGGTTTAAGAAAAAGAAAAGATTATTTTTGCCGAAGGAGGCTAAAATGCTTGTCTCGTTTCATCAGGTAAAGCATAGCCAGAAAAAGGAATATGATGTCTTTCTGCAACAGGCATCATGAGGGAGAATAATTTTCTTGGTGAGGTTGGGTAAAGAACAAAAATATACATTTCACATAAAGTTTTGTGAGTTTAGGGTGAGGTTTTTTTGTTGGTGTTGGTGGGGTGAGGGGGTGTGATTGGTTTTGTCATTATTGTTTTGGTTTGGTTTCTTTAATCCACTTAGATTTCTATGCCAGTTTGATAGTACTTACAGAAAGGACATTGTTAAGTGTAGGTTTTGAGACTAACACTGCAGCAGATATAAATTCTGTTGGTACTTGTGCCTCTGAACTGCATATTCATTATGTTTTAAGACTCTTTATTTCCCAGCATCTAGACGCCACTTAATTAAAACACTGAATTTAAGTAATCTCCTAGTTTAATAATATTTTATGCATACCAAAATTGAATCCTAACTGGGGGTGGGGGAGGGGAGGTAGCTCAGAAAAAATGAGGATGCCGTGATATCCATGATATCATGAGGGTCTAGCCACTTAAGATGCTATTTTCAGCTGCAAAATATTGAACATATTAAAAACTTTACATTTAGGAAACACTGAGTATCCTATCCTGCCATTTAGTCTTTTCGAATGTGTCCTGACCTAATATTCATAGTATCTTCCTTTTTTCAAAGTCTCTTCAAACATTATTCCTTTGAAGTTTTTATCATATCTATATTTTTAAAAAAGATTATTTCTGGTATA
>NW_008238359.1:3172118-3203218 GCF_000691975.1 Corvus brachyrhynchos
CTTTATATTTTTTAGTGAAGCATTAGGAATAGTTTCTAAAATAATCTATCAGTACTTTTTTATTTTTTTTCTGTTTTAATGAATTCTCAGATTTATTTTTAAATGTGAATTAAACAGACATGGAAAATATAACTACCCATGCTGCTTTCCAAATGGTTCAATTACAGGTAGAACTCTCATGGGAGAAAACATTTACATTCAGTGATGACTCTGATAAATATTTTCTCATTTTGGCTGAATAACATAGTAATTTCTGTATTTCATAGGGACAGCTGAAAGAAGAAAATAATTGGTATAGCATTATTGCCTTTCCCTTTATAACCTCAATCTTAAAGAATAAATGTCCCTTTAAATGTGATTGAATGAAGACTCATTAATGGAAGTTATGAGAGCTAATCAGACTGTCAGTCTGCATTTTTTGGTGTCCGGAAAATGAAAGGCAAGCAAGACACTAGAACAAGTGAGACATGCTTTTTACTGTGATAAAGATGCAATCCAATACAAATCTACTGAATGTCATCTTCTCTTGGAGTCAGAATGACATCTTTATTCTCCACACTTTTAATCCTGAGGCACCTCACAGCAGCAACTGTCAAACTAGTGCTAATTCAAAAAGAGCCCTGGAGGTGAAAATGTTTGACAGCCTCTCTCAGTTATCCAAATGAAAAATCAGGCTGTTTTCTTTTACCATCCTTTTTGTCCACTTCTGTACACACTTCCTTCAATTTGCCTTTCAATTTCTTTGTCATTTCCAGCCTCCCCAATTATTCAGTCTTAAGATTCCTTTTCCTCTGCTGTTAATGATTCAGATAGAATTGTTTGCAATGTTACACCAAAAAAGAAGGTGTGAATTCCCTTCTATAAATGGTAAAGGTACCTTGTTTTTAAGCTGTAGACCTCATCTAAAAAGGAGAAAACAGCCTCAATCTTATCTTTGTTTTGCAGAAGGACTCCCTGCTTTCTGAATATATTATTTTACATAATTAACATTACAGTAAAAGTAAAGATTAAGAAGAAAGCTTTAGTGCCAAAATAACTTGGAAGTAATTTTATAGGGCTTTGGCTGCTCTTGGCTTCTAATTCATTCTGTATTGATGCTCTACTAACTGTTACAAAGACATGACATGTGGACTAGTCATTTAAATATAAGGCATTTATGATAATTTTCCGTCTCTGTTACTATGAACACCATTAATTTTGTAGTATGGAGAATATGCAGAAATTAAATATTTAGAATAATTGCTTAATCACTCCACAATATTTAAGGTCATTGTGTCACAAGGTCACTCCTTCGTTAAATTGCAAGTCATTGAGTTTCTCTCAAAGACCCAGAGACTCTCATTACAGGGATGTTTGCGGATGGCATGAAATGTGGGATGGCCCCAAGCAAATATTAATGGACTAAATGTGGCTGAGACATGCAGTGTGCCACAATGCAAACGTTCTAAGGTGTGTCCCAAACCAGTGTATATGCAATGAACTCAAGGTGAACCCAAAGTGAAAAGTTAGCCAGCAAAAAGGTTTGGTGTGTGGCTGCAGTCCCATCTCTGGAAATGGCTCAGGCTATCCCATCTGTGTGGTATGTCAGCAGCCTGGAATTCTTGTGACTAGGTGTAGGTAGACACACAGCAAAAGAGACCACAGGGCTGTCTAATTGTGAGGCCCGTGTTCTGGCCAGGATCTGATTTTAAGGGTGTCAGGGTGATGGTCATATCCCAAGGTTTCACTGTCTGAAAATTGAATCATCTTACACCAAAACCATGCCATTTATCAGTAAAAATAGTTACTTTAATAGGCCTGCAAAAAAATACAAGACGTGGTAAGCAAGTGATCTCTCTTGAATCTTAGCCAACAATAATGATTCAGTAAGCCAAATTTTAGCCAAACTGTTCAGCTGCTGGGTAAACTCTGGGAACAACAAAAGCTGTAGGTGTATTTGTGCATATTCTCTGAAGACTTAATAGAATAATATAATGCTCAAAAAATTCCTTGTTGGGGATGACAAGAAAGAGGCAAACTGCACATTTTTGCATTAAAAACTACTGATTTCTTGTTATTTTGTAAAAATTTTGTACTCTTAGCCTGATTACATTGTCTGTGGAGGAATTAATTTTAAACTACTTAACACAGCACTCTACAGTACAATTTTCCGAAGATCCCTCAAAGAACTTTCAACCAAATATCACTGATATCAATGGAAATGGGATTTTTCCATTATACTCTGTGAGCTCTGGATCCTATTTCATGTTTACAAGTGATTTCCATTCTATTTTTTAAATTGTGGAAGCTTTTTTGTAGGGTTGACATTAAGCTGTGAAGAGCAATGGGACTAAATTCACCATCTTAGAGCCAGTAGGTTATCTCCGAAACATGAAAGGATGTCATGGCTCTGATTCATTCATGGAACAAGGTTCACACAATCTGTTATGTATTACAGTTTGCCTGACTACATTTTCTTCTTTGTATCTTGTCCAAGACATTTCAGTGTTCCTGTTCCTTTGAGACCCTCTGTTTAAGATGTGAGAGATTTCCAATGCAGAACACTATTGCTGCAATTAATTAATTGCCAACCAACTCTTTGTTAATAAGCCCACCACTGAAATTCTAACTTTTAGTCCAGGGGCTTCCACTTCACTTTTATATTCTAAAGTGTTTTTTAATGGTGTGTTAAAAAACCCAAATGTTTTTAATGTTTTAATTGATTTTGATTCTTTCATGTTGTTCCTCTGGACATACCATAGGAAATAAATAGGCATAAGAAAAGCAGGATAGGGGTTTTCTGTAGCCATCTCACTCCAGACAATCTTCAAACCAAGTAAATCACATTTTTTATTGATCAGCAGGGAACTTCATCAGCACAAGGGAATGTCCCTATTGGGCAGACTGTTTCTGCGACACAGTAATTAACCTTCCACTTGATGTTTTCTAGAGAAGAATGAATTAATATTTTTGTCCTTTAAAACAGGCTGCTTGAGAAGATGCATCATTCTGCACAGAGGATCCTTCCCTTTGCAAATAAAATGTGTTTTAAGAGGAAACTGAAAAAATCTGCCTTGCTGTGTGTGAGGCCCTAGGAGTAATGCTTTCATGGCGTATATAAGCAGAGTGTTAATATTTACGTGGCGTTTAATGCTCTTTTTGACTGCCAGAACCACAAAGTTCTTTGATTTGGTGCCATTCTTGAGTTTCAAGGGGTAGTAGAGCTCCCGAGAAGGTCATTCAGGCTGAGCCTTTTTGCAGAAGAGCAGTATTGGTGCACATCATCCTCTGCCTCCAAATCCAATCCCCTCCTGGCATCAGGGAGGTTACCAGTTATGTGCAAATGAAAATCCATAAGGATTTATCATTTTCCTGCGGGTGTATGGTTTGGCCTCAGACAACTAAGTACAGCATCTTGATATATCCAGAGTAATATGACTTGTAGAACACCAAGGATAAATACTGCTGATTTTCTCATTTTTTTAATAAATATCACAGAAATGTCACATTGCTGATGTGTATGGAATATAAGTTTTAAAATTCAAATGTTAAAAGTTGTAGAAGGATTAAAAAAACTAATTCTACTCACTTCACAAGTGTAATATTACCCCAGACACCAAAGTATGATATAATTTAAATTTTTCTTCCTAGCTCTTTTATTTCATTCATTAGATTAATTTGTTCACAGAGGGAGAGAGCAGAAACAAAGTTGCCAAATCCTTCTTCATCTCTGGCCCCCAAACTGGGACTGGAGCCAAATAATGTCATGGGTCTTACAGTTGGTTCCAAAAATCCAGAAGGAAGTCGTTGCCACCAGAAATGTAATTGTAACTTGAAAGTAAAATTAAGGAATCACCATAATTTAGAAAGGGATATTTAAATTTTACTTCTTAGAAGTTTCATGTGGGTATCATAGAATCATAGAAAGGCTTGGGTTAGAAGGGACCTTAAAACTCATCTTGTTCCAACACCCTACCATGGGCAGGGATATATTCCACCAAATGGGGTTGCTCAAAGACCTATCCAGTCTAGCCTTGAACACTTCCAGGGACTACTTCTCTTGGCAACATCTTCCCTTACCATCCTTACCAATAATTCCTTTCTAACATCTAATAAAACCTAGGCTCTTTCAATTGGAGCCATTGCCCCTTTTTCCTCTCTCTACAAGCCCTTGCAAAAAGTCACATATTGGCAGATAACCTGAGGTTGTGATAAGAAGCTATTTGGCCATTTACAAATTTTTCCCCTGGCTAGAAGTCACTAATACCCTTGCCTCACACATTGCCATTCCTTACAAAATGCTACAAATATGGTCTTCACTATTCCTGGCTGAAGAACACTTCATATCTTGGTTTTGGTAATAAAAATCTCAGATATTGAAAAAGACTTGGTAGTTTTCTAAGGATGTCCCTCAACATCAGAGTGTCATGCCAACAGTCTAACAGCATTATTCTGGATTCTTAGTGAATTCAGGATATTGCATCAGTTATTTTCCTCAGCAAACTCTTCTCCACTGAAATAGTGCTTTATGGGTAACTGAACTGAGATAGGATTTAAAAGACGGTTGGTAGATTTGGGAAAATTACTGCAAGCATAATAGGAAAAATGGAGCTTCACTAAGGGTAAGGGGAAAGATTGCCTTTGTCTTGCTTCTGGTTGCATTTGTGGGCTGAACTCCAGACTAGAAACATCACAGCACCTTGATTTATTTCATTGTATTTCCATCCACAGGGCTTGATCACTTTATTAATACATATGAAACTGGGACATGACTCAAGACATTGCCTACATTGTGATGGCAGTCCAAAATGATTTATTTTGCCTAAAACCTTCTTCTGCGCTCCTCTTAGCTACATCTCCTAGTTCTCTTCTCCTATAATGGGATATAATGTGTTTAAAATAAAGGTCATCCATTTTAATAAAGTCTAATATCAAACAACTTTGCCAAGTACCCTCCATTCTAAAGCTTATTTACTTATTAACTGTATAAAATAACTACAGGTTTAGTTACATGTTTTAGTTTTCTTTTAGCCAGTTCAGATATTCACTGTCAGTGAAGCTGCTTAAAACTATAGAATCCTTATGGGGCTTATTCATCACTGAAGTCTTATTTTCTGAAGTAAATTAATGATTTGCTATTCCTGGAGACTTTACTGTGCTTATCACTGTATTAACTTGCATCAAAAAAATCACACTAAGCCATTTTTCAAACCTTGACAAAAATAGCCTAGAGACATCCTGGTGAATGAAGGTCTTGAGAGAGAAAAAAGCAGGTATATTTTGAATAATGGAAATGTACTCAGTTAACATCAGTTATAGCTGTCAGAGGTTATTTCTAGCACTCAGGACCAGCCTTCCTTTCTATGAACAATATGTCAGAATATAGCAGGAGATGATATTAGGAGGATCTGGGTAAAGGAAAGCCATGTTTAGCTGTTAAGACTTTGGCTTGACTGTGAATACTGTCTGGGTGCCAATTGGCATTGATATTGTGCAGCTGACACTTGGAGAACAATTCAAGAAAACCAGCAAATGCTTGCAACAGGTGAGACAGTAGCATCTCAGAGATAGATCTCTGACAGATGAAAGAGCAGAAATGAAAGAAAAGTTTTTTAATGGACAGGTATTTCATTAATGAAAGTGATGTCTGGAAAAAATGAAAAAATGAAAGACGGTGTTGAACAATTGTTACCAAAAGAAAAAAAGGAAGAAAAAAGGGGCTTTTGTTTTGTTTTTCTATGTTTTCTTCCCCACGGGAGAGGAATAGTATATCCTCTCTTTTCTTCCAAGAGGTAGTAGTTAAAAGCTGCACTAAAACTAATAACCTTGGAGGTGTCTTTCCAAAGGCAAATAATGTTATGATAGATGTTAGCAAGAGAATCAAACAACGGACCTGGGACGAACAGGTGGTTTGAAGACAATTTCTTTAATTTGAAGATTCCTAGGAAAAAGATCTTTGATCAACAGTCATAAAATTGTGGAATTATTAAGGCTGAAAAGACTTCCAAGATCATCAAGTCAGATCTTCAACCAAATACCACCATGCCCACTAAACCAGCTGAATTTTGATTTCATACACTCTCCATCTGTCAACATCCTCCTTCATGCTTGGCTGGTCAAACATTTACGTAATAGATTAAATGGAGAGGCTCACTTTAGCCACCACAAAACCGTAGAATCATAGAATCATAAACTCATTGAGATTGGAAAAGACCTCTAAAATCATCAAGTCCAACCATTAACCCATCCTGAAGCACTGGGGTGATAGCTGTTCTTTTTTTCTGAGGGACACAAACTCCATGTAACAAAACCTCTCACTATGTGTGTGTTGGGTAGGTAGCACAACAGGGCTGGTTTCTCGGCTGGACTATAATAGAAGGGTTAGATACTGAGCTACCACATGTCAGAAAGTGAAATAAGCAGAAGCTCATACACTAGGAATGACATGTAAATTTCAAAAGATTTGGGCAGTTACAAAGTTGTAAGATTGGTAAAACAATAGAAAAAGAAATTAATTAATTCTTGGACTTCACCTATCAGACTTATGCAGAGATTTTGATGTATGTTCCAAGAACTAACCAAAAAACATCAGAGAAAAAGTCATAGAACTAAATAAGTAGGAAGTAAGAAAGAATAAGTAGGAAGAAAAGTTGTGCTTCTGACAGCTCTTGAATCTTTTCCAAAGAAGGTTAAATGAACATGAAAAATTATGAGCTAAATATTATGACATAATACAATAGAGAATAGAAAAAACAGGTCCTCTCTCAGACATTCTTGTAACTGGACTATAGGAATGGTCCCTAATTTTCTGCTTAGTTATTCCCAAAGATCTAGTTTTTGATATTTATTTCCTTTTCACAATTTACTTGTATTGCATTTTGGGAAGAAGAGTAGAATCTAGGGAAATTGTCACATTTGGAAATGACAGTGCTCTATATAAGAATAATAGGGGTTTGTTTTGCAGTTTAAAATAAATTTTCAGGTGGCTTTCACTTCAATAAAGCAGTTCGGATTTATTGCAAGAATGGCTGAAGAGACTAAATATATTCTTTCCACCAAATCAAATCAAATCCATTCAGAAATTAAGACTGAAAAATAATGATCATGTGTTCCGAGAGTCTAACTGGAACACTGAAAAATGGAATGGTTTAATTCATGTGTCTCTTATGGTTTGTAGCATTTAATGTTTCCCTTCTAAGTTAATTAGTGATATTTGGAATAGAATACAATTAGAAACACAACCTAAAATGCAAAGAAAAGCCCATATGATTGCCCTACAATTCAGAGACTTATCACTATAATCCCTTGTGTGTGACTTTCACCCTTGTGGCTTGATAAATAATTTCTTTGTCATTTCATATACCTGACCTGATTAACAAAGGATTGATTATTTCCTAAAACAGTTTTGTAATTAATACCAAAGTCACACTCCATCCCCCTTGTTGATCCTTCCCTCTCCATGTTTCTGATAAAATATAATTGTGTTAATTCTCTCTGGATTGATTAGATATAATATTCAAAGGGAAATCTACTTTATTGCTGACCTAACATACCTTTGTTAATAAGAATTTTTTTTTATACTGCACTTCAAAGATGAAAGTTTCTTAATTAACAGCAGAAGCTTTACTGAACCAAGTCTATTACAGTCATAACACCATTTCCTGAGGCTCTATTATTTTCTTTATTAACAAAATCCATTGGAGATATAGGCTTGAAAATAATATTTAGACACAATGAAAAATGTACTGCTCTGAACATCACTAATAATTTTAAAAATAAAATTTTAAGAACTAAAGGTTTTATGTAAAGAAGAACATCTAAAATGTACACTTGAAGTGAAGTTCAACACTTCACTTCCATTTGGAGGATTTAAATGGCACTCGAGTGGTTCACATGCCTTCAGATCTGCAGGGGGCAAATTTCACCCTTAATCAAGGCAGTTTTTACTATGCTGTTTTAAAAAGTGGTATTTGCTATCTCTGAAATTCCTCTCAATATTTATGTTTAGTTGATAATGTGCTATTTTTAAAGTTACATTTATGGTGGCTGAGGTCAAGAAAAACATTTGCCAGGACGAAATCTACCCTGTAACCATTCCAACCATTGACAGTCAAAGAAAGGATTTCATACAGTGTGCCACAGTAGTATGTATAATTCACCTACATGGCAAGGCTGGCCAGAGGCCCTTCAAATGATTTTTATTTATCCATATTGATATTGGCTTGGCCATTCGTGGTATCTGAAGACCACATAAGTATTTATGGCCTATCTTTAACTACTTCTCCTTTAGTATTGTCAATGCCCACTATTAAAAGAAAAGGAATAAAAAAGAAATTAAAAAGGAGTTGCATTCTTTGTGTCCTCCTCTTGACAGAGGATTTCTCTCAGCAAAACTACAGTTAAAAAATCCAGTTGTTTAACTCTACTCCTCAACTTCTCATAAAGAAGTGGTATTATAAAAATAATGAAAAATACAGCTGGAGTTGGAATGCTGGTTCTTCCAATGAGAAAAAAACCCAAATCAAATAATTTATAAATAGAGATGCAAACCATAAATTTTCTCAGAAACACACTACTCAAACATTGAAGCCTGTGGAGCTGAGAAAGTGAAGTCCTGTACGTGTTCTTCAGTAGTCAATACTGGCAGCTTTACACATTCATGGTAAGATTAATTAGGCCCAGTAAAAATCGCATGCCTTATCATTAGCGTGTTGTGACATTTAAGCCACCTCAAATTTGAAGACTGCCATTGACCTCTAAAACTCTTAGAATTTATGCCAACTATTATCTCCCAGTTAAATATGCAAATATGAGGGGGAGAGAAAACTAAAATTCCCAAGCATTAAGTAGTTAAGGCTTTAGTAATTTTATTCTGATATTATTGAAAGAGTAGCCAAAAGTTTTTTAAAAGTAGAGAGAGCTGCTTTAAAATGGATTTTTATTAGTTTAAAAGGAATTCTGATGAACTTGCCTGAGAGAACATAAGAGTTTCTTTATTTCTGTGCATTTCTGTGAAATCCTATCTTTTTATACATCTATTTTGCTTGAAGAGTACTAAAAATCAAGGAAATATGAAAGAAAATATTCACTGAAAGGAGCTGTAATCCACTGGTTATCGCATTGGTTGTACATACACATTATAACTAAGGACATATGTTGGATATTTACAAAAAAAAATCAAAGTAAAACTTGGAATAACATAATACAATGGCAATGTCGCTGAAATCAATCAGACAAATAGGAAATAAAAGGTATAAAAATTCTTTTTTTTAAAATGAAAATCTTTGAGAGTATTAAAGACGTGTGCGTTATTCATATGCAATTTGGTCACAGCACTTGCCTTCTTTTACCTCCCCAACATGTTACAGGAAATCACTTTCTTTTGGTTTGTCCAGTTCTCCCATAGTTTGGGATTTCAACTACCTGTGCATTTTTCAATGCAGACACCACATGCCCAAATATAGAGTGGAAAGAGTTTGAGTAGAGAGAAAAGGAACAGGAGACTAAGATTGCTAATTACAGTAATATTCATACAGACACATCAAAAAGTAACTTCAGACCAAATTCATAAACAGGATTTTTATAGCTATATGACATGAACCAACCTTCAGTTCCACTCAACCGTCTTAAAGTTGCACTGCTCTGGAATAGACATCGAATGATTATTGGAGATCCCATCTACATGTATCTAAACTCTACTAATCTAGGATACTGCCTTTGCCACTTTATAGGCATCAGTTTTTGTGAAGATATTCATGAACAAAATCAAAACACAGGATGTGAATCTATTTCTGTTGCTGATGAATATTTGAGAGACAACTACACAATAATGTCTCCTTGTATGAATCTCTTCAGGCAGTGATAGAAAAGTAAGGATACTGTAGACAGCAGCAGTACCACAATTTTCTTAGGTATCTGGAAAGACAGGAAATCAGAATATATGTTTTTCTTGTCTTGAGGCCAATCATCAGCCAGCAGCTGTATGCAAGATGATCTACTCTTAGATGTGATAAGATATCAGAATGAAAATAATCTTCTCATTGCTTTTTCTCTATAGAAACAACTGAATACTGCAGTGGTAAGTGCTGCAAAGCAGAAGATTAATGCAATGCATTTGTTGAACTCTAGAAAGAAAATCTGATGGTCTTGTTAGAAAAAGGAAGGTCACCAAGAAGAGATATTCTGCAGAAATGCTGAAGTCAAGATCATTAACATTACTGCTTATTAGTTTTGTAATTTGCAGGTTTTGCTTGAAAAATTGTTATTCAGGGGTTTGACCAAGGACACTACAATAAATTAACGAAGACACATGTTTTTGGAAATTAATTTTAAAAGATATTAACACGTAAAAGTTGCTGCTGCCAAGTCAACAACTGTAGGAGATGCAGAATGCAATTCACTTGCTGTGAATTGTAATTCATCATAGGAAAAATATTATATCTACAATTTAAATATGAAATAGGTTTTCAAGTATGAAACACAGAATTTTAAAACACACATTATATTTATAACAGGCTATAAATAGAGAAATGAGATACCTATTCGTTACTGGTTTGATTCAATATCTTTTCAAGAAGTTGTAAATAGTTCACCATCTCAGGCCCAACCATCGCAGGAAAAATCTCATGCCATATTGACGGTGGCATGAAGACTATTGCTTCCAGTCTCTTCAGGTCAAGTTCACATGTGACTGCATTTATTTTAAATGTTAAGGTGGAACTCATTTCTCTTAAGGAATTCCTAATCCCCTAATTTCCAGTCCCACATTTCAGTCAGTCATGAAATTAAGTCAGCTGAAGCTCCAGCAAGGGCATGGTTCAGTTGCCTTATCGCAAGCAATGGTACCATTTGAGAGATGGGGCGACCCATCTGATCTCCAGCTGCAAGTCCAGAAAGCAATGTCTCCTGTGAGTTCAGCATTATGGCTCTCAGCTCTCTACATGCCTTGCCTAGCCTAGGGTATCATCAGGGGCCCAAATTTAAGCAACAAAATTGAGAAGTGCATGTTTAGCTTATGAAGAGAGAAACTGCTCTGTGGAGTCAACTGACTATACCTCCAGCGACTACAATGGGAACTTAGAAACCTACCTCCTCTGCAGACACCCCTGCTTTGGGAACATAAACATAGGCGAAATTATTTCCACATTTCATATCTTAATTTTGACCTCACAATGGCTAAGAACAATTTACTTGGAAGTTCTCTTTTTTTTGATGTGTTTTCCCTGTAAAGGTCAGTACAGGCTAAACCCACTGACCCTCTGGGCACATTGCAACCCCCTTAATTGAGGCTTTTGCCTTAAGGGAGAAGCAGGGCATTGGGAAGGGACTGTATTGTATTGTGCAGCTGAGTCTCTTTCAATTTAGTTTTACATCAGTCATCCATTACTCATCCTTCTTAATAATTTACTTGGGCACCCAGAGAGATTGTGATGAGCAAAATTAAAAAAAAAATTAATAATTAAGGGAACTAAAGTAAGAAGTATATGAATGAGAATGTCACACTGAAAATGATATATTGAGTATGAGGTATACCATAATGGGAAAATCAGGTACAGTGTTCTTATATAGTTAAAGCAAAATGATGCTTCCCTGGTGATGTTGAATAATCTGAGGCTTTAGAGGCTTGAACTTAACGTGTGAGGTTTTTCTTTGTTCACATGTAGCTTGAATAAGAGAAAGATATTCACTATTGAGTCAGCAGCATCTTCTCTATTAACAGGTATGATAGCTGTCCTGTCAAAAGGATTATCACAGGGATTGTCACAAAAATTACTTAAAATTGTGCAAGTAGAAGCACTGATGAATAAGCTACATGGAAAAAACATGTACCAGTGAATCATGATAAATAATTCCTTTCACAGGAAATACTACTCAATCAGAGCTCAACAGTGTTGCAAACACCTAAACATGATTAACATTCTGAGCCCTCAGTAGCCCTGCTGAAATGCAGCGTATATGTGACTGTTTTCAAGTTGAACAAATCATTATTTAAGTTGAAAAGCTTAAAATAAGACAATGTTAAAACAGAAACAAGAAATGGGGAGAACCAAAGGAATTAAATAGTACAAAGCAAGGATGTTCTGTTTTCCTGCAATCATAGAATCATTAAAGTTGGAAAAGACCTGTAAGATATCAAGTCCACCCTTTGACCTAATACCCATATGCCCAAAAAACCATATTGTGACGTGCCACATTTAATTGTTTTTTGAACACTTCTGGGGAAAGTGACTCTACCCTTTCCCTAGGGAGTCTGTTCCAATGCTTAATCACTCTTTCAGTGACGAAATTTTTCCTGATATCGAGCCTAAATCTCCTCTGATAGAATTTAAAGCCTTTTCCCCTTTTCCTATCACTAGTTGCTGGGAGAAGAGGGTGACCGCCACCTCACCACAGCCTCATTCACAACCTTTACTTCAGCTCGTACATGTCTTATGAGTCATTAATTTTATAAGCATACTGACCTTCATATAAACATAATTTTTCTTTAAGAATAATTTATTTTAGTTATTTTTGGTGTATGTCAGTTAATATTGAAACATGATTGCTGCAGGTTGAAACTATTTCAGTGCAACTCTTGGCTGGCATAATTGTCATACTGCTGCTCATCCTATGGGCTTCATTATTTTTCATCTAGTTTTTCAGTTTTTCTTGTTTTAGATATTCCTTTTTTTTGGTATACCCCAATGGTTTGGGTTTTTTCCATTCATCTATGTGTCAGATGAGAAAGTAAGCAAGACAGAAAAGGCAGTGTATGAAAGTTACTATGTCCTAAAAGATGTACCTGAGTATATAGAGATACAGGTAGTTATAACGAAAAATAGATATGTGCTTATTTCTATACTTGGTAATTGTAGAGGAAGTGCTTCTTTAAAGAGGAATATTCCTAATACTAATCTCAGCATCACATTGTAAATACGTATATGCACATACAATGCAAATATTGTTAAATATTACATTGATATCTCAACAGTAAGGGAAGATTTGACCTATTCCAATTTCTAGTCTATCTTCTGGAAACAATAATTTCCAGCATGCACAGGCAATAAGGGAATTCAAGCACTGAGCATTATGCCATAGATAGGAGGGCAATGTACAATGAATTTTCTCCTTAATTATTAGTGTCGCTCATTAGAACTGACTCATATAATTTTGTAATGATGGTAGGGTGAGGAAGGGGAGTTACCACACATAAAAGTCTCAATATTTTGCAGATTTCACATACAACTATATATAGTCACGTTTTTAAAATTTATTTCAAGTTTTATTTTTGGGATTAGTGGTGTTCAAATCTTTTATAGATTTATGATTCACAGGTAATGAAATTGTCAGAACAACATCTTAGAAGAATCACTTGGGGTAACTACTGCCCCCATTTGACACAGTCCTTTTTACAAAAACCTCTGTGTCCATCAAGCATCCACTGTTTTATTCCATCTTCAATCCCAGCTGCTTTGTGTAAAGCAAGATACTATGAAGCAAAACTACACCTACAGTTTCTTGAAAACTAAAATGTTATGCCCCATATGCTACGGGTATAAACTGTATCCTTCTGAGAGAGTCACAGGGCTATTGAGCGTGACTCCTCGTGGCTGTGAATGCTCTAAAAAGGGGGACATTTTTCTACTGTAGTGCAGAAGTGTAAAGGAGTGTGTACATGCTTCATACCATATTTTGGCTTCATATGACCAGAAGAGGCTGAAGTGCAATAGAATTCCAAAGTGCAGTAGCAATTTTCACAGTTGCTTTTCTGAGTAATTGCATAGACAGGGTAACTGGAGTGAAGAAAGGCTGGAATACCTGCACGGTTGACACTAGATGCCAGAGCAATATCTTGGAAAATCCTTGAAGCTGGGCAATTTTACATGGTACAAGTGGGGTATGAAGTAGTCACAACAGGTGAGGTAATGTTTACAACACAGTTCTGCCATTTCTGGGCTGAGCATTTGACTTTCTCAGATGCTGTTTATTAAAACACATATGCATCACATAATAAGCCTTTTAAACTTCCTCATTGGGCTGGGGGTTGGAAAAATAGTTTCCCACCCAGTATGAAGTTACAATAGCTCTGCAGGCAAAAAGCAGGAATTCTGGAGCACTTAGGATAATTTCACAATAAACTAGAATGATGAAAGTGGATTTCTGCATCAAATTTAGGCATTTTTGTGATTAGACAGTTCTAGAAAGTGAGTGGACTGGATTGTTTCTCTTTGTATTGTGTCCTCCAAGGTTCAATACTGAGCCCGGTATTGGATAACTTACCCATCCATTACTTGGATGAAGGGGCAGATGCCTCTGCAGCAAGTTCACTGCTGACACAAAGCTGGGAGGAGTGGCCAACAGCCCAGAGGGCTGTGCAGCCCTTCAGAAGGGCCTTGACAGGTTGGAGAGATGGGCAGAGAGGAACCTTCTGAAATTCCACAAAGGCAAATGCAGGGTATTGCACCTGGGAACGACGAGCTCTCATGTATTTGGGAAGAGACAACATTTCTATGCTATGAGAGGATGCTGGATGAAAAGTGCATTCCTATGTGAGGAATAAGCATCAAGTACAGTAAACAAATGCTTAATAGAATTAAGCATTATCAGCTCATTAAAGTTTGATGTGAAAGTTCACAGAATGTAGAGATTACCCTAACAAATAACAACTACAAAATAACCAAATTAACATTAAATCAGAGATAAAGCGTTTAAAATTTTTTGTATTCATGTGATACATAAGCTGATGTAAGTTCTCACTGTTTCAAAAAAAAAAAGGAAAGAGGGAATAGATGGGAATTACTTGTTTGTGGCATAAATAAATGACTTGTTGTGGGCTGTTGTGCTGTAGGCTGTGCCTGTACATAGCCTGTTATGAAACACTTACAGGCTCATTTCCTGTACTAAGTTTTCAAAATTTTCCCTCTATATTGGCATTTTCTGGAACTTCCTAGTTCATTTTTCATTTCAGCTTGGATTTGGTTCTTTTTTTTTGTTCTTATTTTCTCTTGTAGTCTCATTTTCCTTTGTTGTTCTCAATTTTCATTTTTTAAGGATTATTTAAATTATAGCTGTTTTTCCCCCCCGACTCAGCACTATGCCAATCTTTTGGATCCTATACCTTGGATGACTATGTTTGGTTCCAGACTTTTTTACTATGGTGGAGGTCAACTGTGATGGAGGTCAACCAGTGGAACAGAAAAATGGTGGATTCTCTGTCCTTTGAGACATCAAAAAAACAATTAGAAGCAGCCTTGGGTATCCTGCTCTATATGACTCTATTAGGGGATTGGACTATGGGCATACTGAGGTGCTTTCTAACTCTTTGATCTTATGCTCAGCTCTTACCCTGTGATGATCTAGATTCATTTCTGGAGTAAGTTCAAATGTGTAAGAAGGTTTTATTGTAACATTCAAGATGCATCAAAGGCTCCAGAGACTCAGAAATGCAACACAAGCTGAAAGGCACTCTGGAATCTAGGCTGTGTAAAGGCTCTTACAATGGGACTGAAATCTCACTTATAAGTATTAATGTGTCTTTCCTTTCCAGGAGCAAATCATACTGACACGCCCTCCCATGTAATTGTTTCCTAAAACATGATATTAATAATAATAAATAATAATAAATAATAATAAAATTATTTTATCATTCAGTCAGAATCTGCTGAAATTCGGGTACCAGTTTTCCAGGAAATATCCTGTACTTTACATTTTTTACACTAGATAAAATAGATGAGTAGTTCATAGGCGCCTATTAATATCTTGGAGATATAATAGCACCAAATCTAGAAATAAATTATTGTTAGCAGAGTCCTTGATGAGAATAGTGACAAATCTAGAAACAAATTATTCTTAGCAGAGTCTTTGATGTACTGCTTCAGAAAATACATTAATTTGTTATGTCTGTCATGCTACGTGCCATCAGTCAGTATCTCAAAGTTTCTCCATAATTATTATAGAAGCTGAAATCACACATAATCCAAATCTTACCTGTCTCCCTTATTTAATTATATAGTATTTCTTTCTCCTACCTTTCCTGTCATGTTGGTCTCTTGCAGTCCCCTGCTATTAGGCCTACAGCACTATCTATGAGCTCAATCCAATTGATTCTCTGGCATTACAGTCCTTTTATGTGTCTTTTGTTTCTCAACAGATAAGGGCAAATCTTCTATTTCTGATTTGTTCTTTCAAATATCCTATAATCATGTATTCAACATAAAACCCTGTTTTCAGGGAAAAAAAGAAAAAAAAAGAAAAGCCACCAAGGCTCTCACTGTACTGTGATTTCTGTGTATTTTCATACTCATTTCTGATTGTAAATAATTCACTCTTCATCATTGGAACAGGTTTACATCAGCAAAGAAATTTTAATTTTAACATGTTTCACATCAAGAGTTATTTTAGCCTGATGCCATAAGTTTATGCAATCCTAATGGGATAAGTATGGGCTTATGTGTGCTTGTCTGTGCGTCTGCATATTTGCATGACTCTCTGCCAATTCTTTAAATTGTATCAAGCAATCTTGCTGATTTCAAAGTGAGTTCAACATCTATGAAGAGACATTAAAAAATACTAATTTGCATTAAATTTCACAGAGCCATGAAGAAGTAGAGAGATACCCTTTCTAATGCTTCTACTCCAAGTTGGTTAAGCTCGACCTATTAAGCAAAGAATCTACGAAGGGGAAACCTGCCCTAGGGTGGCATAACTTCTGCTGTCCATGTTTAGTACTTCTTTAGTGGATTATGATACTTTGCTTTCTTTTCATTACCAGATTTCACTCTTCTTCCTCCTTCCCTTAATTGATTTGCTTTTGTTTAATTGCTAAAAACAGATTGAGAGCAAAGGTAAAGGACATTGAAACACAAATGTTAAATATATTTCCCTCAGAACTTTTTAAGGGGAAAAACAACAGCAACAAAAAAAGATCCTTTTTTATTGCCTCTTATTCCACCATCACTGTTTTTCAGATTTTTCCAAAAAGGATACAGCCAGGCCTTTCTGATGTTGTCAGCTTTTAAGCTGCATACAAGCAGTGTACTGCATTTGCTGAGGAAGGGTATTGCACAACAGTGCCAATAACTAAAATTATATCAATTCTATGCTTTAGATACTGACAGAAACCAATAATCCAGCATTGAGGTGATGAATAAGATAATTTCATTTTAGCTGAACTAGAACTGTAGTACTTGATCTCTTCTTAACATGTGAGATCTATGGACAAAAAATACATTATACATTGTGTGTTTTCTCCTGTATCCTTCTGGGATATTCTGTGTTTCCTACTATCCTGCTATATGCCAAGCTAGCACACTTTGCATGGCACACAGCTGTGGTTTCTCCCTTGAAGAAGTGAGACGCTCTCTCTCTTCATGCTTCACTGGCTCCTCAGACCTTCTGCAAAATCCTTCAAAGCCATGTGAAGTAGCACTGTGTGTATGCAGAGCTGACACAGTGCTCAGTGAGTCAGTTTGCTTCTGGCAGTGATACAGTGTGATTCTCAAAGTGCTGTCTATATTCAGATACCCCATTCCTCAGTTATTTCCTCCACCTCTTGCTAAGATGCGCTGTGTGGGCCAAGTGCCTCAGGTCAGCTTTGCATCTGGGGCTTCTTTCCACCATGCATGGTCTGTTCAGTCTTGGAGCCCTTCCAGGGAATTCATTCACATAGTGTGTAAATGTCAGCCTAAGTCAGCCTAAGGCTACTATAAGGAATTTAAATCTACAGATAAACAAGACAGAGACACAGGAGGGAGAGGGTGCCTAGTTTAGGCTTCCTGTAGATTTGTGTTCATCTCTAAGTTTGCTCATAAAGCATCCCCAAAATTGACTTAAGCTTTTGCATTGCCACTTGCCCTCGCTTCCTCTGAATGTTAGTTTACCACACCAACCAGCTCAGGCACATGACTTAATCTGTTCAGTAGCTAAGAATTTTGGCAAACCTGATCATTCTTGTGTCCAACGCCTTCAGGAGAAACTGCTTACCTCTGATTATGTAAAAATGAAACCTTTCATCTCTTGAAAGGTATGAAATTCTAAATTATAAAACATCTCTAGAAAACAGAGGTTGTCTGTCTCCTGTGGATCCTTTTTCAGTTCCTATGAGAAAAGTAATCAATGAACAGCTCAAACCTGATATTGTTCAGCCAATCTTGAAAATATCCAGAAAGCTCAAAAGTACTTACAAGTTAATTACTAACAGGAATATTATACAGTACTGTCATTATGTTCCATGTAGTAGAATATTTTTCAGGCAAATTATGTCTTGAAAGGCTTTTTGAAGTTGTAATATACACCTTAGAGATCCAAATTATAGCAACTGAAAAGAAAGAGCAAAAGGACAAGAGAAGAAGTGATGAACTATTTTGAGGTGTGGTTTGTAAATGGATTGAGAAGAAGAATGTGATAAAAAGAACATTTGAGACAACAAATTGTAGTGACAAAATTTTAGAAAGAAACTACAGGCAGGTGTTACATAAATGGAAAGGGAAGACACTGGGGAGGTTGCTGAAGTACTGTGATATAAATAAAAAGGTAGAATGATCTCTACTAGGATTTCCCTTTCAACTGTGCTGGAAATGTGCAAGCAATTTTGTTGGAAACATATCTGACACCTAAATTGTAAATATTTAAAATATTTCCTCAAGTTGTAAGTTTCCCATAGTTTGCTTTTAGCAATACATACTTATGGAAAGCTTTCCTTACAAAAAGAAGAAACCTGAAATCCATGGAAATCCAAATTTTTGCTAAGTATTTTTTATTTATCTACTTTATAATAATGCAATAAACATCTAGTTCTACATATTTTAAAATTTATGAAGACTGGGATAAGAGTAATCTCATCTAAATCTGGCATTTACAATGGAGAACCTGACATCAGAGCTAGCCGTTCTTTAGTCTCTGAAGGGAAACAAACAATTTAGTGGCATGGTTCATCTCTGCACATCTGCACCAGGTTAGATAAATGGTGCCTTGCAGAAATTATTTTTCCCTCTACAGAGGACTGAGGACATTTCGTTTTAGCACCTACACTGAAAACATCTGCAGGTAAGTGAGATGAAACTTCTCCTAGGCACCACACACTCCACTAACCATGAGACCACTTGTTTCCCTCATTATCTATGGCCTCAGATAGCCAAATTTCTAGCTGTGCTGTCTCATATTAGACCCATCTTTGGGCAGGATTCAGATCTTTAAGCATCATAGCACTGAGTATAAAACAAGTTTTGGATGAGTTTTATTAGCATGTTTTAAAAAATTTTCAAGGAAAAATCATCTTGAATGTGATCACATGGTACAAGACAACCGAGGGATTAGGTCTGGCCAGCATGAGTTTAGAAAAGGCAGGTCCTGACTGACCAACCTGATCTGTTATGGCCAGGTGACCCATCTAGTGGATGAGAGAAAGGCTGTGGTTGTTGTCTGCCTGGACTTCAGCAAACACTTTGATTCTGTCTTCCACAACGTTTCCCTGGAAAATCTGGCAGCCCATGGCCTGGACGGGTGCACTGCTTTCTGGGTTAAAAACTGGCTGGATGTCTGGGTCCAGAGCAGGGTGGTGAATGGTGCCACATCCAGCAGGTGTTCAGTCACTAGTAGTGTCCCCTAGGGATCAGTGTTGGACCCAATCCTTCTCAATACCTTTACTGGTGATCTGGATGAGATGATCAAGAGTTCCCTCAGTGAGTTTGTCAATGACATCGAGTTTGGTGGTAGTGTTGATCTGCTGGAGGCCAGGAAGGCTCTGCAGACAGATCCATGGGCCAAGACCAGTTGTATGAGGTTCAAAATGGACAAGTCCTGGGTCCTGCCTTTGGGTTGCAAGAGTGCTACAATCTGGGGAAAGTGGCTGCAAAGCTGTCCAGCAGAAAAGGATCTGGGGGTGCTGGTGAACAGCAGCTGAACATGAGTCAGTAGAGTGTCCAGGTGGCCAAGAAGCTCAGTGCCATCCTGGCCTGTATCAGCAATAGTCACCAGCAGGACCAGGGCAGAGATTGTCCCCCTGTACTTGGCACTGGTGAGGCCACATCTCAAATCCTGTGCTCAGTTCTGGGCCCCTTGATCCAAAAAGGACATTGAGGGGCTGGAGTGTGTCCAGAGAAGGGCAACGGAACTCGGGAAGGGTCTGGAGCACAGGTCTGACGTAGAGCAGCTGAGGGGGCTGGGGGATGGTATAGTCAGCATCCCTGGGGGTGGTCAAGGAACCACTGGATGTGGCACTTAGTGCCATGGTCTAGACATGGTGGTGTTCAGTCAAAGGTTGGACTTGATGATGTCAGAGGTCTTTTCCAATTCAATTGATTCTGTGAAAAAAATTTGCCTCTCACAGGCTGAATAAACTGCCTACAAATCCAAGTTTTTAATTTTCACCCCAACTGCTTTCCTATCACAGTACAGTATCTGATCATTGCTGAGCTTAACTTGACATTTGCCTAGCTCTGCTACCGGTCACAGCTTTGGAGTTAACAGTGGGGTATATGAGAAAAGACCCATTAGCAGAACTTAAAGTCAGAATAAAGCACTGTGACAGTCACTTTCATTTGAGTCTGTGTCCAATTGCCTTGATATTGACTTTTTCAGGTTCAGTTGTCAATTAATAAAACAAGCATAGGGTTTTCTAAGATGTTTAGAATGGTTTAAATTACATTCATTTTCTTAGTTTTCCACAGTGACTATAAATTGAACCATCTTGATACAATCACTGTTTTTTAAGGATTGGACACATTTAATCCTGAGACTGCTTGGTTATACTACGTGATCATTGTCATCATTATTAGGTATGTGTGATAAAGGGGGTACTGACATTCAGAAGCTCCATCTGAAATGACTTAATCAAACTTTAAGAAAATGATTTCTGGCGAAAGAGATTAATCTTTTCACATATGGACTGTTATACTCTATGTGAATACAGAAAAATTGCCTTGGATGTTGGTCAAGTTGCCTAGAAATATGCAATGAGTAATGATAAAGCTAGACAGTGCAGTATCTGTGTACCTCAGACCCAATTTCATATCAGTCTCCACATCTTCCTATCATTACATTGTTAAGCTTTGTGGTATATGTTACAGGAATATTTTACAGATAAAAACCTACAGATATATTTTTTAATTAGGTACCACCACCACCTCTGCTTCATGAACAGACCTGTACTGACTTTAATTTTATGATGATTATCTCTGAGACATTTCTTGAAATAAAAAGAAAGAAGAAATCTCCCCAGCTTGAGAGTGATAGACTTCTTTATCTGAAACAAACTAGTTTTATTAGTATGCTGCTAGAAAATGGAAAAAAATACTTGATGATAGACTGGAATAAAATTTAAGATATACATACAAATATGTTTTGTTTTACATATGAATGTCTGTTTCTACTTCATAACAATATTGAATTATTATTTGTGTGGAAGATCTTTAATAAAATGCAGAAAGGCCAAATAATGCAAAAATGTTGCTGTACATATTAAGAGCATTTATTGATCATTTAATGCATATGATGACACCGGTGAGAGTCCTGTTCTGCAGTGTTTCATGCCCTAGCCAGAGTGACTTGGGACGGCCTGTGCTTTTGTGTGCATGGAACAAAAACAGAGGGTTGCCCAGGGAGTTGTGGATGCCCTATCCCTGGAAGTGTTCAAGGCCAGGTTGGATGGGGCTCTGAGCAACCTGGTCTAGTGGAAGGTGTCCTTGCCCATGGCACGGGGCTGGAACAAGAAGAACTGTAGTGTCCTTTCTGACCCAAATTACTCTATGATTCTATGAAGTCATCAGTGGGTGTATTTCAGTGGACTTTTTCCTTCAAATTAACCATTCATTCAGTCCATACCTATATTGAGCAAATATTCTTAAGGATGAAATAGTAAACTTCTGCTTGGCATGTGAAAAGCCCAACCCTGACTTCCATCCATGAGGACATGAAAAAGACTTCATCCTGGCTCACCTTAAGTGCATTTTGCCTGCAATATCCCTCCTCACCTATGAACATCAAACAGGGAATACAGAGAGGATGTAAATGGAATTCTGATATTTTTCAATTGTCAATTCAGCATCTACTGCAGAGAAAATAATGTCACGCATTGACACAGCCACCACTAGATTCTCAGTTTGACTTTTCACAGAGAACTTTGTGGATTTTGTGATTTAAATTTCCTTTGACATTTTTTATTACACAGTTTTGAAAAAATGTCAAAAAGTAAGAAGAGAACAATGAGTAGTATCAGAAAAATGGAGAATGTCATGAATGAGGCAGCCTTTTGGGTTAAAAGGAAAAAAAACTCTGCCATTTTTATATAAAGGAATAATAGATATTAGAATGGGGGGCATTAAATGTTACTTATGGGGAAATAAACAAGGTTACAAAACTGTTACTGAGGCTGAAAAACTGAGCAACTCTTAATGGTCTCCCTTGCAAACCAAATTCTTTGTCTCAATGCACTAAATGACACAGGCATCCCCTGTATCATGTAAAAAATGTCAATGTGACAGTTAATTCACAATGGCCTTACTGCTTCTCAGAGGAAAAAACAGTCACTGTAATACCTCATAATGAAATGCATTAGGCAGCCTAAATGTACTGATTGCTACCAGCGTCCCCTACAACTGATTATATTTGTGGGATTGTTAGAATATGGCTTATAATGAGAAATCAACTCAACCTTGACAACAGAAAGATGTTAGGTTCTCTTTAGTTAACCTCTGAATGTTATGAATTATTGCATAGAGAGATATTCAATTGCAATGCATGCAGATCAAACCCTCGCTTCTATTATTTTGTCAGTTGTTTACAGAACATCAAGTTCACACCTATCAGGGTTTTTTAAACTATCGTGTGAATAATTAAATCATACTGTCTCCCTGGTATATCCATGCAGGACTGAGTAACATCACTGTGGTTTCCTAACATTTGCTCTATAATCCATATTATTTCCAAAGACATTTTCAGTAATGTAGTTCTGCTCAGAGAGCTTCTTACAAGTTTTTTTTTCAAGCTTTTCCTATTTTTCATGGCAAGGCAATTCATTTTATAGGGTGTAACAATGTGTATCTGGTATTTTAATATACAAGGAAAAGCTTTGCTGCAGAAGTTACTTCAGCACCCAGTTTTTGAAAGGCAGCTATTTTGCAATTTGAGATTTTGTGCATTTCACAGTCTAGCAGTATGTAGCTATTACAAAACTAAATGTGTTATATGTATAGATTTCTGCTTGGAATCACTGATTTTCCACACAACTGGGACTTCTGCCTCAAGGCTAAAAAATCTTTCAAAAAAAAGGGGTGTTTGTTTGGTTTTTTTAATCAAATCTTTAAAGAACACCTGATCAATAACAAAATTACCTTTATTTACTGTGCAGCATAGATTGTATATATATAGGTTGTACTGTTTACACACCTTCATTTGTACATGAACCTTTGGGGTCAATTCAGCTGCTAGATAATATCAAAATCTGAGAGGTTCTGTTGTAATAGTCTATTAAGACTGAAGCATTGTGGAAGCCTATCACTTCAGTCGGTGGTAGATGCTTCAAGAGAATAGGTAGAGCCAGGAGATTTAGTCTTTATCTAGAAATCTGCTGATTATGCTGTTGTACCTCCACTGAATAGTTGATTTTGTTCCAGCTTAATTGCATCAATGAATGAATTTTAAGGCTTAGGACATTATAGTGGATGAACTGAGTGAATATACATTAGGCCCAGCTCTTAAAACTTAGCAATGAAAAGCAAGATAGAGAAGAAAAATTGAGAGGGATCTTCTATTGTTACTATTTTCAAACTCCTTGATAAATTCAATGTTATTTTTTTCATTGTCCTCATGCCATTCACCAAGAGATTTCTTCAATATTTATACTGTTAATATTAGTTTTAAAAGAACAAGTGGAAGCTATAAAATGTTCCTACAGTCTGAAGATTTTGCTTCTCTGGGTGGGAGTGGAAAGATAAATTCATGTTTGAGTCATGATGGTCTTCTTCATCTAGAAGTTACAGTGGTAGTCTAATAGAACATATGAAAATAAGAAAAAAGGTACTGAATATCACACTTTCTTGTCCTTGTTTTTATTACTACTATAGTAACTTAGCATTTCATTGAACATTCATGCAAATTTATTGAATAAATAATGATCACCCAATCTGCAAGTCAATTTGAAGTATTAAGATGGTAAGCTTTCATACTGGGTCAAAAATCCTCACCCCACAAAAACAAGAAAACCCAAAGCTACCTCTATTAAAACAAACCTGTAAAGACCTACCTCTCATGGCAATGCTAGTGGATGCAATTGTAATATTATATTAGTGAGCTCTGGGAATTAATGATTTAAGAATTCCTAGCCTCTCAGCTTTGATCCATTAGTGGGTATAGATTCAGTGGGAGTTAGCACAATTGGGCAAAGGCTGTCTAAGTGGAAAATTGATCCTGGTAAGTGCTATCTTACTTGCTTGACACACTAATGGCTCCTGTTTTAGTGCTTTGAACTTTTGCTCTGTGATAATGTGAGTTCAAGTCCCACTTGGGATGTTGAACTTTCACTAAAGTCAGAGTGAGCAGGGGGGAATCTGTCATTCCTTTACATTTTAATTAAAAGGATAAGTTGAAAGCAATGGAGGAAATATAATGAAATTACCATCATCATCATCTAGCTCTGGAACTGGGAAATAGACCTGTTCTGTCATTTAGTTATGGAATGGTTGACTAGGGACTTGAAGCAGGCACTGACAAGTATTAAATGGTACTATATCCAAAGTCTGAGCTCCTCAGTCACTGTCTCCCTTTTTGCCCAGCCTGCTGGAAATAAAACAAAAAAAGTAAGAAAGAAGAAAACCCCAACATAATTCCAATGACTTTGAACAGAGTTTTTGCTCCTAGCACTTATTAATCATACATAATATAAATAAAGTGAAATAAATGAATAGTTTCAAGAACACCTTTCAGACTAATTAAATAGTTCTCATAGAACTCTTGGGAGATGGGCAATTAAGTAATTTCCCAAACAGCTAATTTATAAAAGTTGGGTAGAGCGATGAACTAGGGAAAGGCACCCAGGGAGTCACAGTTAATGATAATGTGGATCTTCCTCAGGTCCCATCCTTCGCTAAGATTTGTTGAGTAAGACTGGATCTACAGAGGAAAAATTATATTTTCCTGGGTTATTAAACAAGCCTTTTACAAGTAAGAAAATAATACCAGATTTAGAAAGATTTAAACATTTATGTCTCCTTCTTTCACCCTCAACATCCATTTCTGCCTCAGTATAACGCAAAATTTAACCCTTTAATAGCAGAAAGCTTTGAGGTCTCTCTGAGGTTAGTATCATTGTACATGTATCCTTTGAGAAATGCGGCTCAGAAGTGCATTTTGTCCCCGTATAAGCATTCAGATTTGTATTGTTAAAATGATTTATGGGCATGAAAACTTTCTCCTTGAAAACCTTACCCAAATTTCAGAACAAAAATGTACAAAGTTTCCAAATTATTTTTTAAGATCCGTTGAACTTTAATTTTCCAGTTTCTAAGGAGAGCATCCACCAGTAATCACAAAGCTTCTGCTTTGTTTTGCAGACTCTTTAAGTCTGGATAAGCCCTTGAGCTTTTGGATGTTTGTCCAAGTTGACCTTGAGGTTTTTCCGTACCTCTTAGGTGTGGTACTGTATAAGAGGAATAAAATATTGACTCTCCTGGTGACTGGTAGCTAGCATTTGTGTTTCTAAAATGGTCATCTTTGAATGATTACAACTTGGTAATGTAAGCACTGGTACCTACTCTTGTCATCTTCCTGGCAGGATGACCAGGGAAGATGAAAAAAACTCTATGTGGTTACCTCTGGCATTTAAATATTAATGTCAAAGCTACCTCTGATGGCTAACCACGAAAGTCTCCACTGCACAGCACTTTGTGTATCATGAACTTCAAAAAGATAAAGAAAACTCTTTTCAACTCGAAGACTTATCCACATTTTTATGTCCAATTTTCTTCTGAAATACCACCTTTCAGCAGACAGACATAAATGTTCATGGGTTGTTGTCATAACTGCTTTTACTACACTGAGCCTAAGAGCTCAGAAGCAGGCTCTAATTAGATTTCTTTCATATTTTTAACCACCTTTCAGAGTTGTTCTCATTGAGTAATCTATTGCCAAGCTTATAAAATTTGACTCCCACTGTTATAAAATTTTTTGCATATTGTAAGAAAAAATGGTGAATTAGTAAGAACCCAGGGAAAATGCCTGGGCAAAATAGTTTTAGGAGGATAATAAAAATCCATAAACCACCTTCCTTTCTTTATTTTAAAGGTTGATCCTAAGGCAGTATTAGTTCAATCATACTACTAACAGGGTAGAAGGACTGGAAGATTCTCCATGTACTGTGGGACTTACCTGTAGCTATTGGCTTCTTGGTCACGGTGGCTTAGCATTGCTTGGCTTTCAGCTTGTGGGAAGGCTTATTAAATTCAATGAGAAATGGCTCACCATTACGTGGACCACTGTCTGAACACTAAGGCTGGCTTCCTGCTACCCGTCAAGTCCTCTTCCTAGACATTGCCACCATGACATACATAGATACCAAGGATAATCACATAGTTTGGTCAGTTCAACTGTTTTTCTCGCATCTATTATTGAGGGAATTTTTGGGACTTTGAGAAGATCTCAGTCCAAGGGTTTCAGAGGTCTTATTAAAGATACAGTAATACTAAATGTTCAATCCACAACTGCTCAACAGAAAATAATGTACCTTTAATTGTGTTTTCAAAACTAAGGTAGTGCTTATAACTTTTGCTAAACTGTTCTACAATTGGATTTATAACTAGTGTTCAATGTCCAAGTAAATACTTTCCCAACCAAAACCGTCTGGTAATGTTTACAGTGATGTTTAGGCAAAGCCAGACATCTACTTTGCATCAGGTGGTCCATATCTGAAGAGCAAAACGGGGTCCCAAACAGAGTATTTAGAACATCCCAAAGGAGAACTGAGCCCATGGCATTATGAATCATGATCAGTCACATCCTTTCAGTCTTTCTTTTCATCCCAAAACTTCACACAGGCCTTTCCCATCATCCACCCGAAAGAAAATTAATAAATAATAGAAAATCAACCTGGATGCCCTCTGCCCTCCAACTCCAACCAATATTTGCTCACATTATCTGACAGAGAGGCCAAATACAGAGAAAATGAATCCCCGTTATCTGATAAATAAGTAGGATTTATTTACACAAATTTGTTTAATTCTGGTCTTCTGCTTGTCTGCTGGTTCATCTGCTCTATTTCACTCATTTCATGCAGCAGAGGGTTTTTCAATTATAAATCTGGGCAGCGCAGTATATTTGAGCATTCTGTCAGCTTGATTTGTTTTTATGCCTGTAATGAATTTTAAACTCCCTCCCAAGAAGTCAGCATGTACAATCTGGAAATAGAACTTCTGGGTTTTTTTTGGTGAGATTACAAATAACCAGATAAATGGAAAAGACTGACGATAACTACATCAACCCTCCAGGAGCTAGTGATGAATCCCTATAGACTGAGAAGAGTATAAAGCTCCTCATCCTTCTGTTTATTTACTCTCTATCCTCCATAGTCTCCTCCTTCTCTTTCTTATTTAATCCATTTTATTTATTAATGAGTCTCTGATCATTGTTTATATGCTACACTGAACACTTAAGAAAAGCTAAGCAACAATTGGCTTAAGTAGTTAAAATTTTTGGGCTTGATGATTTCAATTACCAGAAACCAGACTACAGCATTCCTTGCTGGCAGCAAAGTCTCCCATGGGAAAGATCAGGAAAAGGTGTTTACAACTTTGGGCACAGGGTCCTCATGTAGGATGAAGCTACATCAAGGTGGGAGCATCAGGGCTGAGCTGTTTCTCCTGGAGAAGACCAGGCCTGGGTTCTCAAGGGAAATTGAGATATTTCCCATGGTCATTTCTCTCACCTCAAGATGCTGGACGAATGGAAGGCATGTGTTTTCAACATCATGTGTGTGCACACATACATTTTTATAGATAAGACTATTCCCTGCACCTGTAAGGATGACTCTACAGAACAGGGGTTGTATATTTTGGAGATAAGCTGACTCAGGAGGTACATTATTGCTTGTACAACTACCTGGAAGAAGGTTGTATCCAGGCATGGGTCAATGTCTTCTCACATGTAAGAAGCAATAGGACAACAGGAAATGGCCTCAAGTTGCACTAGGGTAGGTTTAGTTTGGATATTAGGATAAAAATCTCTTCTGAAAGGATGGTCAAGCACTGGAACAGGCTGCTCAGGGAAGTGGTCTAACCACTGTCCCTGGAAATGTTCAAAAACATGTAGATGGTTGAACTCCATCTTGGAGGTCTTTTTCAGCATTAATTATCTTATGACTCTATGATTCTAGGTCTTTGAGAGGTATTTACAATATATGTAGAAAAGTTGTCAGAGAACTGATGTTTTGTCAAAGGTAAACAAATAACATGCAGTCTCTAAGCAATGTTTGTGCTGCCTCTATAAGAATAAAGTCTGCTCAAACACCAAAATTCTACTGAGGTACTATGGAGCATTTCGCTAATGAGTTTCCATGAGGTGAAGGCTAGAGGCATGAAACAGTAGTGTGTATCAGGGCAATCAAACCTATTAAATCCCCCCCTGGCAATCTGAAGATGCCCTCATCAGGGTGCCTGATGAACAAGGATGTGTTTTACTTTCTAGATCTCTTAAATTTGTTGCCAGCCTTAAGCAGTAGAAAACGCACTGCTGTTCTGAAAGTCAGGGGATTCCCAGGACAATCATCAGTAAGTGACTAGCAACCTGAATGGCAGAACAAGTCTGTAAGAAATTAGAGATTGCCCAATGTTCAATACTTACTGGCTGGAAAGTGGATGGCTAAGAGCTTTGAGAAATCAGGTAATTAACCCAAAATTCTCTCTTGTCAATAGAATGTACTTCCAATGACAAGTTATTTTGCCACACTATAGCACTGTCATACCTTTTACATTGCTCTATCAGGTTTGTGTGGCAAGGTTTTGGTGGCTGGGGAGCTACAGGTTTTGGCTTCCATGAGAAGTTGTTAGAAACTTCCCCCATGTGAGACAGAGCAAATGACATTCAGCTCCAAAGGTGGAACCACTTCTGGCCAAGGCTGAGCCCATAGCAATGATGGTAGCATCTCTGGGATAACATATGTAAGAAGTGGAAGAAAATGGGGTAAAAAATTAGACAAAAACTGCATCCAAAGAGAGGAATAAGAACAAGTGAGAGAAACAGTTCTGCAGACTTGAGGTCAGTGCAGAAGGAGGGGGAAGAAATTCTCCAGGCATTGGAGCAGAGATTCCCCTTCAGTCTGTAGTGCAGACCATGGTGAGTCAGGCTGCCCCCTCTCAGCCCATGGTGATGCCTTTTTGGGACTATCTAAAAACAGAAACAAGAAAAAATTAAGAGAATAAAAAGCAGTTATATTTATTGAAGGGCCTCCAGGTACGTTTAGGACAGATAAAGTCCCCCAGGTGCTACACCCAAAAATGGACGACGGGTCACGGATTTTGATACTTTTACAAGTTTGGTCCATTTGCATGTTGGGGGTTAATCTTCCAATTACAGCTTCAGGTAATGAAGTCATTACCCCATGCTTGCTCCCCCACCCCCAACTCACTTTTGCTTACATTTCTTGGAGCTTGAGACAGTAAGGTGTCCTTGATTACCAGGCCTAGAGAGGAATTGTTTTGTCTGACCAAAATGGGAGAACAGTAGCTAACACTCTATATGGAGTTTAGAGTTATACACTAAAGGATTGCAGGATTACAAATAAATGAAAAAATTTAAAAGCTAAAACCCTAAGGCATCAATGGAGATCCACAGTAAAGGAGATATCCACCTGCAGCCCCTGGAGGAACCCATATCGGAGCAGGAGGAGTCTGAAGGAGGCTAGGCCCCACGGGAAGACTGTGTTGGAGCAGGCTCCTGGCATCCTCCTGGCATCCTCCTGGCTCTCTCTTCACTGGAGCCATGCTAAGCAGGTTTGATGGCAGGACCTGTGACCCTGAAGGAGACCCATGCTGGAGCCTTTTGTTCCTGAAGTACTGTACCCTACAGAAGGGACCCATATTGGAGCAGTTACTGAAGAACTGTAGCCCATGGGAAGGATCTCGCAATGGAGAAGTCTGTAGAGAATTGTCTTCTCTGAGAGGGACCTCACGCAGGAGCAGGGGAATAATGTGAAGAGTCCCCCCCGATGGGGAGGGACTATCAGAGACAATGTGTGATGAACTCACCCACAACTCCCATTCCCCATCCTGCACTGCAGAGGGGAAGGAGGGAGAGAAAATTGTAAATGAACTTGAGTCCAGGAAGAAAGGAGGGGTGAGGAGGAACTGTTTTCAGTTTTGGCTGTTTTTCTTACCTTCCCTGATTTGATTTGCAATAAATTAATCTTCCCAAAGTCCAGTCTATTTCAACCATGATGGTAAAAGTTGAATGATCTCTTCCTGTCCCTATGTTGACCACAAACCTTTCAGTATATTTTTTCTTCCGCATCCAGCTGAAGATGAGAGGCAAAGAGCAGCTTTGGTGGGCAACTGGCATTCAGCCAAGGTCAACCCACCACGCTTGCTCAAAAGTGAATGGGTTATTTTTTCATTGTGACAGGGTTAACTGTGGTGCACTTAAATCTGTGCAAGTATTTGGTGGTTTGCTACACACATACTAAAATACTGGCATCTTTGCTATCCCTTTTCTTCCATGTAACTTGGAGTTTCTGAATATGCATATGAGTGATTGAAAGCAAATTTTACTATTTATTGAGCTCTGAAGGCGTTATTTTATTTTCCTGAGTCAAGCCATTACTTTAGCCTTTATAGGAGTCCCAAATATAGCTCTTATGGTAGCCACACAAAGAGTTTGCTGACTCTCTGATGGAACTAGAATAAGTTTTACTCACATTATAATCTTCTTTCCTGCCTCTGCCACCAACTGCTCATTATTCTTACTTGTTGCTCCAATATAAGAAATTGTCATGGAAATGATGAGAGAAATCAAAGTTCTGTGGAGTGTTGGTGGAAATCAAAAGGTAGGATTTTGGAACTGGCAAGCTCTATGATGCCCAGACTCCATGAGGGGCAGGAAGGACCTTTCTCTCTTCTCTTTGGGCATGACTGGCTGGGACTTTGTCCTTTGAGGTTTTTGGAAAG
>NW_008238359.1:3203269-3302644 GCF_000691975.1 Corvus brachyrhynchos
AGTGTGAAGCAGAGTGAGTTAACAGTCTCTGATTGCTCTATCATTGATGTCCTAGAGACAGGAAAGAAAAAAAAATACAGAGACATGTCCACCTTGGGTATGTGCTACTTTTCACAAAGAAAGGAAGGCACCTTGCACAGTCCGAAAATCCCTGTATTGTTAAAAGACCATAGCCACCTATGGTCTTAACTGATAGCACTAGATGATTAATTTTTTAGGTACAGTTACATGACTGGAATCTCACTGTTACTGAATGTGCAAACTCAGGTCAGGAGAGCACAGTGTGAGAGAAGGGCTGTTTCAACAGACTCTTGTTTGCATATAGGACTTGCATTTACCTTGAGAACAGACAAAAGGAGTAAGTTTTAAGCCTGCCAGGGGAAGAAAGAGCTTGTCAGCAAATGTGCAAATAGATGCATCCTGATAGCAAGAGATAAATGTCCTTGTAACTCTTTGATTTTTTTTCACTAATAAAAACCAATTTTCATACGTTCAAAATAGAGACACTTATTTTGTAGGGTATCATTTTACCTGCAAAAACATATGTTGCCCATGTATGATGCTACTGAATTATCCTCTGTAAATGTGCTAACACACGGAGGAGAGGCAGATGGATTAATGGCTCCCCAAATGAATTGGCACAGGGGAAGCTCACAAAATAAAATACAGTGAACACCCAACAATGAGGGGCATGGTGCTTGGAGGGAAATTAAACACAACTCAGGACAGGAACAAGTTTTGCAAAACAGCCAAGGAGGCAGTGAGATGAACAGAAGCAGAAAATTCACTTTATATGTCAGAGGTCTTTCTCTGAAGTTCTTCAAGGTTTTGAACTCCAAGTTGGATCCCAAAATGTTACTCTCTTTGAGTATTGCACATAAGAGAAATTCCTTCATTTTGTCTTTCTGCATATTGCTGTAGCTGCCCAGTTGGCAGGTGCTCTAGCTCTGCTCTCAACATGTGCCTGAAATGCTAATATTTTCTCTGGATGACTTGTGGGAATAGGGATCAATGAACCATTTGATCAAACCTGCCATGTAGTTTACATTCAATCCATTTAGTGCCTTATTTTTATTGAGGAACTCACTTTTGAACGCATTTAGGCACCTGTGTGAACTTTGCAGGAGTTTCTGGCTTCTATTCATATATTTGGAAATAATAATTGCATTGACATTTTATTTCTTCTAAAAAATTAAAAAATCTTATCTAAGTTGGTGAATACAGCTTCTGCTTCATCATTTCATGGCATTATTTTCTTCCAAAACTCTAATGGTATTACACACCACTATTAAATACATAAGCTCATGTCACTAACATCTTGTTGTGCAGGTCTGATGTGGGATTTGCTGGGTTTCTTATTAGATTTCTCTCCTCCTTCACTGCTAAACTGAAGCTTCACTATGATGTCAGGCTATATTTCATGCCAAAACTCATTTAGTAAAGAGGTGAGGTTTCTGTAGATGTCTGCACCACAGCTAATCATGCTCAACACCTTTAATGGTTGAAAGAGAGAAACAGACATTTGAAGGCCATGAGTCATCAGGTCCTGAACAGGTGACTTGACTGGAGCCATGAGACCCTTTTATTGTTCATGACCTTGAAAAGATCCTAGATCAGCTGCAGACATCCACACTGCCGACATCTAAGAGTAACTGAATATCCCACAGCTGCCCTTCAGCAGCCACACTGTGGCCTGCAGAAATGGCTTCAAAACATTTCCTAATTTTCCCAAATTATTAAATTAAGACATGATTTGTAAGGTCAAATCAAAGCTCCAGTTTGCTCCACATTCTTTTCTGTGACTGGGATACTTTTACTGTTTCTTACATCTATTTGTTTTGTAGTTAAAGAGTTCCCAAAAGTATAGAGCAGTTGGTACTTCCACAGCTGAAATGTCTTAAGTGAACATAGTCAAGAAGATAGATGCTTTGGACTTAAATGGAGAGTATGGATTTGTTTTTCTTATCTTTATTACTGAAAGTACTATGAGTGGATTTTCCAGAATGGTGCTATAAAAACAAAAGTTGATTGATTAATTCAAAACCTATAGCTAGGAAATGTTTTCCAGGGATACTTACAGGAAATGCAAAATGGTCTATGAAGAGAAGTAATTTACTATGTGCACACTGATGGGAAAATTTACTGTGATCTGATACATTTGGCTCTGGCAGTGACAGATGTTACAAAATGACCATTTTTACACTCACTCCTTCCTGTTATGCTGAATCAGAAGATGAGGATAGCAGAACTGCAAACTTAGTGATATTTCCTAATTACATCTTTCAAATGTTTAAGCATATAGGAAACATGTGAATGTGTAGATATAAAAATACATAGAGAGTTCAACTTCAGATTGCAGCAAGTTCACTAAAACTAGCCCTGATTAAATGAAAGTATCTGTCAATGCACTATTCATTTTATGCTGCAAGAGCAGTAACCAGAGGGAGGGTGATTTTGCCAAAGCTTAATGCAAGCTTGTCCTTTGCCTTCAGAGGTCTTTGAATAATGCTGTACCTCTTTCTAAAACCACTGTGTGTAAGAAAACAAGAGAAGAGTGTTAATGGGTTTGTATTATATACTTAAGAGGCAGGTTAGACATGAAATGCTTACAAAACAAGAAACTTCAGGGAATTTACCTGAGGGAAAAAAAATGATAAAGTTGAAACAAAAACCTCCCTCCCAATTCCTTTCCTGGTGTGATTGAGCTAAACAGGTTGTTGTTGTTCCTCCATCAGCATTTTCTCCCCTTCCACCAAACTGTTTATTTCAGTTGGCAGATTTAGATGTATCCAGCATGCTTCTCATGAACCATTTTTACTACAACATTTTTTGTAATCAGAGTTAAACTGTTGGCTATTTTCCTGTATCATAGCTACTTGTTTCTAATGCAAAAGTATTTTGACCTTGCTGAGATACAGAAGAGGACAACTCCTGCCTCACTAACTTCACCCTCCCACTATCAAAAGCACAACCTGTTTCTGATGTTTTTCAGATATGTATTGAACTTGATTTAATTTCACCCAGTGATGACATTACAGTCTTGGAAACTCACCCTTCTAAAGGTGAAACATAATTTAATTATCAACATAAATTTTTTAATGATCAATTTATACAGAGATATTTTTTTGTGTCAGTTAAGCAGCCCCTTTTCCTTCCTAACATAAATATAGTTTTGATGTATTTAAAAGGCTATATCACCAGTTTAACTAACTGAATTCAAACTTATATGTGTACTGTAATGAATATAATTATTCCAAATGTTTGTAATGCATGCAGGAATAATCATATACATTTTCAGTGAACTGAGAAATAAAAATATTTTTAGTCAGATCCCATGTGCTTACCCTAGAAGAAAAGATATATCTATTAAATTGAAACTCAGGGAGAAAGAAAAAAATTAACACATGAACCCATTTATTCTTCAGTGTACTTTTCTCCACAGGAAAACTCTTTCTCAGATTTATTGATATGGGTGAATAAAGGTTTAAGAACAAACATTTGTTTCTGGTATGACATTATTTCATGGTTAGTTAACAACATGATGGGCATTGAAAAAACAGCAGCATATACAGATATCTGAAAAATGTAATGAATGTACTTTTGTAACACAAATACACAATACAGTTCTCTTCCCCAATCTTCATAAAATTACTGTTTTCTCATTTGTGCTAGATTTTTTTTTGTTGTTTGCTTTCTTGGTAGCACAGTTGATGTATAGATGTGAAAATTACGTCTGGATTTTTTATTTCTTTTTTTATGATAATATGTGCTAACTTTAAATTGAGTTTTGTCATAATAAGGATGGGAAATCACTGATTCTTGTTGCTGGTATTACTGTGTCTGCAATTCTTTGAATTGCTGTCTGTTCCTGAGGCAAAATGTCCTAATCTGATTATTTAAAATGAAATCATTGATTAGGTGTGAACAAATAGACTCATGAAATGAAAGGATGTACAACAGGTCATGATTAGACTTTCAGATGCTCCTGGCAACATGCAGGTTTAAAACCCCTTACATCTTACACCCCACCCACTGCCCCCCTTTAGAGATATAGCGTAGCTCTGCTGGAGTCCAGCTTAAGAGGTTCTTAACAGAGGGTTCTTAAGATTTTATGAAAAAGAAAATCTGTGACAACAAAGAACAAAAACAGCACTTTAAAATATCTACTGAAAGTCTGGTTTTGGTAATAATAAAGGCAGCATTAAGGTGAGGCTTATTCTGAAAATGCTGCTCAACACATTAATAAGGATTTCTTCACTTTCAACTCCTCTCCTAGGCCTGTGTTTCATTTGATACACCTTTAATCTCTGTGTTTGTATATAAACACTTCTTAGAAAAGGCTTGTTTTATGTACAGCATTTAGCAATCTTGTGGAATAATAACAGGAAACATAAGGATGAATCTTTCTGATAACAGAACTAGACTTCCCTTTTCCTTATGCCTATAGATCTTAAAACAAAGAATGCTTCCAAACCATTCTAAACACATCCTTTTGAATAAAGGGAAATGTTTCATATTACTAATAAAGTAAGAAATATTCAAATTATGTTATTATCAGTTTAAAATTCCAAGATATAGACAGAATGCACTGGGAATTTGAAAAGCCAGTGCTGCTTCACAATCCTTCTACATTTGTATTTCTTGAGCACCTTTGTTAGACTATTTGGCTCATGAGTGCTGACAGCTATGAGGAGAAGAACACAGAGGCAAATGCAGAGGGAAGAACTGGCTTTATCATTCACCAGTTTAGGAAGTCAGTAGACACTGGCAAAACCACCCCTGAAAGATACACATCACTTTAAGCTGGTCGAGTTGTTCACTCTACAGAAAATGAAAAAGGAAATGCAATTTATGCATCCTAGGTATCTAGAGTTAGGAAAGATGAAAACAAGCCTTGGTTTTTAACCCAAAAAGGAGAAAAAGTCTGCAATAGAAAGCTTCTTAACACAAGATCTGATGTCTTAATATTTTATGGCCAAACTTTAAAATTAGAAATAAATATACATATATTATATATTTCTTTTTTTCCAGTTAAGCATTGTTTACAAATTGTCTTGAAAGAATTTTCAATTTAAATTGGCTAATGAATGATCCTATGTCAGATTTTTACATAAGATTTTCATAAGAAGTAAACCTAAGAGCAGAAAAATTGCACTCAACTAGGTCATGTGTGCTATTGTTCTGCAAGATAAAACCTAGAAGGTGCAAGGTTAATTATTATAATTTGAAAAAAGACAGTATAAGTAAAATTCAGATGCTGTTATATCTATGTAATTAACTTGTAATTGCAGCATAATTGCACAGTGGTTTTGCTTTGCCGTAGGTTGCTAAACTGGATTTGCACAGTTACTTATGAATGGGTTAATTAATGTTAAATTTTGACATCATATTAATTAATTTTTGTGACAAAGTTCCTTCAAATTTTCAAATAGGGAGCGTATATTTTCCCAATTTCCTTCACTGCAGAATGTTTAATAACATTTGCATGTTATATGTAGACAGCATGCAAAACTTGTAGTGAGTTAAACATGAATCCTAGAAGGTTTTACATTATACATTATGCATTATTTCTCATAACACAGAGCTCATAAAAAATACATATCACTTGGGCTGATAAAGCTGTAAGCAAAAGAGGGAAGACTGAAAGCTTAAGGCAAAAATATTCTAATGAAATGTAATAAATACACAATAGGAATAATACTCAAGTAATTTTAGAAAAGTAGTGGAAGTGACACAGTCATCCAGTCTCATGTGACCTCCCGTTACCCAGTTACAGGGAATGATGGACAGCTGCATCAGGAGGGGAAAGTATCTTGTACTACAGGGGAAAAAACTCTTCTAAACAATTTTTCTTGATAGATGTAATAGTTGTCACACAGAAAAGGGAAAAGAGAAAATAACTCTTCAGAGCATGCTGTCCCTTGAGCAAATAACAAAACCTACAAGGTAGCTTTAGAAGCTTGGTAAAATGTTGAAACAACTAAGGAGAAGTTTTAATGTAAGTTCATGTTTTATTCATGACACTAGTTGTTCATTCAATTTTTTGGGCTCAATATTTTTTTTTTTTTCATTTCTGTGGAGCAATAAAGCTTGTTCTGATCATAGTAAGGAAGCTTTTGCCGTGGCTGTGGCCTAAAATGGGTATCCTTCCAAAATAGGTGACAAAGCAATTCAAAGCAGGGTGTTCAGAAGGTAACAAGGTTGTGCCTCTACCTTAGTGAACAGGCTAATTAGAGGAATTGTAACACAGACCACTGAGGGCATGTGCTGGTTAGCCCCAAAGGCCTCTGCTGTGTACCAATGCAGCAGTCAGCCAGCATGAACCCAGGGCCATGAACATCCACACCTGAATGTGACTTGAATGTGCCCAGCACCAGCCTGTGGTAGAAGCCAGCTAGCATGAAACAGCCCTCTGCACTGCCAACAAACCTACTCAGCCTCCTGCATCCAAGCTGCATCCTGGGAATCATTCTTTGCTGTGCTCACTTCCCAGTACTGCCCAGAAGTCACTTGACAGAATGTGATTTGGCCAGGGCGTCCAAATTCTTCCCTGTCAAGTATTGCTATTACTATGTTATTTTTTCACACATTTCGGGAAATAAAGGAAGTAGTGTGTGATGTATAATCTTAGTTAATTATAAATAATGGAACAATTTTTTAACGCTTCCTTTGACAAAAACTGAAGAAGCCAAAATTAGGGGAGAACTGTTGAAGCAGAAGTTTGTATAGGAAATTCACAAATCAAAAATCCTGTTAAAAAAATCCTGTTAAAAAAAACTACTTTTACTAGATGAATAAAAAAATCACCAGCTTACTCAAATGGATTATGCCATCTGTGTAAATCATTTATAATGGTTATTTAATAGAAGCCCAAGTTTGCAAATTGTGAGTTTTTTGTTTGAAAACTAAGAACATCTCCAGCAGTAGTAAACATGTGGGCCAATGTACAGCACATCAGACATGGATACACAGTGGAGCAAACTCATGATGCAGTTTGAGCCAGCAGTTTTGGCGAAGTAATGACATAATGAAGTTTTAATAGAAATACTCCAAAAAAATGCGAAACAAAGACATAAACTGAGGGAGAAAGCTCTCTGGAGATTTCCATGCATTTTAAATTATTGTAGCCAGGGTTTACAGCTAAAATTTTCATAGGAATAAAGTTAAAAAACCAGCATTATTTTAAGTGTTTAAGCCCACTACCAAGCTGAGCTTGTACTTTTAGCTATCTTGAAGATCCCTTTGGAATATCTTGTTTTGGAGTAAACAAGCCTCCCTGAAATACTCCATCTGTCAGAGTGATGTTATAGGCCCTTTTTGTCATCATGTAAGTACTTTAAAGAATAAAGGAATTTGAAAATCAGAAAGTCCTGAAGAAGCTGCCCTTTGAAGAAAGGAAAAAGCAGAGAGATAAGACATTATTGCCAAACAAACTACCTTTATGAACAGCACTGTAACTGATGTCTCCCTTTAACAGCAGTCATCACCTTCTCCTGTCACATTACACAGACACAAGAAAATAAAGAGTTTAGAAACCTGATTTTCTATCTAGCAGTAATAACATTAGCCACCTTTTCAGTACTCTTTTATAACTTTTTACCAAAATTGAAATTCTATCAAACAGGGCTTCATTTGCCAAGCAGAAGTAGCAATATCCATTAAATATCTGTTAGACTAGTACGCTGCTGGAATGCAGGCACAAGAATTGATATTATTTGCACAACAACCATATAACAAAACCACATCACAAAAATCCGAATCTCTTGTCAGGAAAATATGATGTATGAGCACTAGAAATAACTGATTTTACATCCTCACCTCAGGATCTGTCTCAAAATACCTTATTTCATGAACTTTATAGATTTTACGAAGTAGAAGTGTGGCAAAAGGTCTGTTTTCTTCAGATCTTTCTATCTTTAGTTTAAACTTATTTTGGAGGGGCATACAAATAATGAATTTGTTTCCAGATATTGATCAGATACTGTAATTCTCTACATCTACTTAAGTATACAAAATTATGTCTAAGGCTGTCATTAGAAGTAAACAGTATATGAACAAAGACTACGAAAAGAAAGCACACAAAAAATTCCCTTGGAAAGTATGTTAAGAAGGCTTTTGAATTGCATATGCAACAATGGAAGAAATGAGAATACTACTGTATTATATCATGGTATAATAAAATCATATGTCTCATCTATACAAAATGTCATATAAAACTCAAGGCAGACAATGACGTTGCACATATGCTGTGGTTTGATATATTAGCTGAGATGTATCTACTACAAAATATCAATTATCATAACTCAGATGGGTTTTTATATATGTATGTGTGTGTATATACATATATATACATATTATTATGCCACTGCTGTATAATGAATGTAGAAAGCTAGAAAATACTAACTGGGTCGCAAAGTCCAGGTCTAGATACTGTCAGAAAATCAGAATGGAAATGTTTATTAGTGAAAGAAATAATGATAGACTTATTATGGGGCTGATAAACAAACCAGTCAGCTGTAATTGTGATGCATTAGTTGCTATGACAAGATCTCTGGTTTTATCACACCACTCATAAACAGTGTTGTTTTTCTGGGGCAATGTCTTAGTTTAGTTTTGTTTTAAAAGTAATGCAGCTAACTCATTGCCCTGTGATAGCTGAAGTCATAATTTCTGATAACAGCCAACAAAATTAGATGAAAAAAGGAAAGACAAAAATGCACAAAAAACCCCAAAACCCCCCAAAAAACTAAAAAAACCCCACACCCCAAAAAATCCCCCCCCCCCCCAAAAAAAAACCACCCAACTCTTTCAAAAGGCTTCAAACCTTTTACTTATCCTATCTAGAAGCTGGCTACCATGTCCCTCACTGCATCTCAGTAGTCCCTCCATATTCAGAAGAAACAGAGCTAACTTAGACTCCCTCACAATGTTCTGCTTGAAGATTGCTGAACAAGGCATTGGCTGGATTGTCTGCCTCAATATTTTTCTGAAATCACTGTGTGGTGTAGAGTCAGATATCTTAGCACTCTGAAGGCCTGAACTCACAATCTGGTCACTTCAGAAAGAGTCCAAGGAAGCCAAGTTTCTTCTTACAATACCATAGAATCATAGAATAGTTTGAGCTGAAAGGCACCTTCTAGTTGCAACTCCCATGCCATGGACAGGGACACTTTCCACTAGACCAGGTTGCTCCATGCTCAAAATGATTGGATGAAGTCTGGCTTCCAGTCATGCAGAAACCAGTTCTCCAGAACTGGTCATCTTCTAGGGTGCCCTGATGCCTCTTTAACTGGCAAGAGGCACAACTGGGACCAAGACAGGAAAAGAAAATCTGGACTTTCAGATCTATTGTGGAATGGAGTTGAATATGGAACAAATTCTGCCCAAAGAGATTTGTTATAATTTGTCTTAATTCTGACCAGAAATAAACTGTTACAGAAAGAATGCTGAGAGTACTTCTATTTCAATTAAAAGGTCTTCTTTTACCAAAACAACTTATTTTATTTATGTTGTGTTCATTACTCTATACATTTTCATTCCAAGAAAATTATGTTGCCTCTTTTAATATCTAAATTAATTGAAAGTCAACATAAATAAGATTTTTTCTGAGTTTCTGGGTTACAGATAAGGTGTATTTTCTCACTGAAAAGAGTTCCATCAACACTAATTCATCACATTGTTATCAGTATCCACAATCACCACTGTAGACCAGGGTGGGAAGGACCATGATGCCATACCCTGCTCATTCCCCTTTGGAAAAGCTTTGAAAAAGCAGTCATTTAATTTTACAGGACCACAAATGTTGCTGGCCCTAGCATGGGGAGTACATTCAGCAGAGATTCCCAGCATCATCTAGCAAGTTCTTCTCTTGTTTTATAACTGAAATTAAACATTGCCTAAGTCAGAAGACACTGTGAAGACACAGCTTTTGTTGTCACTGGACTCCAGATATCAAACAGGCTGTATTTCAGGATGATGTAACTCAGGGAACTACAGGACATTACCTTTGGAGAAAGGTATCCTTGAATTATCTGTGCTTCCCATACATTCCTTCTCTCCTGCATATTGTCCCATTCTGTCAGCAGCTACGTTCTTAGGAAGAACTATGAATAGATACCTCTGAAATGCAGCATGGTTTGTTTGGTGATGGACCAGATGGCATCCAGTGACAGATATATTTCAACAATACATTCACAGAAGAGGAGTCTTCTGTTTCTCTGACAGTACTCTGAATGATTTGGTTCTGTTCAATGAGAAAGCACATTTTTGGTGTTGTTACTTTTTATTTTTTTTCTTATTTTTTGCTTTTGTTATCTCAAGAAGGAGGATGATAGAGAGATTCATGTTCCTTTAACGGACAGGAATTTATGACTTTATTTTCACCACTAAAGTTAGGTGTATTTTCTGTCAAACAGTCTCAAACAGACTAGATGTTTAATGCTACAAGTAGGCTTCATTTGATGATTCAACTTAAAAAAACCCCACAGGTTATAGGCCTACGTGTGCACTATATTCACTGACATCAGAGGGATCCATATGACAAAGGCTGTGCTGTTTTGCCTTGCCTTTCTCTAATGAAAAACAGAAAATGTCACCATTCACCATTTTGGTTGGGATTCACGGTCTTTAGAAGCCTGGCGATAAAATATATTGAGGCTTGAATACATTCCTTCCATTTGTGGCTGAATGCCTTCTAATCACCAGAAATTCTCTGAATAGTCTCTGCCAGAATAAAATAATGTTTCTTTTAAACTCTGAAATTGCTTTTATTTTAGGAATCATGTCTTATTTTAGTTCCATACTTCAGATTCTGTTCCATATTCAACAGCTATTTATTTCTTAAGGAAGGTCTAACATGTTCTGGGTTTAGGAAAATAATCAGCTGAAGTTTGCATGATCCTGCTGCGTGCTGTTTCAGGTGGGCAGGCAGGGACTATGCTCAAGCCCCGGAGGTTACATCTATTTTACAAGAGACTACTTTTTAACCACTCTTTGAAAGTAGCATCCTAAAAATCCCTGATGCGTCTGTAGCTCACACTGCTAAAAACGAGGGGATTGTTTTCTGCAAAAATGTAATTGTTTCAATTTTTATCCTACAATTAAAATCACATGTCCTTCTATTCTTTTACTTTTCAGAATTTTTCACTGTAGGTCCTGCTAAATAAGAGTTTGATAATACTATGGGCCTTCTCTCTTTTTCTTAATAGCAGTTTGCCACTCAAACTTCTGCCGACAGAGACAGTCAGAAGTTACTTTTATGCTACTTGAAAGAAATAAAGTGATGTGTTTTAGAAGCAGTGGATATAAATTTGTGTTTAATTTTAATAATAGAAGTCCTATGAGCTGATAGGTGTAAACTGGTGTCAAGGTTATATAAAGAACTTAAAATTCAGTCAGAATAATGCTTTGATATATTTACACTCAAACCCACATTTCCAGTTTCACACATTACATGTCAATTAGCAGATATCACAAGGCTGCTAAGAACTGATAATTCAGAACTGTGGATCTAGTTCAGCAAGAAATGATAGTTTGTTTTCTCACACAGGAGTATAGAAACATCATCTGAAATGCAGACATATGCTTTGAGGTAGAGTAAGGGCGAAAGATTCTCAGCATCTGCTAACAACTATTGGGAGGCTTGGGTTAGAGCTTGGATACAATCTGTCAATTTGCACCAAAGAAGTTAATTGACACTTCAAGATGTAATAAAATGTGACCAACACAATTAAACACATGAATATATTACATCAGCAAAATACATTCTTGATGACTGTGGGTAAATAAACTGCAGTTTTGGTTTATCTCAGAAAATACGTCTTGATTTTTTGGAGAATTTTTAGGATAAAATGTGGCCTTTGCTGAATGGTTTTGGCTGTTCTCATAGAAATTTCAAAGGGCATGACCAGGGCATTTCTAGGTACTACACCACTGAGGATTTAATTTGCAACTAAATAAAAAAGAAACTGACCATCTAAAACTTTCTGTAAAGAATGGGTTCAACCATCATTTTAATACCAATTGCAACCTATAGACTGCATAGAGTGTGTATAGTGTTGCTCATATATAAACATATTTACATGTATGTAGCCTTAGTTATTTTCCTTACAGATTATAACTGAACAGTGACGACAGACTTCTTAACCAAACATCACAAAAGCATCATTGCTTTATCCTGCAGCCAAACTCTTAAGGAAGTTGTGACTGGACATTAATATAACAATGTTAGCTATGCCAACACCATGCAGAGGAGGTGATCCCAGACAACAGCAGCCAGCAAAACTCATCTCTTGTTAATTCAACTGTAAAGAGATGAAGTCTATAAGATTTGCTAGAAAACAGACAAGTCTATTATGTGACAGAAATAATCTGTCAAGAATTGGTCTCATCTTACATACTCCATATCTGTATTTAGTTCAGTAAACACTGATGATTTTTTTGTTATTTTGTGTATGTGCAATCCTTAAAAGGTTTCTTTAGGGCACCTGAGCAGTGTTTCAGTTATATAATTGCTTAAAAAACCCCTGTTTTTCTGATTAGTAAATAAGTGAATGATCTAAAGAAAACAACACTCCTACATCCCTTTTCTCCAACCAGTGCCCTGTGAGCTATAGAATCAATGAGTTACACAGAAAACTGAGCAGGCTGCCAGACTAACTGTGCTGTACCTGTTGGCGGTAATCCCACCACACAGTGCATAAGAGGTTGGTAAATCCATCTGTTTCTGAGAACTGGCCTCCCATCATTCCTGTGTTTATCTCTGATTTAATAATTTGATTTGATTCACAACGCTGCTTGGAGCAAGGATTTGAAAAAGCCCTTACAAGAGATAGCCAGATCTGCTCCCACTGGCTTGTGTTAGTGTTTATGTAAAAATGCACTCCTTCAAAATGCTACAACTTTATGTTTGTTAATCTATGCTTCTAGAAAGAAGTGTGTAATTTTGTCTCAGTACATCAACATTACCTATTCAAATCCAAGTTATAGTAGAAAATGAACCTCAGTGGAAAATGATGAGACCTAGAGATCAGTTCTTAAATCAGTTGTTTAGGGGTGAAAGGATCAAAAGCTTGAAAATCCCGTAAGTCTTATTTTCTTTGAGTAGGAGTGAAGGGTCCTAGTTAATAAAGCTGTTTTTCAAATTTTGTGCTAACTATAGAGTGTTCCAAAAGCAGATTTAGATTCTCAGGCCTTAAAATTCCTGCAGGTGAATTACTTTAGAAAAAGAGTTGTTTTCTTTAGAAAGGCAATCTATTCCCACAGGCCAGTAAAATTTAAATCTGTGATGGCATCTCTAACAACAAACCAAAAAAGCCCACAGGTACTGACTTAGCTAAATGAGCTGCTGTAACAGCAAAGTCTTTATGTCATTAAAAATGCAACAAAGTAACTTGAGTTTCTAAATGAAATATAAATAAAGAAGCAGCATAGAAAGAGAATTTCAGGCATCACTTCTGAAGCCATGAGAGGCTGCAAGACCAGGAAATTGTAGGAAATCTGAAGTTATTTCTCTTACCTTAATTACCGATTTTCACCAGTGTGCCAGAAGCAGAGAACATCTTATTTTCCAAGCAAAAAAATAGGTCCATCCTACCAAAAAATAAAAACAAAACAAAAAAAAAAATTGGAAAAAGACTTGCAATTTCAGAAAGTTTATTTCTCTTGTACTGCTATGGAATTAGAAAGTAATAATGAAGTCGTTTTTAGTGCTGGAGGAAAAGAAGTTTATTTATATTTGTTATGAGGAGATCATAGTATTGTGAAACATTTAATGAGTGTTAAAGACAACACAACAGAACTGAAGGCTCTTCTTGTGTCGCTGATTCTAAGAGCTTTTAGAAAGTCACCATCTTTTTATATCATGGGTTTATACAGGAGATTTTCTGAGCTGTTATCCATGGGATACATATTTTTATTTCAATCACAATACATTACACTATAAAACAAATTATATATTTGTCTGTAGTAAGGTCAGCTAGGCTCCATTCCTGGACCTAAACAAAGGATTATTGATATATACACCCAAAGGTAAAAAAAACTGATCCAGGTATACCTAATAGTATCAAAACATCTATCTTATAATATGACTGTTCACCTTTGTTATGCATCCTGTATCCCACTAGGACAGCAAAGATACTCCGTCCACTTAAGGTTGTAATATTTAACATTCAAGACACACACACACACACACTTACATGTATATTTTTAAGAAAGTAATACACAATGGTAAGGTAAACACAAAACATTTAACTTCAAATCAGGACCCTTCTAATATAATTTCATCCTCACAAACTGTTAAAACACCATAGGAGATGGTGTTGATACAGGAACAGATTCATAGAATCAAAGAAACAGAGCGTTTCAGGTTGCAAAAGACATTTAAGACTATCAAGTCCAACTGATAACCCAGCACTGCCAAGCCCACCACTAACTCATGTCCCCAAGCGCTACATCAGCATGTCTTTTAAACATCTTTGGGGAGGGATACTCCATCGCTTCCCTGGACAGACTGTTCCAGTGACTGGCAACCTTTTCAGGAGAGAAATTTTTCATAATATTTAATTGAAACCTCCCCTTGCACAACTTGAGGCCATTCGTTCTTGTCTTCTTCCAATATTCTGGCTAAGTTCATTGAACACACTGATAATTTCTTCTTTTGTGGAGTGGAAGAGTATTTCCTGTTTTCCCTGAAATTGTCAGAGCAGTACCAGGTCCTTTAATTTTGGCTATATGGGGAGTCAAAATTATAAGAACACTTAGTTTCTAAGAAGTTCTAGAAATGACACTAGGTCATCTGATCACCAGACCCTGCTGTCATTTGAAGTTGAAATTGGGGGATTTTGAAGCTGCTCACTCTGAATCTAAATCTGATATGGGTCTTGGCCTCAAATCTAACCATTCCAGGGCCTGAGCCTTAGAACTGTAGAATCAGTGAGGCTGGAAAAAACATCTGAGTTCATTAAGTCCAACCATCAACCTAGCACGACCTCCATGTTCACCACTAAACCACATATATCTTCAAGTGCCCTACCCATATGCTTTTTTAACACTTCCAGAGGTGGTGACTTAACCATTTTAGTGCTTATCTAAAAGCAACCCAGCTCTTTCAGTAGTTTAAGCTCAGTCACCATTGTCATAGTAACTCTAGTCACAAAATAAATTCACAGGTTAAGGAGACTTCTGCAAGTAGTTGGCTTCAGCTTGTTCTGTTCATATTTCCCTGCTGTTATGCTTTAAGCAGCAGGCTATGGACACCCAGCAGTGACAGTAAAGAAAAAGCAAAAAAACCCCAGGCAAACTGCCTGGAAAAAAAACAGTGGTTGCAATTTGCAGGGACAATATTTGTCACTGAAGTTTTGTGGATTGTCCTTCACACTTAGAGAGGCAAGCCTACGTGCTGCCTTTGCCTTTGATAGCTAAGGTGATGAAGGTGATGAAGGTAAAAAAGATGAACCAGAAAGAAAATGTGTCTAGAAAAACAGTTTTCTTCTACAGAAAAACTGTTAATTTTTTCCTTCTTGTAATTTGCGTATTTATCTAATGAAAATTTTACTTATATAAATCATGACTATGTCAAGTGTTTGCTTCTCCCTCAGATTCATAGTGTGGAAATCAGGAAAATATATTTTTTATCTTGCCCTTTCACAAATCCTAGATGAGAACAAGGATAGAACACGCACTTATGAATGTGATAGCGTTATAATTATTTAATGAGTTACGGCTTATCAGTTGAGTTCTATGAACCACTGTTTGCATGATTTTCAGCTCTCCCTGCCTTTCAGGTTAATGTAAAACTTTAGACCAAGGAGAAGATGTATTAGCTTAAATAGCCTGACTTTGAATGCAGGATGTCTACAAGGAGACACGCTGGCAGTCAGTTGGGCATAGCTAAGAGAAAGGTGTATTATTTTAAGCCAGTGTAACTGAAGTCTGTACCTAAAGGGAAAAGTTGGGGTTTCTTCATTATAGATTTCAGAGAAAGTACTCTACCTTGCGCTAGTATGAATGAAAGAATTGGATGATAATAATGACGTCTGAAATCTAGGAGGACTTCCTTCTTTACTTTCTACCATTCTACTTTCTTGTCTCTAATTTCTGCTACACTGGTGGTGCTTTTCTCTTTTGATTTGCTCTTAAAAGTTGACCTTAGTTACTTCTCACACTGCAGGTACTACATGGCTGTGCACCAGTTTAATGCTAACAAGTAAGAAGCTCTGAAGTCTAACAATAATTAAATGGACACTTGCAACTGATGAGCACTTGGGGGGAAATGCTGTTCTTTAACTCAGAGGAAAAGCAAATTCTTGACTTGGATTTGGAGAAGGGGAAGATAAAAAATAAAATGGGAGAAAAATTCTACCAACTTTGAAACAAACAAACAACAAACAAGTATAATAATTTTGAATACTCCTGCTTAAACTTCTTGTTTAACCAGCAACAAGGAAGTGGTGTCCTTTCTGGAACAGGACAGTCCTTGCAAGACACAGTATTCACGCAGTATATTAGAGTTAAAGGAGAGATGAAGCATTAATTATATCTATCTATCTATAAAAGCATGCCAGAACAACCTTGCCCTCATGGGAAAAAAACACAGGCTATTTGCAGTGCTGAATTTAATTACACAGAATAGTGTCAAACACCTATACCCTGCTTCTGGACCCCTTTCTAGCCACCTTGCTTCTACTTCTGATCCCACCTTGAGGCTTTTTGTTTTGTGGTGAGGAGAAGTTACCAGGGAAATCACAGTGAGGCTGAACTAAGCAAACTGTCCATTGGTCATTCCTTGCCTTTCCCACAGGTAAATTTGTAGGGCATAAGGAAATGATGTTGCTGATATGTCTTTGACTTCAACTGTACAACTGGGAAACGTATGAATTGCTCTACCTTATTCAGAGTTTTACAAATAATAATTCAAAGGGGGGTTGATTAAAGGACTGTCGCAGGGACATCACTCAATGTAGACTGCAGTACCTGCCCAGTCTCCCGAGCCCTGTAACATATGCTCATGAGAACAAACATAGAAACAAATGTGTCAGGTTTCACGCTGTATGATTAAAGTTTTCATTTGAAGATCCCTTTCCATGACTCTCAGATCCCACTTTTTCAAAAATTGAATCCTGTAATTAATTTACAAATGAACTGTGCTGGCCATGAGCTCTTGGTCCTAAACAGAAGCTACAGATCTGCAGAGAAGTCAGTAAATATCTGCCCCATATTGCTCACCATGGGTGCAACCACAGCTGATAAACTTTCTTGACTTTGTGACTTATCTTAACATGTCAACATGGGCATAATCCTATCTTTTTATCACAGAATCATAGAACTGCTTGGGTTGGGACATTAAATAATACCTAGTTCCAATCCTCTGCCATGGGCAGAGATACGTTCCACTAGACCAGGTTGTTCAAAGTCCCATCCAACCTCATCATCAAGGTTGAGAGAGATCTTCAAGATATCTAGTCCAACTGCCACCCCAGCACCACCATAATCACCCCTAGCCCACATCCCCCAGTGCCACATCCAGATACCGCTTGAAGACTTCCCAGTCAGTGACCCTGCCACTGCCCTCGGCAATTTATTCCAGTGCCTTACCACTCTTTCAGTTAAAATTTTTTTCTAATATCTAATCTGAAACACCCCTGGCACAACTTAAGGCCATTTTGTCTCATCTTTTCACTTAACATATGGCAGAAGAGATGAACCCCATGTCACTTCGTCGTCCTTTGAGGCAGTTGTAGAGAGCAAAAGAACCCCCAGAGCCTCCCCTTCCCCAGGCTGTACTACCCCAGCTCTCTAAGCAGCCCTTCAAAAGACATGGTTTGTAGATCCAGATTTGTTGTCCTTCTCTGGACACACTCCAGTACCTCAATGTCCCTTTTGAAGTGAGGGGCCCAAAAGTTAACTAGTGCTTGAGCTACAGCCTCACAGTTCCAAGTGTTACAAGACAATCACTTCCTTGGTCCCTCTGCGCACACTATCCTTGATACAGGCCAAGATACAATTTTTTGCATCATGATATTGGACAAATGGCAAATATCATGCTCAGGCATCCACAGTGCTTCTAAGAAGTACATTTTCCTGGTCTGCTTTCCAGTTTTCTTTTTTTCCTAATTCTTTTTAGAAAGCTGAATGGATCATACATCCCCAGGGAGCAACTTTCTCTTACTAAGTTGTAAAGTCATAGCCCATCTATTTTTCTATTATCTCTGCTGTGATGTTTTCAGATTGATGGACTATGAAATAAAATTGAAATTGACCACTCTAAAACATCCAATGTGATTCTGCTAGTAATACAAGTTTAAAAAGATCATAACTTTTTATCTGATTGTTGTGTAAATTAAAATCATCTGTTTACTAAACTTAATTGTACAACTTATTTTTCTTCATTATTAGAGCAACATTTGCTATTTCATTGCAGTTCTCCACTATATTATGCTTTTGCTGCTCCAGTTTAGTCACAATCATTGTGGATAAACTCCATTACAGATGCTTCTATAAGCATCTCCGTGGTGAAGCTGAAAATCTAGGTCAATTTTTTCACTGAAAAGTGAATCAAATTTCTTTCTGATGATATTGGAAATTGTGATAACGTAAACTCTGATGAACTCCTAAACTTTGATCAGCACTACTAACCCATAGCATGAAATTATACACTTCTATGTGCAGCGGCTTCTAATAAAACTCATCCAGCTAATGCTTCATTACATTTGGGGCTTATCAACTGTGGTAACCACATGGCACTCTCATTTACTTCTGTGTATTTCCAAGTTCTCTCATCTCCATGACGCTGTGACCAAGCAGAAATATTAGAGAGAATTTAGCCTCATGAGTCTATCTCATGGGGGAATTACATAAGTAAATGAGTATCACTGAAAACATGGATTAAAAGAATCCTAAGTAAGGTGTTTGAAATCCCCTCTGCTCTGCTGGGCAGTTTCAGCAGCTTCCATTTTTATGCTTTTAACCTAAATATCTTAACAAAAATAACATTCCTCTGAGTCCACTGTGTTTCTGGACATGAAATGCCTATCTAGCATTCATAGTGCTTTATGGAGTAGGTTTGGGATTTCGCTAATTTCACTTTTAATGCTCTATCCTGCCAAGCAGCTTGGTGGGTTAGACTTACTAGCTGTGTTCTGCCTTACACTGCAACCTTTTAATCCTCAAACAGTCCCACAGGAGCAAAGACACACATATGAAACCTTTGTCACGACTCAGAATGAAGACAGGTTATGCAATCAGAATTACTGATATAACTGGTGCTGCCTAACTTTTAGGATATTTTTTTGTCAAGTAGGATGGTTTTCTCCTATTTCTACCCTCATTGACGGTGCAGTTTTAGTCAAGGAGCACAACATCACTGTACCTCTGCTTCTTCCTTCATGGAATGGTATAAGGCAATCTCCCTGCTATCCTTCATGCTGTTCTTTGAGGTCTTCTGATGAAAGCTGCTAAAATAAGTTCTATGTATTATTCATATATTAATTTGCTCTGGCACATTGCTTTCAGGAAACTTCATTTAAGTGCACTAGGAAATCAACTTCAAAGAAAGACAGTTACACACAGTGAATACACCAAGCAATGGAGCAGGCCAGGCTTGACACAGCTCTGAAAGCCAAATAAAAAACATAGAATCGCTGTAATCTCCTTATGACCAAGTAGGAAAAAAAAAAAAAAAAGGCAGAAAAAGAGAAGAACAACAAAAGAAGGCCCTATAATAACTTTTCTATACCTTTTGGGCAGTCTTGTGCAGCTTAGTAGTGAATTATACCTTATTGATAGAATTTTGTAGCGTGGCCCAAAATATGGGTGGAGACAATATAATTAAGAAAGTGGTGGTCCTGGAAAAAACATTATGTGATCCCTGGGTTTCTTGGCTTTCAGCCCAAATTTTTTCAGGGGAACTTGTTAAAGAATTTTGAGATGCTGCCATTCTCTATCAGTCTTCAGAATATCTTGAGTAGAACATTCAAAAACTGATTACTCCAAAGTTCCACATCACTTCTGAGGTTGTGGAACAAACTATCAGCAGAAAAATTTTTTAAAAAACTTGTCCCTATTAATTCTCTGGGTTTTTTCCTTAGAACCATCTTTTTTTTAAAACAACTTTATATACAGACATATGTATGTTAAGGACGGTAATATTTTAGGGGTTGTCCTCATTTTTCTCCATCACTTTGAAAAACTCTATTCATACATGCATATAAAATAAAACACTCAGGACTCTGGGGGTAAAAGTAAAATTTGACCAGGCAACACCAAGATATTCCCCAAAAACTTTATGGCATAATTACTTCTAATGAATCTTGAAGCTTAAACTCTCAATTCCATAAACAAAGGCAGTATATGTGCGCTGAGGGAAGACAATTCATAGTAATTTTGTCAGCAAAATTGTTACAGTAAAGGCCTAAGCAACGCTTCATCTACCTGTCACTTGTCTTGAAAGGGCAGATTACTTTTTCCTCAATCTTGGCACATCCAATTAAACTAGACTTACAAGCCAGGCAGGTGTAAAGTACAAGCCAGCACTTGTTCACATTAGCAATTATCAATGGAAAAAATACGAGTGCTGAGGCTTGGCACAACAGTTACCCTGGCAACTGTTCGTGCTCAGAACCTCAGCAGAGACTAACATGACGGTTTGACATCTTTCCCCATTAAAAAAAAAAAAAAAAAAAAATTGCATTGTCTCTTTCTCTGTTTTTTCCCTTCACCTCTTTTCATGCTGTTTTTCCAAAGCACTTGGCAGTGACCCTGCCTTGTTAAACTCCAGCTGAACACCTCCCAGAGGGAGCTCCCCTGTCTTGCCAACCTTTAGAGCATCCTCTGTGAACACCAAGTGTTAAAGTTTACCTTGCCAAGCCTGACTTCCAGGAAGGAAGGATGGTAGGTTGGAGAAGCTGTATTAGCTCTATTGACACAAGATGTCAGAAACTTGTTGGCCAAGACAAGTTCACTCAATGTTGAAAAAAAAATAGATGAGAGGAAATGACCTCAAGTTGCACCAGAAGAAGTTTAGATTGAATATTACAAAAAATTTCTGCACTGAATTATTGAGCATAGGAACAGGCTGCCCAGTGAAGTGGTTGAGTCCACCATCCCTAGAAGTGCTCAAAAAACATGTGGATAGGGCATTTTGGGATATGGTTTACAGTTGAACATGGTGGTAGTGCTAGGTTGATGGTTGGATTTGATGACTGTAAAAAATTTTCCAGTCTTAACAATTTATGATTCTAGGAATGTCATGTGTTTTTGTCCTCATATTCTGGAATATGCAGACACACCATTCATCTGTAGCAACTTGCTTCAAGATACTGGCCTTTCTGACTTATGCATCGACCTTGCCAATAGTTCCCTTTTTTATTCTCTACCTTCTCACAAGAAAAAGTCAATCAGAAGCAGACTATATGCATTTTTCCCACAGGGGAAAATAACCCCTCCTCCTTAATTCCACCAAGGAACTCAGCCCAAGCAGGCTCTGCACAAAGTACAGTGTCAGATCATACCCTATTACTCAACCCTCAAGGACAGAAAACCTTGAAGGCTCAGCATTCTTCTGGATTCGGCTTTGTTCTGAGGGATGCCTGTGGACTAAGTTATGTGAACTTATTGACTGTTAGCTGCCAGTTCTTTTATTTCTATTTGGCATTTTTATGTCAAATGGAATTAAGGAGTGGGATGCATACATACAAATCTTGATAATTAGTGACTGTTTCAGTTAAAGCTTACCTGACTTTCCTTTTGCTACAGTTTTTGAGCTATTTCTGTTTGTTGGGTTTTTTTTTTTCTATGTCTCATTTTTAAGCAGTCTTTTAGCATCCATTATTTTCCTTCTGTCTTATTTTGTCTTTAATTTTGTTCACATCTTTCAGTGTTAAAAGTTAAATATTAAATATCTGCATCTCTTTTGATTTTATTTTCAGTGATTTATTTTGTTCCTGCTTTCTCCCTCAATGTGTGTCATTCACGTCTTCCAGTTCATCATATTCTTACTCATTGTCATCTCTAAATGGAGAACAGTGGAAAGATTGAGAAGAGCTGTCTTTTTTTTTTTTTTGAGGTGGAGGTAAAAAACCATTTGGGAAGTCTGGTAATACAATAACAGGTTTCATGGTGAAACTGAGTTGATAGGCTGGTCTTTACTCTTAAATTCAAGACAAACAGAACACATACGCTGAAAGATATGCAGAAAATCAAAGTAAACATCTCACACTGTTTACAAGAAAATTCTGCATTTGCTTATTATTGCACATGCTGTAGCCTTAGACCTCACAGATTTCAAAAGATTAGGTTTTGGCTGTGGAATAACATTGACCTGAAAATTCAAGATGTAGAGCCAAATCTTATTGCCCGTGTTCCTGTGATCTTTTTCCCATGGGCAAACAGAATCTGTGGTGTAACCTTAATTCTGTCAGCAGGATGAAGGCATAATAAGTAAAAGTAATAAACATTTTACAACATTAAACAATCTTTCACAGCTATTCAATCTGACAATTTTGACCAGCATTAAATTTACTGGAATGTTTCTAATCATGAACAAGAAACAAAGTCATACTTCCTCTGGTACAGTTGCATTTATTAGAAGAGTGAACTAATAAACACTATCACTACATTCATTTTCTGGGACTAACAGAAACTTGTTCCTTTCCCTGCTGTTCTGTGGGCTGCATTGCAATCTCTTCCACAACAACATAATTTAATTTAAAAATCATGATGCTATAAGTACTTGAGAAGCAGTTAAAGCCATTCAGTCAGAGAAAGGTCATGTTAACATAAATATTGAAAAGAATGATAATTAGGCAAGAAAAACAGCAAAACACATTAAAGAGAAATGAGGCAATTTTTAAATGTTAACATCTCAATTCAGAAATGTTTACATTACATTTAATGGTTCCATTTTCTATGAGCATTCCACTAAAAAAAATTGCTGAGCAAAATTATGAAAGAGAATTACAACCATAAATGACATTGTATCCATTCTATCATCTTGAGAGAAAATGAATTGTCTGAATCTTGTTAAACACAACAGAACTCAAATAGTCCAAGCATGACTCACAGCAGAATGAAGCAAAGTACTGTCTTATTAAGAGAAAAGTAGTCAGTTTTTTGATGATAGTTCATAATTTAAAATCCTGAATGTTTGAAGGAGTTGCAAAACATTTTTTCCTATGATTTATCCGGTACATATTGAAGTAGGTCCAGGTAAGAATATCTCAGCGATATTGACAATTTCATACCCTGAAATACATTGTGGTTGCTTCTCACAGTATTGCTTTCCACATAACCCCACATTGAGATCAAGAAACTCACACTAGGTGACACGTTTGAAATACCCAAAAAGGCTAAGCTGATTGTTGTTTCAGGGTAACTTTAACTTACAGTATGTGCTTTTCAAGTTTAATTTTGAGGCATGGCTTATCTTAACTTAAAACGTTACAAGAAACCTTAAGTCTTTTTATCAAAAACTTCCTGGTATTAAATACACTGAGTCGGTTTTTCTTTTCACCTATACCTGTTACCATTTGAATATGCTAATTTTAAAAGAAATTTTAGAGTAAAAAAGCTTTAAGAAAACTCTGAACCAGTGTCCATTGAGGATCATTATTTACACAGATGCCACAACCAGAGCTAGAATGCCATGATGTTGCAACAGGAGCATGATACAGCTCCCAAAGCAAGGTCATTGCAATACAGATAAGAGGCCTGGAAAAGTAAACGGCAAGGCAAAAGGCACAGAGCACTAAAGACATGGGCTTATAATTTAACTTTGGTTTTGTTTTATTCTCATTGCATTTCCACAGTATAAAGCCTTGCAGTTTAACCTGCACAATTATCAGGTCAAGGAAATATTTCTGGGTTTATTTATTTTTGAGTCAAATGGGAGGGAAGAATGGTAAAACAGAAGTTAGATATTAGGAAGAGGGGTTTAAGACATTGTGAAAACGAACAAATTTAACTAAGAATTTCTTCTTTAATTGCTACCTCCTACACCCTTCTTTAAAATGCAAATGAATCTACTTAAGTGAATCTTCTTTAAAAGGGCTGTCATGTGAGACCACCTTGAGAAGCTGAAATTTAAGGGAGAATAGGGGGAGAGCTTTCTGAGAGCTTACACCTATACGTGTTTATAAAATACCTTGACAAAAATGTGTTCCTGTGCTTTTCATTCTCAGAGGTGAGGTTGTCTTCCCTTCATGCAGCACATTTACCAATGATGTACTGTCAGCAGAAGTCAGTATGGGCATCACAACAGCAGCATGAGAAAGTTGCTTGGCATTGCTGTAAACAGCAAGATTCTGATTCTAGCAAGAAAAATTATGGACACCATAAAGTCCAGCTACCTGTAACACTTCTTACCACTTTTATCTCTAAGCTTTTACATGTGAATTTTATATATTTAAAAATAAGGGTAGACAGTAGGTGCACAAAAGTGAAAGAATATTGTGAAGCAATGACAGCAGAAGCAGCAGAAGTCATACCAGAATTGTGGCTATATTTTTCTTCTCCTTGATACAAATATAACTGCTTACCTGGCATTACTCATTGGGATTATTGTTAGGTTTTTTTTCAGGATACCTAAAGGCAGAACTGCTGTGATTTCTGTAAATAGGCTGTTTACAAAATAAAAACTGACTTTTGGTCTAGACCAGAAGTCTCATGATGAAGTGTTTATCTGCAGAAAGTTTAAAAATATTTACTTCTACACAAGGAATTTCATCCTAAATTTCTCAGCTTTAGTGGTAGTTTGAAACAGAGTGGAAATCTGTCCATGGGAAAGCCTGGAAAAGTACAGATTAGTAGAAAATAGTGTAAAAAAAAGGGAGTGTCCATAAATTCTTCTTTGATAGTCTACACAGAGGGTGCAAAAAGCCCTTCCTGGTCTATGGTTTGGGCTTTTTTGTAAAACCCTCTGGGAAAGATGCTGCAGCCTCCTAAGAAACTTAGTCTGGTGTTTTGTTTTCCTGTTAGAAAGTTCTCCCAGCAGTTTCACCCAGAGCTCTATGATGCAGTTGAAGCCTTTGCTTCTACTTTATTCAGTGAGGACAAAGAAAATGTTTTATTCCTTTTCTCTTTGAAAGTCTCTTCTGCATATTTGGAGATGATTATCCTGTTTTCCTTCAGTCTTTTGGTCTCTAGACTAAACAGTCTCAGCTCTTTTAGGGATTACACTGATTTCATAATGTCTGCTTGCCATTTTTGGAATTTGAACAAACTCAACAGATGTATAGTGATACTAGGTTGACCGAACAGTCTTTAAAATGTAAATATGTTTTACACAGCAATATTTCTTGATTCTAGCAGAGGAAATTCCTGTTGACTAATACTTATAAAAATAGCAAGGAACATATTAAATGAACTAACATGAGTAGCACTGGGCTGTGGTTTAACATACCAAATTAGTGAGTCATAACTATATTTTTTTACTTATCAGAGATCGGTCCTTTGGATGATATCAGTCTTTAGCTCAAAATTATTTGAAGACCAATACACAAATGATTTTCAAAAAAAGGAGCTATTCCAGATCTTATTTTTGTATATTCCTGTGTTTCTGATGTAACAACCATTATGAAAACTCCTGAAGAGAAGATTTTGCAAATGGCATATAACTCCCTCCTGAGAGCTGGGCTGGAGTGATGACAGGGACCCTAGAAACCTTAGCTTTTATGCTTATTTCAAAATCAGGATTTAGAGTCGGCACAAGCCATTTGATATGGGGAAGCAGCCTTTTTCCAGGGGGATTGAGTACGCAGGCAACAACTTAAATCTGTGGAAATGAATCAACTGAGTCAGCTGCCGATGACTGCAAAAATGGCCTGGATGCCATTTACTGTTACCTTTTTAAACGGGAACTTGAAATTAGGAGAATTATGGCAAAACTGTCATTGAGGAGAGATCGACTGTCTGGAATTTGCAATGCAAACCTATTCTTATCCCTTATGCAGAAGGAAGATAAGTGGGGAGAAAAAATTAACAGCCATAAGAGTTCTCTCCCAGCTGCAGTTTCATCTTATTTATTGTTGCTATTTATTTATATATATACATTTAAAAGCTTAAATGATTTGTTAGCTATGCATCAAGCTAACCCCTATAAATGCATGTTTTATTGCAGCTGCTACAGCTTTTAATATTGTTTATTATTATTCTCTTAGTGCCTAGAAACTAGAGCCGTGCTTTAAAGCCCCATTGTGCAAGCCTCTGTGTGAGCCAGCGATACAACAAGAGATGCCACCTCAGAGGGCTCACAACATAGGATTTTGAAAGCATGGACCATATGAGCAGATAGGTATCAAGAGGGACAGTTGGGGTGGCAAGGTGATGTAAAAGTCAGTATGTTTACCTGAAGAAGCAAGTTTTGCAGCAGAGATAGGCGTGTCATTGCAGAATAGAGGGAGAGGTCTTTCTCTTCCTCTGCTTATTTGTTCTTTGTGTCACTTTGTGACTTCCTCTGAAGTCCTGTCCTCTTCCTGGCTCTTCCTGGGCTCCTCACTACTGCTGTATAGAGCCAGTGATGGAAAGAAGGCAAATGACTTCCAATAGAGAAAAGGTCTGTGTTTACCTAACACTACTGGGGAGCCTTTTGCACAGCTGGAGAAAAAGATTCACACAAATACCTTGGATTAAAACTACCAGCATCTGTGTTGAGCTATGAGCATCTATTCCCTAAATAAAAACAAAACAAAACAAAACAAAACAAAACAAAACCAAAACCAAACAACAAAAACAACAAAAAATCAGTATCAGCAAAGGGCTACAAATCCCCCACAGCCTTAAAAGATCAAGGGAAAAAGAAAGAAGAAAGAGGTACCTATCTGGTTAACAAGTGCAGATTGGAAAAGCAAACAATCCAGCTGAAATAAATCATAGAGAATCGACTCTGTTTTTTTCACACTGTGGAAATTCTAATCTGAATTCTTCCTTCAAGTTTGTCATGACACAAGAAGAGATGATTTATTAGCTACTCTTGACCTGTCTGGGTTTTTGTAGGTTAAAGCTAGCATCCTGGTTTCCAATGACTTTCACAGAAATGCGCACTCCCTCTTCTACAGTTTCTGATGTAAAGTCTAGTCGTATTGCAAACCTATTGATTGATTGTTGTTCACTGTTCTATTCAAAAGGATTTTTTATATGTCTATGCATGTTCTGGATTCATCTCCTACCTCAGTAAGCCTTTCCAATGCCCGAGATAAGCTGAAGTGGTTTCAGAAGTAGTCAGTGAACAGGAAAACATAACAAGTACTGGTGAATTTTGATCTCAACAGGGGCTCCCAGCTATGCATTTAATCCACTTCATCACTCCACTCATCTCTCTCCAGGACCCAGAAAGGGTTTTTATTGAACAAAATAACAAAACAGAAAAAAAATAGAAGTGCCACTTAATTAGACAAATTGTGGATGTCGCTTCCCTGGTTTTGTTCAAGGCCAGGTTGAACAGAGTTTTGAGCAGCCTGGTCTAGTGGAAGGTGTCCCTGCCCATGGCAGAGAGGCTGGAACTAGATGATTTTTAAGGTCTCTTTTTATTCAAGGTCTTCTGTGATTCCGTGATTTAATTACATGCATTCTATGTTTAATTTTAGGATCCACTGTTAAGGTCATCTCTCCAGTGAGAAAGAAGGCAACAAGAAACAACTGGTCAATGAGATCCAACTGGGGAGCAATTAAACTTTAAAAATATTGTCTGTGGTTTTTGAAGGTTAATATTTGCACTTGGCTGAATAGCATAAACTATGGATCAAATCAGTATGTTTTGATTTGTTTGTTTTTCATTTTCCCCAGAAAATCAGAAAATATTTGGACAGCATACTCTATAAAGTGTGCTGCAAGTGGCTGGGATTTTCCATCCTACTGATCATACTTCCTCTAGAAATCAAAAGTACTGGGGCTTCCCAGACTTCATTTTTATCATATAGAAGCTTATGACATTGAAATATGCACTTTTTCATGTTTATGGAGCTGAGGAAGTTAAAAAGACACACTGTATATTTCTATTTGATTTTTTTTAAGTCAAAAGACCTCGTGAAAACTGGAGATATCACATATCCCAAGTTAGGTGTCCACATGCAGCATTTATATAGAAATTATAGGTTGGAGGGTGCCTTAAAGAGAATCTAGTTCCAGATGAAGAAAAGGTGTCAAACCCCTATTCTCTGGAGATCAAGACAGTACTCTGTGGAGTTGACATGCATCTCCTAAAGCACAGTCCAAGCTTTGTGAACAAGATAACACCCTGGATACCTTGGCAGTCAATTTATGTGCTGTGACTTAGGCAACTAGCGGCATTTGAGATGTTCTGGGCTATCCCATCTGATCTCAAGCAGCCATTCCAGAAAGGTGGAGATCTCCCACGTACCTGTGATAGGCAGATGATTTCAGTATCAGAAATTATGATGATTCCTGCACTTAGACACCTGAATCGTGTCTTGTTGGTTGTAATGAGTCTCTCTTCATTTGCTGAATATTATAAATACCTAGCATACAGGTAGACATTTGTCTATAGTGTAGATACATTACAGACACCTGGAAGTAGTCAGCTGAATCCAAAGCCACACTAGGAGATAAGCAGAAACTGCTTTAGTTTATCATTGGAAAAGAGCCTCCACTTGAGAGAAAAGAACAGCTATTTACCTGCTGAAGAGCTGAGCAACAACTGAAATTAAGTAATGACACAGAATTCAAATATATATCAGTTTCATGCAAAAGGCAGATAGACTTGGGTGGTACAATATTATTACCACAACACCAGTGTTCACCTGAGACACTCACAATTAAACCAGAACCTGAACCACTTCACCCCTTCCAGAGGGAAAAAAAAATCATCCAAAGCCAAATCAAAATAATGCTATTGACCAGTAAAAGAGAAATTGTTAGATGCTGCCTAGCGATATAGCTACTCGGACTGACTTGGCTGCGTTCTTGAAAATAACTCACTTTGCAGCAGAAGATGACAAAAAAAAAAAAAAAAAAGCTGGTTGTGAGGAAGACAGTTTTAAGTTCCTTGAATTCTCAACCAGTCAAGCTTTTTTCCCCCCATGATGTCTAATTTTTCTGGAAATGCAGCTTTTTAAAGCACCTATGTCCATGCCAGTATTTTTGTCTTTTCAGTGTATATTTGAGTTATCCTAAATTATAAAATAAATGGAAATAGAAAAGAAAGAGACTGCAGACAACTAGCTTAAGTTGGATACCTCATATTTAGAGTGTGGCAAGGTGAATGTCATGTCATGTTGAGATTTGGATTTTTCTACTTAGAGCTTCTAACTAAGGACTGGATCCCCATTTCGATGGATAATGAGTGTACTAACGCCTTAAAAGACTTAGGAGTCTGCTCTTTGTGCTGCAGTTCACTCTCTGTTCAGTATGGATAATCTGCCAGATAAGTCTTTACCTCATAACAGTATTGTTATTGTTAAATGAAAATTTATTAAATGCATAAAGATTAATGTAATGGAGACTACCGTGGCACATTGACCAGGTGGCATAACGAATTAATATGAAAATCAATGCAAATATATTAATAGAGTGTGTTTTAACCTGGAACATTCTTTGACTTCTGCAGCTTATGGTAGGAGACAGAGACACGCCATAAGTCTTTATTCTCATCATCTCGGTCTTTTTTTGCACACTCTGTTTCATTATTGTAAAATCTCAGCAGCAATTTTGGATTGACTCTGCTTTAAGTCCTCTGCATAGGTAATCTGTTGAAATTCCTGTCAGTTTTGCTACTTTTTCCTTGCCTTAATTCTGGGTCATCTACCATTTTTGAAGCATCTGAAGGAGACTGGAAGGGAAAGACTATTGCATCTTCTGGATAATTGTACAACTTTAGCAGTGCAGTCTTTTATCTACTCCTTTCACTCCTCCATATCTTAGTGAGGCACACAAATGTTTGCCAAAGGGTTTTCCTATTTTCTTGGCTACTTTTCTTAGAATTAGAGTCTAACATATTTGAAATTCTGTACTTCAACATTTTTCGGTTGTTCTGATTACCTTGTGATCTGATCTTAGCAAATAGGAGATCTCTTTACCATCCTCTTTTCCCATCAAAAAAAAAAAATCCCAAATAAAATCTGTCTCTCAGATCATAGCATCATAGAACCATTTCTATCGAAAAAGACCTCTAAGATCATCATGTCCAACTGTTAATCATGTTCACCAATACACTATATCCCCAAGTACAATTTCCACACACCTTTTGAACACTTACAGGGATAGCGATACCACTGCTTCCCTGGACAGCCTGTTCCAGTGCCTGATCACCCTCTCAGTGAAGAAATTTTTCTCAACATAATATAAATCTTTCACAACAATACTTGAGGTCATTTCTTCTCATCCTGTCACTTGCTATCTGCAAGAAGAGACTGACCCAACACGTTGTTACAATATGTGTTACCCTAACTTGTCTCTTGCTTGTGATAAATGGTGGAGGATCTCAGTGACATCAAAGTATATTGTATATGTGTCCTTCAGAGGTAGAGCAGAGCACCATGTTGCAGCATTTGGCTGATAAGAGATGACGTCTCATAGTGGTGCCATTGTTCTACTTTCCAAGTCTGGGAATATACGCAGTATTCTAGTTCATAGTTTTACCTATTCACTTGGGTAGACTGTGTTGGAGAAAGCCATAAATGAGGCTCATTACAGCAGAAATCTATATTCTTTCCTATATCATTATTGTATCTTTGGAAATCATTTAACACAGACATCCCAAAAGCCTGCACACAGGTCTGTGCATTTTTTGACCATCCCGTGGCACACTCTTGACAAAATCACTGAAACTATACACATGCTAGAGATGTTATGTTTTCTATTTTAGCTGATTACCAGTGCAGATTTAAAGCACCCTGTCATAAATCACCATCAGTCATGTATTTTCTGGAAATATGTTTCTGGGAATGATTTCAACAAAAAGACAAGAGTCCTGCATATAGATAAAAAACACACACACACACACACAAAAGGAGAAGGAGAAGAGGAAAAACATATCACAAAAAAATTCCCAATCCAAATGCAGCTGCCAACTTTGTTTTCAAAAACATTATTATATTTCCTTTTAAAATTATCCTTGGAAAGTGTAGGACCCGAGCTTGACAGACCCAGCTCAATTTTCAGCCCTTCCATTTTCATCATATGTGACAGGGTTGTAGGATTTACTCACTATTCTCTTGTGGGAAGGTCTTTTTTTTTAAAGAAATGTCCCAGGGGGAGGTAAAGGCAGGGCTGTGATCCACCATAAGAATAGGAAGCACAGCTAATTGAGGTAGACAAATGTATGCTCTTCTGTGGTCATTTTCTTTCTCCTTTCTTCCAGCCAGCAGGACATTCCAAGTGGAGAAGTTTTAAATTTAACAACTTTCATCCTGTCTTTTCAGATTTGTCTCTGCAAATGGCAGAGCTCGCAAAGATTTGATTTCTTGGAGATTTCATCTTGTGGTAGGTCCATCTTCCAACAAAATCTTCTAACTGCTGCCATATGAGCTTGCCTTACTGCCCTCCAGGAAACTCTCATGGAAGAGAGGTTTGCCTAATGCCTTAGCAGTGGGAAAATCTTCATTTGATGTTCACGACTTATTAGACACCAAAAAATTCACTCTGAGATCAGTGAGGTGCATGCTCCCTGCTGTCTGCTGGAGTGCGGATTGGGACTGATGGTCTTCCTGTGATTAGAGCAAGTTGTCTCACAGCTGGGGGGGAACTGGAATAACTGAGAAGTCAATTGGTGTAGTTATTTGTGTTGATTTTGTCTTCTTGGGCTTCTGCTGCTTACTTCTGTCATTTTGATTAAATGTGCATTTAATACATGTATTTAAGTTAACAGGAGAAGATACATCACCCCTTCAAAGAGAATTTTTCTGTAGGTGGTCTTCTGGGTTGAAAAATACAATTAGCTGAACATCTCCACCATACGAAATCCCTACAGTAGAACATATAAGAAACTGAGCAGAGGAGAAAGGCTGTCTGTTCTCAGGAGAAGGGCAAGGAAAAGGCAGAAAAACAAGAGGAAGATGAGGATACGCCACCAGTGAACATAGGGGAAGATTTTAGTGCTTGTAATGTAACAGAGCTGAAATTATTTTCCATCAAATGACATGCACAAATTGCAGAGATGAAGTCTGGCACCCATATTTCCACCTCCTTTTCCTCCCACCTGCCGAGGTCACTTTATTATTGGCAGCAGGCACAGGTAGCAGGGCTGAAGCTGATTTCTGATTTCTTGGTCAGTCCTTTTGACCCTTGCTGCTGTAGCTCTAACACACATTCCCTTCTTTCAAGCCTTTCTGCTACCTCAGCAAGTGCTCTTTCTAAATGAAGTTTACTGGTGTATTTAACTACCAGCTAAACATAATTTCCTTTTCCTTTTAATAAATCTGCAGTATTACTCCAATTTTCTGATTGGAGAATTCTTCAGAAACTTGCTTGAACTTCTTTTCATTACAATTTTTCAATCTAGAAATTTTGACTAATTCTTTTGAAAGTGCTTTTCAGTAACGGAGCAGTGAATAATGAAAATTTATTTCCCTTTTCAAAAGTAATTAATAAACAAAGAAAAGATAATGGTTTCCTACTAAATCAATAGATTAATAGAATGTTCTCTTCCTGACAGCTCTAAAAGAAACATGAATTAATGCAATGCTAGTTGTCAGAAAATAAAATAAAACGGTTACAGTCACATGAACTAATGCTACATGTACAATACAGAACTGGGAGCAACTCCTGGACTCTCTACGGGAAAACAATACTTGTTGTGGCAATGCAAAGGTGCCTTTTTTTTAATAGAATAGTTTAAGTAATAAATCAGTGTATGAACTATGTTTGCTAAACAGTTGACTTTAATGGTCAATTCAGAAAAAGCCATCTTATACTGTCTGTGGCTCCGTTGATGGGAACAGAAGTTGAGCCAAGGAAAAACAGTCAAGCAACATATTGTTTTGAGAACTTGGGACTCTTTAGAGTATTTGCTGTGATTCCAAGTGAAATGCATAGCAGAGGATGTGCAGAAGAGGATTTAGGACATGAGAAGCATAAGGACAAAACCAGCTCAGGATGAAAGGAGAAAACAGAATCAGATTTTAGATATTCATTGACCAGGCTTTGATGTTAAAGTGTGCTGTGAAAAAAAATTGGTTTTTAGCGGAAAATCTACTGTCATAGCACTGAGAGGTGTTAAAGGGCAAGGAGGAGAGAGTACAATCTCTACAGTCAAAATTGGAATCTTGAAGCAGTAACAGGAGGCAGTCATGTTCAGTAAACAATTAGGGACAGTACTAAAGGTAGGCTAAAAATTATTTACATGCCATATGAAATAGAAAATAGGACCAGAAAGTAAAGAATGAAGTATAAAGAAACAATTAATTGTGTCTACAATAAAAAAAAAAAAAATCAAATAATAAAATGACTTCAATAAAAGTGTCATTTTAAAATTTTTGGAGTATGATTTTTTCTTCTTTTGAAATCCACTGCATAGACTGGAAATAATTCACATGTGCAGGTAATCAAAAATGTTCCTTAGCAGAGTAGCTAAGAGCTTGGTATAAATTTACTATCAAGACTTGACAAAGGGACAAAGATCATGCAGACAGGGCAAGAAAATACTGTAATCAGTATGCAGCTGCTACAAAGGCTGGCACACAGTTAGGATGCAAAGGGAGGAAGAATCAAATTCTCCTTTGATGTGAGTGTAAAGGGGAAAAGGAAAGCAAGAGTTCTGCAATTTGGATTTTTTTTTTTGAAAGGCTAAATGGTTCAAAACCTTCTTGAATACCATTGTAGGAACACTGTCAGTAAGAGCAGATATGTTTCATTAAATAAAGAGCAGATATAATTCTCCACTCTGCTTTTAACCTGTTCTCATTGCATACTAAAATACAAAGTAAAACTGGAGAAGTGACAAAAAAGAACCCAAACCAACCAACCAAACAAAAAACCCCAAACCAAATAAACCCAAACATATTTTGAAGTGGAAAACTCTAAGCACTCCAGTATAGCCAAACTGAAACCTTTGCACTTGCTAGCATGAAATATGTACAAGCCCTGTCCCCACCCTGTCCTGTTTGAGGGAACTATGGAGAGATTCATCTCTAAAATGCCAGTGAAAGAGGTTGAGGAAACTTGGGAGGAAAAATATGCAAAATAAATCACCAGGAAGCTGCAATCAAAGCAGCCAGGACTGTGATGCTATGGGTGCTACTCTCAGCATCACTTTGCAGCCATACCAGCTCCCTGATGCAGTTCACTGTGTCTCCCCAGACAGCTGGACCAGCAACATTGGAACCAGGCTGGAAACAGGCATGAGGTGGGCAGCAGAAAGTGATGCAAATTTTTCCCCAAAAAGACAGCAGAAAGAAATAATTTGATAAAAGCATGAAAAGAAACTTCAGGTAAAGACAGTGACTGCAGAAGTTGCAACTTATCTACTTTATGCTTTTTCCATCACCATGTAATTTGTTTAAATCTGCTTGGGATACTTCCAGGTCTCCACTGGAATTAAGATTTCCCTGGTTAGGAAAACACAGGTGACCAGCTTGCAGCAGAATAAATCAGGATATTGGTAAGAATCTGGTCGACACAGGTGGGAGGACACAGCAGTGTGCATATGTGTGCACATTTGGAGGAAAAAATAGTTAAAACCCATTTTGGCAACTTGGCATGTAGCAAGAGTGAGCCCAAAAATTAGAGAAAAGGGAATTTTAAACATCAAAACATTGCAAGAAATTCACACTGATTAGAAGACATGATCAGCTGGATGCTAAGCTGATAATACTTAATAATAAAGTATGGAACAGGTTTTGTTTTATACTTCTGGCGGCATGTTCCCCTGTTTCCATTTTAATGAGGATCTTCGTATGTTCGTGCTTAAATTGACTCACAAATTCTTTTTTTCCCCCCTCCTACCTAAAATTCTACTGGCTTTACAACTGCAATCAGGAAATTTAATTCTGTTTAATCTCAGCTCTCAGAGTACCAGTAATTAGCCACAACCAGGAATGGTACAATTGAGTTAACTACTTCTTTGTGTATTTTTATTTGTCCCTTACTGGTCTCTTCAAAGTTTCAGGACATTGTGGCAATAACGAAAAGTGTTGGTTCATTCATAGGCCATGGGAATAAGTGTTCTTCCAAACCCCACTATCAATAAGATGGGGGAACTCTCCCACTTCTAAGATCACTCATATCATACTATCCACAGGATCCCCCTGCCCCTTGCTTCGAAGCAGCCATCTACCAAGGAGGGCTGAAAAACCATTTTTCAGTGCAAGTAAACAGCTTCCAGCACTGCAGAGCAGGATATAGAAGCTGTCACTTACAGAATTTGATACAGAATTTAGGAAAGAACATTCTTTTTTGATTTTTTTAAGTGTCTGTATTATGAATAATTTTTTTACTGTATCATTTAATAAGGATGAGATCAGCCTTGCAATTTCCTTCAGAAACACATATTTGTGTTTTGTCATACAGCAAATACAAGCCCTGTTGCTGTGCTGCCTCCTGCCTTTTGTAGAAAGTGAGCCACAGACAGCCTTGGGGAACCAATATGGTTCCACCACCACGGCACAATGGGTGTGGATGTAAGGTAAATGTTCAAAAATGCTCTTCTTCATGCAGCCTCTGCAGACTGCTTGTGGAGCTTTTGACTCTAGTGATGGCACTTTTGAGAGGGGTGGTTTTGTTATGCTGTTTCAAACATTGCTCCATTTTGTGATCTGAGATGGGTAATGGATGTAATCTGCTCCCCCTTACCCAGTTTGGTGCAGGAGAGACAGTGGTTGCATTACTTTGATCCACAGATCTCAGATAATACACAGCTACTAATGAAGCCACGGCACACCCAGCTAAAGTAGGTTTAAACTTCAATACCATTAGAGATGGGACATGTACAACTCAAACACATTATGCTTAGCACAACATTTTCCTGCTTAATTAAAAGGGAACAAAGGCAAAACACGGTAAAGATTATTGCTATGCAGTAATAGCTTGTCAGCTTAAGGTAAAGGATTGCTTTCACTGTCTGCGCTTCATTGCTTAGGAGCAAAATCCTGACCAGTTTAAGGCTGTGCTTAGTTTTAAGTATGCCTTACTTATCCAGATACTTCATTCCTGTGGTGAACAGGAATTAATGTTGCTTTACTTAAGTGTTTTGTCCTTCTTCCAAATAATGTTAGTCCTAGTTAGTATGGAGGCCAAAAAAAAAAAAAAAAAAAAAAAAAAAAAATTCAACCTCAAAATTCCATTAATTTTCTTTAGGTCTCTCAATTTCATTTACAGTGTCATTTTTCTCAGTGATGATGCAGCAGAAATAAAGCCCTGCTTGGCTGGTTTGTATCTCACCTCACTGCGCTGTTCCATCTCTCCCTGCTTTCCTCCTGATTTACAGTTTCTGGGGTTATCCCACCACATCAATCACTGCATCCTTCAGCACTGGGGGAACTGGAGGAAAATGCAAAACTGTCCTGTAAAGAATGACTGGTGTTAAATTTCTGTCTGCAGAGACAGAGATAAAATTTGGCATGTGAGGCATCTTAGCTGGGAATGACTGTTCTAACTTCATTAAACTATGAATACTGGATTCAGAGGGGAAATGATGCCTCCTTTAGGGAACTTATAATCACTAACACAGCTTTTTCCCTAAAGGAAAATTTGTATGACAAATAGCTTGCAAGATAAATGAGGTATTTCAATGGTAATTCTATGTTGTCCTCCGCCATCCAAAGGCAAGTGCAGGTAAACAGGAGGGAGATGAAACACAAGTCTGACATTTCAGGACATTATTAGCTACGTGCAGGATATGCAAAATATCCTCAAAATACAGAAAGCCTCTGCTTGAAAGTACAGCCTGAAAGCTGCTCTTGAGCTTTGCCTTATATTTTAAGATAGCTTCCCTCTCTCACTGTAGTATTGCCATTTCCAATTAAAGGCACTTTATGCTAAAGCATCAATTTTTCAGTTTCTCTTCTCTGCCAATCACTTTTTTCTCACAGTAGTTAACATCTGTTTTCTGTCTGTGTTGCTTTTTAAAAAAACCCCAACTTATTATGGGTTTGGACAATATTCCCAGTGCAGATATCCTTTCCCATCTGAAACATAGTGGAAATTCAACTCTGGCTCAGATGCTCAGATTTCTCTATTATGATAGGAAAAGTGGAAAGTCCAGACATAAACATGCCTGAACTTCAAGTGCATTTTGTTTTCCCAGTGTTGTTCTTGGTCTTACATGAATTTTAACTCGCTGACTCCAATAGAATTATTTCTGGCTTAGACTATCTTAAGGGAAAGGAGGAATTAATGCAAATGCTTTAAAAAAAACCCCAAACCTGAGAGACTTTGATACCTATGTGGTCAAACCTTAGAATCTTTTCTTAATGCTTAGTAATCCAATATTTTATTGAAATTATATACTGCTTTGGATCAAGTAAAAACTAAATATAACATTCCAAAATTGGCATATATACACAGAGTTAGGACATAGGTTTTTTCTCTGCATTCAAGAGAAGAAAAATCTTTATAATTTCTTTAATTTTTTTGTTTTCTCCAGTTGTTACTTTCTTTTAAATTGACAGTTTCAGTATGTTACTTAGAAATTTTAAGTTTGTTGAAAGAAAACTGTTAACTCTTCTTTAGTGTCTTTTTCTTCCTTTCTTACCAGCATATGCACAAATACATAAGATATCTCAGATGTGTAAGGAGTCAGGCCAATTTTGAACATGAAATTAATATGATATATATGATGACTGCATAGTATATGTAATGAATAAACTTATTAAAGTAAATAATAATAATAATAATATAGATAGTGAATAAACTTAATCTATGAAAAGAATGTCAAAATTCATATAATTTAGAATAAATAAAATAGAAATATATATAATTTAGAATAGAATAAAATAGAAATAAATGCTAGGGCAAATTAAAATCTTTCTACCTCCTCCTTGAATAAAGTTTTGTCGTTTAAAAGTTGTTTCTCACCTTTTGAATGCTGCCCAAGTCACGTAGATGCACAAACATCACATTAGTTCTAGACCAGAAATGTGTCCTAATATCTCACCTGCAAATTTCTCTTTTGATTACTAAAGTATTCACATGTTCTTTCTGGACGTGACCCACATTATATTTTGTTTAGGAAACTCAGTCTGCTTTCTCCATGCTTAGAAAATTACCTATGTGATTTTTTTTGTCATATATGAAAGAAGAAAAATGGTTAAGAAACTGGTGTGGTGCCCTCTAAAAAGTAGGATCATATCTCATATTTTGTAGAAATAAAACTATGTATTATTCAGTTCAGAATAAACTGACCCAAAATCCAGCTTTACTGAGCTCAGGAGATTGGATCAGAAGAGTAAGTGATATAGCTGAGGCAAAATGCTGGCCTAACCAGAATTTTGAGATCAGCACTTGTATTGCTGAATAATGGGTGCCCTGGGACCAAATAACTCTTGAGTGGCTTGAGTCCACACTGCTCAGGAGTAGCTCCCTCCAGATGAGACTTTTCTTGTGTGGAGTTAATCGGAGCACAGTGGAGAGCCTGGGAGAAAGCTAACAATTTTGCAATGACAGAGGTAAAGTCCAGGCTTTCTCCCTGGCTTTCTGCACAGGGGTTCAGAAGTAGCCCTCCACAGTGGTTCCTTCCAACGTCCAAATCCCAGTGAGTCCAGAAAAAACCAAAAGACGAAACGGCCTCTGTACCTCTCAAGTTGCACTTGGTAATGCCAGAGACTCCCAAACAATCTCTCTGCAGCATTGCCAGACAAGGAACTGGAAAGAACAATTTACTCAGTAACAGAGAATGTGTGATTTATATACAGCCTAATCCAATATTAACAGAAATTAGGTCTTGGCAGTTTGAAAGCTGAGGGGGAAAAAAGGGAAAAGGTGAAAAGAGTGGGGCATGTGTCAATCAAAAGCAAAAGAGGTGAACAATCAAGGTAGTTGTTGTGGTATGCGAGAGCTGTGACAAAGATTTTTCAGAACAACTCAGGATCTGTAGAAGATGAAAAGATACATACCTAAAAATGTTACAGATGCGTGAGAGGAAAACAGAGAAGAAAACAAGAGAGAGGAGATCCATTACACCAGAAACATACTCTATTTCCATGTTGTACATGTTGTGACTGGGAAAAGGCTTCAGGCTCTTTTTTCATAGCACTTCTCTCCACCACTAAACTCACTGCTGACAGCTGGGTTTTTTTTTGTTCCATATGACCCTGAGCAGGTAGAAAGATTTGGACTGTGCTTATACTGAAATGAGATTTCCCTTCCTGAAACTTCTGTTTAGGCTTTAACTCAGGTTGTTTGATATTCAAATGTTTTCAGTGAGTTTTTTGCTTCTGTGGTTTAGTCTTCCTTTCTTGGGACAGTTCCCTTAAGAAACTGGTTTGTGGAGAATTAGCAGCTGTGAAACAAAAGGTTCGTGTTGGGCACAGATGCATGAGTTCAGAGCAGATCATTCTCTGTGAACCCATGTCTTAAACCTAACCCACCACCTTGCTAGTTGAAATAACAAAAGACAATTAGGAAAACCCTGACATGGTAAAAGCTATTGGTGTTTTTTTTGGTGGTTTTTATAAAATACAGCATTATGTGTACATTTTCTGGTTTACAGCGTGACTGGGAGATACTTTCATAGCAAATTATCCAACAGCTTGGATAAAATATTTGACTTTTCAAGAGATGAGCTAGTCAGGTCATTGAGTATAGACCCAGCTCCAGACTGCAGATACCTAAATTTACATGTCTCAATATGCCTACAGGGGAGCTAGATTGCTATTTTCTCATTACACTCAGTGGTAACCAACACAATGAAAGGAGCCTAGAGAATTGTTCAACTCACTCTAATACAGATGCATTCATCTAGGCTCCACTGACTGCATTAACTATCTCCCAATTAGGTAGAAAACTGAATTAGGTGTCTAGTTCAACACCTGCTCCTAGATGTCTACAGTCCGGAGCTAAATCCCAGGCCAACAGTGTGATGCTGCAATTAAAGTGACATAAATGCACTGATGTTTAACCAGTGAGATAGTCCTGTTCTTTCAAGCCAATAGAAGAGACTTCAAATTATTAAAAAGGTTTGCCATTGCTATAATAACTGTAATAGGATTGGTCTGTATGCCACCTAGTAGAAGTAACAAGTGCTTAATTAAAGCTTAAGCAAATCTGATCATCTGTACAATTGGTGTATTGAGGGGATAATGAAGATTATGGTCCACAATGCCAAATAGAAATTATTGGGAAACTTTTAAGGGAAATCTTACCATTGTTCTTGCTGTGGGAGTAAAACAACACTCCCAACACCCTGTTTGCAAAGCCACAGTAATGGATGGAGAATGGGGGTCAAGCTGCTTTTGGTGTTGAAAAACGCTGAAACCAACCTGACTAATCAACCCCAAAGATAAATATCCTGTGGAAAAATGTTTCCTGACAGAAAGTAACACTGGTGAGGATGTTGGAGACAAAGTACCTCATAAAGGAACCCACAAGTGACAGTACTGATAAGTTATCTATATCTACGGGGGTGACCCAGCTGGCCTGGAGATGTATGACAGACAGTCAATCACTTTATACTGCAAAAGCCTCATCCCCCTTTTAATTGTTAATGTCTTCTAACAAATCCCTTCTCAGAGTGTGTGTGGAGATTCCTCCCTTGAGTAGGGATGCCCCTCAAGGTTCCTCCTTGAGGCTGAGTGAAAGATATTTACCCACAGTCCTTGGTATGGGGGAGTAACACCAATTTCTATTTAATAATGGTTTTTGATAGCTTTAATATAATTGCTTCAATATTGCTTCAAAAATAACGCACTATACTAGTAGGTATATCTACCTCTAATGTGTAGTAAATATTTCTGATTAACATCTTTTAGTCTAATAATTATCATAATCAATTTTAATAAATTATTTTATTCATATAAATATATTTTGGTTGCCATTCTTGATCAAAGTTATACAAAGTTCCAATTACACCTATCTAACCCTTTAGACATAAACCCTTGTCAAAGTCTGGGGCTAAGATTGGATCCAGCAACACCCGGGCTCCTCTCTGAGATGGAGTTCAGAAAGTGAGGAGGTCCTGCACCTCATGACTCAGTGGGAGGCTTCTCTAATGAGCTTTGTCTGAAGCTCTCTTCCCATAACATAAATAGCCTCTTTGAAGTAAAAGTAGCCTACATATATATATATATATATATATATATGCACACAGTGTTTCAGACATTTTACAGTGGGATACAGAAAAGAAAAAAAAAGTTTTGATTTAAATATAACTTCTTGAATTAATTATTAGAAAATTTTAAATTAATTGAGTATTTATTGCTTAATTTAACTTTCCTTGGAGTTCTTCTATGCTTCTAGAAAAAAATTTCAGGCTTTCCTTTGCTTACATCCTAATCTGTACATTAACTGGTATTTTCTTTTTATGGTGTTCATAGCAAAAGAAGATTTAGCTTTTCTGATCTTTCTTTAAGTAGGTGATACATTTCTAAAGGTCAAGAGTGGAAGCACAAAGATTTCCAGAGCTACAAGTTTTTGTTTTGGAGGAAATGTTACTTTAGTATTGTGAAAGGATGAGCCTGGGATTGTGCATTTGCTCATTCAGGATGGATACAGCTCTTTAGCTTTCAGTTTCCCTTGTGCATTACCAGTGGTTGAAGTACAAAACAGGAGAATAATCCTGACCAGTATGGAATGGGAAAATAGAGAGAGAAACATACAGCTGTGGAATGAAGGGAATTCTCTAGCGTATATTTCTGTGATAATTTAGGCTTTCAGTGGCAAAAAAAAAAAACAAACCAGCAGAGTCCTGGTATAAAATATAAAAACCAAAGAATATCAGTTAGAAATTGTCCTTAGACTAATTAGAGTCTGGAAGGATTTTAATGGTATTTTAAAATCTTGATCAAAACCACTGAAAAGTCCCTGGATTTTTCACTTTTAAATTGCAGTTAATGTGTTCCTATAAAAATTGATTACTTTCTAGGGAGCTAAGATAAATAATGCAAATAATACCAAACAAAGAATGCAAAAGGGATCACACAGACAATCAGTAGCATTTTTAGTGCAAATTCTGTTTTGTTTTGCTCAGCTTGTGGACAAAATTAACATATCTAAGGCAAAGGGGGAGGGAGCAAGGAAGGAACAAGAGGAGGAAGGAAGGAAGGAAAGGAGGAAAGAAGGAAGGTACATCTATTCTTTCTCCATGCTGGTGACAGAATTTAACAGGTAAATTCTGACTGCACTCATTCTTGTCATGGCAGACCAAAAGCAGACACCTGGAGGTCACTCACTTGGAAGATGGCAGCGAGTTCATAATGAAGATCCAATGCAGAGTGGGGTCACCATAAAGCTTTTTACTTTTTTGGGGGGTTTGTTTGTTTGTTTGTTTATTTTTTGTTTTTGTTTTTCCAGATCAATATACCAAGAATCTAAATTTAAAAGAAGACAAGGTACGAGAACTGTAATTTGGTGTAAATGAAGAGGTGATGTGGAGAGACACAAGAGGAATATAATAACCATGACTGTGAATTCAGAGTTATTTATATCAGAATGATTTAATGGGGGCAGCATAGGAACAGGAGAGTGTGATATCATAGTAATTTCTGGTTCAAGGCTCTTTAGAAAGCAAGAATAAGTAAGGTGAGGCCTCCCAGTATGAATCACACAGGATCACAGGATCAGCACAGGATCACAGAATGGTTTGGATTGGAAGAGATCTTAAAGATCTTCTGGTTCCAACCTCCTGCCACGGGCAGGGACACCTTCCATGAGACCGGGTTGCTCCAAGCCCCTTCCAGCCTGGCTGTGAACATTTCAAGGCAAGGGTCAGCTTTATCTTCTCTTGGAAACCCGTGCCAGTGCCTCATTACCCTCAGTGAAGAATTTCTTCCTAATATCTAATGCAACCCTACTCGCAGTTTAAAGCCATTCCTCCTTGTCCTGTTGCCACGTGCCCTTGTAAAGAGCAAAAAAATGTTTATCACTAAGGATGTAAGAAACTCCCTCAAGGAATTGGTTTTTATTTTAAAATAAGAATATTGGATTCTGTTTCTAAGTCTAGGTCAAGCTTTGACAATAGAAAATAAAACTGGGGAAGATAAACTGTCACAGACTGCATAATTAGCCACTGAAGTGGGGTGTAGGTGGTGACACTCAAGACTCTCATCTGCTTCATTGGTTACAAAGATGCTAGTCAAAGTCATGGCCCTCCTGGGAAGATGGTGGTGCTGAGGTGCTTGTAGTGGGATACACAGGTCTTCTTATAGTCATATGAAATATTAATATTTACATTATATGCACACATGTATTCTATTATATTAAATATTTTATATGGTGTAGAGCTATATTAAATATAGTAGTCACTGTACTAAGAAAGATTAATGACAAGGCTATTTTTTTATGAGCTCCTTTACTTCACAGAGGAGATAATGACTGCCAGTCGCCCAATGCACTGAAACACTTCACAGAGCAAGGAGCACCGCAACAGCAACAGGTGAGAGCAGCCCTCATCTGAGCACTGCCCAGCTCAAACCAGACTGATGCACATCCCCTCTTGTGAACAAGGAAATCAAACCCACTGCTCACCTCATTTTGTAGATTACACTTCTACAGACTGGAAAACAACTGAGAAATCAAACGGAGAAAAAATCCAGAGTCCTGAATGTTGTTATTTCAGTGTCACTTTGCAGAGTGCTGTCTCATTTTAAAATTTGCAACAATTCCTGTTATTGCTGTATTGCATGCAACTACTCCTTTCTGCTCTATTAGAGCATATTTCTCTGTTATGCAGCTGTCTAAAATCTGCTTCTGCTTTATAGACAGATGCAAACAGCTGTTTAATGAATCTGTCATTTCCTTATCTTCTCCATTTCTGCAGGCTTATTATTTCTAAGTTCTGCACTGTCTTTTAGAGACAATTCTTGTAGGAAGAATAAGTCACATTTTCTTTTGAATTCTAATATTTATGTCAACTTGGGGAAAATATCCTATCAACATTAAATCTTTAGAACTGAAAAAAACAAAGCGAGGGAATAAGTTGATGCATTAGACATTAAATCTGATGTGATGTTTTACAAGTTTGATCTCACAAGGAACATGTTGTCAAAGAAAATTCTACAGCTTGTTCACATGCTCATGAACTGAATGCCATTTCATTGCTTGATGGAAGTAATTTAGAATAATATGCTAAAATGCCATATATCATAGGCAAGCACTTTTGTCTGAGACCTACTGCATACAGTCTAGACTGATTTTTAAAAATACTGTCAGTTACTGCTATAGTCTAGTACTCCTCAAGTTGACACATTTTGAATGGCAGATTGAGTATAAGAGTGAAATACACTTAAAAGTGAAGATAAAGGAAAAGCAGGGATAAAAAAGAATGTAATTGTAGTGAGATTCAGGGAGTACCTAAAAATTATTCAGGTCTACAAATTGCAATCAGGATGAGAACATAAAGAAGCCTACTAAGGCATGGCCAGGAACGTTATATGTAAAAATCCTGTTTGAATTATATATGTGCTCACCATCTTTTTTCAAAAAAAATATAGCTGAACAGTTTTAAGAAAGTGAGTTATACTGCAAGAAAGTGATAAAGTTGATTTTCAGTTTAGGATTAGTGTTGAGGTCTTTTTCTCTTGAGAAAATATGAGCCCAAGGTTTGAAATTGCATTTTACTGTAACTTAGACTCACAGCTGGTTCCCATCTTTAAGAATCATATTTGAATTACGAAATTTGAAGCAGAAAGGAGCCAGGGAAAACAATATATAAAACTGGATCACAGAATCATAGAATGGTTTGGGTTGGAAGGTGTTAGGAAACCCTCCTGTCTGACCATCCAGGAGCCACTCTGATAGTCATACTTGCACCCCCTGAGCTGGGACTGAGGCCCCTTTGAGGCTACACACTCCACACTCACACAGTCACACCAGGATTCCTTACCATCTCGACACCAGATTTCCCACAGTAGAGTTCCAGATGTCCAGACCCTTAAAACAATTCAATCTTGGTGCAATAACTAAATAAAATAACAGCTCTATCTGGCACCTCCAAGTAGGGAGGTGAACAAAGAAACTCTGGGATTTTATCCTCTCAGTCAAAGCTCAGGTAAGTGTGGATTCCTCAGCTCCTGCTGTGTCTCAGTGTGTGGTCACTTGGAGGGGTCACAGGTGCCCTTTGTTATGTGAAGGCTTGGCAGTTCACTGTATTGTGCTTGGGCTCCTGTACCCCAGAGCTCAAACTGCAGCTTGAACGGCAGCTGCTCACCAAAGAACCCGCAATGAATGTTTCCCCAACAAAAGAGATCTTTACAGGTCTTGTCGTCCAGCCCCCCTACCATAGGCAGGGACATCAACTAGGCCACATTGCTCAGAGTGCCATCCAACATGACCTTAAACATTTCCACAGACAGGACATCCACCACCAGTCTGGGATCCCTTCTGACTAAATAATCAGTGGTTTCCTGATTGGATGCAGCCTGCTTATTTTTTGGGTGACTGCAATTATATGTCTTTGGGTTCAATCAGCTCATGAGACGAATCAATGATGATTCATCAAAGTGATGCCTCTACCTCTAAGTGCTCTTAGGGGGTACAGATGCACCACTTGCCACCAGTTTGCCCTGGGACATTCATTCCAGACTACTCATAAATTAATTTTAAAAAAATTAATTTTCCCACCTTTCCTATATTTTAGCTCATCTCCATATCAAGACATGGGCAAGTTGTGGTAAGACATATGATCCTATGTTTTTCTATCATGAGTGCAGTCAGACTGCAGCAGAAGAGTTTCTCCTCTTCCAGCTTCTTCTGCCCTGTTGCCAAATCATTTTCCTCCTTTGGTCAGTGTGCTCTTTCGTGATTTATGTGGCCTTTGCAGACTCTCAAATACTAGTTCTAGCTGTAATATTAATACTTCTGATTTTTCTGCTACTTATCTTTCATATGAATGTTCCAGTCCTGCAATATAGCGATTGTTTGCAATCCCAGTGGAAATACTGAGATTACTCACAGGGGAGGGGTTAGAAGGGGGTCATATCTTCCCTGTCTTTTTATACGCAAACTTGAGGCCAGTCTAATTTTCAGATAATCTTTCACCATTGGAAAAACAGAACTATGAAAATAATGTCTTAAAAAGCGCAAAAATATTGAGTAAAAATAGTACATGTACACACTGGGATACATTATTTGGAAACACACAAGGTAACTAGAAAATCCAAATATTTATCTTTTTTTTTGTGGCTTAAAATACGTTTTGATGAGACTAGGAGGGATGCTGTGAAACGATATACAGGTAGTGGCTAGCACAAAGAAAGATGCTAGGCCACCAAATGAGCTAGGGCTTGTTTGGCTTAAACATGGCAAACTGCTTCTTCTCATCAGAGCTGGAATTCCTTTATCCCAGCTTGCAGGTCTTTGAAGCACACATCTGAAGATAAAGCAATCCACTGTCCTGTTTCCCTTGTAGTCAGCAGAAATGAGGTCACTTTCAGAGCGTGATCTGTCTCACCTATTTTGGCAGTCTGTTTTGGATAAGATACTTTCAAAGCACTTGTCCCTCTCCTTGGACTTTAAGGCCAACCTGAGTGACCAGCTCTGATCCAGCTGTCAGTAGGTTGTTGAGATGACTCCTGTCAGGTATCGTACTGCAAACCAAGGTCCTGGTTCATGGTCTTCTACTAGGAAAAGCACGGCTTGCAATTTCCTAGACAAATTTATTTTAACTGACTGATATGGCAGCACCAGAGAATGACATATAATTACTGCTCAGAAATAGATATCTAATTTTACGAGCATTTTTTAAAAATTGCTCCCTGTATTTTATTTTTTTCCAAAGTTTAAAAAATCTTATTCATATATTAAGTACCATCTTATATTCTTTAACTATTCAGGTTATTTTAAAATGAAATCTCTGTATTTTCTATGGAAATAACGGGGATGGGGGTAAGGGCAAAGAGCTATTTATCACACAGTTTTCTCTCAAAACTTATAAAATAACTGCATCATACTTGGAATAATTCTTTTATATGGTAAACTACAAAGCAAAGAAAATATCAAATGACATTCCATACAGAGAAATAAATTATGATAGCACTGCAGCCAGGAAGTAAGACAGGACTTTATCCCCAGCTCATAGTGAAGCACCTCCATTGACATAATAGACCTCTAAGTATGAAATTGCATCATCATAGCAGACTCCTTAACCTCCTCCCAGTTATTATATGCCTCTCAAATTTTAATTATAAAGGACTCCCAAATTTTGCTTAGTAGTATTTTGCTGAACATGACGAATAAAATTGTTCTTGCTTTATGACTTATAAGTATAAAGTTTTCCATGTGGTTCATTAGGTTTGAGAAAATTTTTGAAATGAAATTATTAATGAATTGAACTTATATTAACACAAGCTAGAAGAAGAAAAAAATACATTTGACATGGTAAACTGAAGCAAAAGAAAGATGTTATGGAAAGATATGATTTGTGGCTAAGGTCTTTTTTTAGAGGTTCACATATATATTGGTGCTCACTAACCTGTAAGTGGTCTGGCCTATAACCTGTAAGTGGTCTGGCCTATATTCTCAGCAGGTTTCTTCTCATCTCTACCATTTATTTCTTGGAATTCAGAGAAGATTTGGAAATGGATAAAAGGATAATCCTTGTCAGCTACCTAGGAAGAGATACACATTCAGACTCAGATATTATTCTACCAGTTATAGCCCCACACAGCCCTCAGCAGACTCATTTTATCTGAGAGCTTATTTCAAATAAGTAAAGAGACTAACAAAAATTACTTGGTTAAAAGGTAATATTTAAATTATTTTTCATTCTGCTTTCATCGATCAGAAGTAATCTCTTTCTGAAAACATTCCTATTGGGAAATGAATGAGGTTTAGCTATTTGTTCATAAATATGCTGCAATAAAAGTAAGGAAATTATATATTCAAGTCATTTGAAGATGATCACAGAATCCCAGAATTGATGACATATCTAAAGAGTGGGAATTGCTCAGCAGGGGAGTTTCAGTAATACATCTATGAGTATCCCAAATAATATGTACATTGGCTTTCAATGATAGACTACATTTACTGTTTTATTAGTCATTGTTCTTTTATATCAGAATTTTGTAACACTTTAGTTACTATTTCAGTATTCAAAATTTGCAAATTTGTATTTGTGTGGATTTTTGTTGCCATTTTTCAAAATTATTGGTTTTATTTTTTTCTGCAGGGGTGGGGGACAGTTTAAAATAGGTCCTGTAAAAATCTCAGTACAGAAATAAACTACATGTCTATACGCTGCCAGATTAGCACAACAGAATATTTTAAACTGGAGTTACTGGGGAAATCTATAAAGCTGTGGGTTTAATATTTGCTCTACTTCAGACAAAATCTGAAAGGTGATAAAAGTGTGACTTTGTGTCTATTAGATTTATATCAATTTAAGGGTGATTTTACCCCATTAAGGGTGCCAAAACAGAGGTCAGATCTATTTTGGTTTATGAGAAATAAGGAAAAGCATGATCTGTCAGGTAGCTAAGACTAAGTCACAAGCACTGGGCTAAAGAGTTGCTTTGCATGATCTCAGGTTCCTGTCTGGGGGTCATGTCTCTCCACCTCACAGTCCTGGCTCAAGATAACTCCTGGATACTGACAGTCCCAACATCTGTAAAATATTAGGCACTGCACAGCTTTGAAAAGGGGCACATCAGTAACTCAAATCTCTCAGCTATTAACTCAGGCGGTTAACCTAACTAACCAGGAAAGGTGGTTTCACCAAGTTTTCCTTTTCCTTCTTTTTTTTATTTTTACTCACACCAATCTTGGTAAGATCTTGGGTGAACAGTGCTCCAGCTCTTACAGTTTTGGAAAAGAAACTATTTATCTTATTACTTCTAGTCACCTTGAATCCAGTACTGTACTTTGTGTAGAACCAAGAGGCAGATTTTCAGAGAGTTTCACAGGTGGACACCTTAATCCTGTGTGTTGTCAGTACCATGGGTTTAGCAAGTAAGCCCTGAGGCTTCTTTTGCATTTGTTTCATGACGAGCTGATACATCCTAATGGCTTGTCTCATCATCTCCCATCTAGTATATATTTTCTTGGCTAGTTGAGACAGCATGTGGTTTACTTTTCCACATGTTCCTTGTTCTTTTTATACCAATAATGACAGAGTGTCATAATAATAGAAATAAAAAATAACAGCAATTTGCCCAAAAGTGAGACCTCTGATTTCTTTACTAATAGACAGTTTTGGCTTAATTTGCCTAAGACTTTGTGTGGTTTGGTCATGCTGAGAGTGGTGGGGATTTTCCAGATGCAAAGGATTATGGAGTCTTGGACAGCATTGCCATTTCCTGCAGTTTTTACTAGGAAATTTACAGAGCTGGCATCACTACACAGCCCAGGTCTCGCAGTCACGTGAAAATTGAATCTTCCATTTCAAAAACTAGTTTCAGCTGTGGAGTAAACATGCAACACCTTTTAGGGGTTGAATGATACGACTTATGTTAAATTGGCTCCACAAAATTTCTTCTTCCCTTTCATTTTTTCACAATAGAAACCAAAAAACCTGCCTGTAAAAATTACTGTTTTTCTTTGTTCCTTTACCACCCAGATTCACTGTAGTCACTACATTGGCTAAGACTGCTCATCCATGTTAGTTCTACATCCCAAGTTTGGCACTATTCAGTGTTACAGTTAACTGGGCAATGATTTAGTTTCTGACATCTATTAAAAAAGAAACACAAAAAACATCCAGTAAATAAAAGGCCCCAAAACAATAACCCCATAAAATCTGTTTTCTTTAAAAATATTGGAGGTTTCACTCAATATATTGCAAATAATTTTTTAACTTTCTGAAAGTCATGACCTCATGTCACCTTGAGTCACCAGGGGAAAACAAACGGACAAAAGAAAAACTTTGTTAAAAACATCAATTATGGACTGAAAAATAATTCAAAAATTTTAATGTTCAACTTGCTAAAAAAATTCCTATATCTTTATTAGCTTGTACCTCTCACTACAGAGGAAGAGACAAGGAATCCTGAAACACTATAGCTAGTTTTGGGTCTATTAGCTCTTAAATCATGATGGCTCCCATTTTCAGTAAGTTTTCAAGGCAGAATTGCATCTGGTGAACATTTTTTCTCTTCAGTATTGGAAATATAAATAAAAAATAACAAACTGCTTGGCTAAACTCTCAAAGGCCAAGCAAGGATGGCGGACACTACAAAGCAGTATTTACAATATTAATGAGGCATCAATGACTAATAGCTCAAGGAAGCTTACTTAAGAGTCAGTTCACAGCTGGTAATGAATGATTATAACAAAAAGAATTGTGAACACTAAAATCAAAATTTAGTAGAAATTTCCTTACATTCATGTTTTACAAACTGCTCAAGAAGAACTGCTGTTAATTCTTTTTTTTTTTGTGAGAGTGTGAGGGCTGCTTTTTTGGTTTTGTTTTGGGTTCTAGTTTTTTTTTTCACTTGTTTTCTTGGGCATTTAGATTTGTCTAGACCAAAAAATCGGATCTTAGTTTGGTGCTAAAATAGAGCATGTAAGAATCATATCATGAAATGTCACTTGTGAAAACAAAAGTCTAATGGAAGAGGAATAGATTTTACTTCTTTTTTTCCTTTTTTTTCAGGTTTTCTGAAGTTGAAGTTCATCTCATAATTTTAAAAAATTTCTTCCTCACCTGCTCATAGTTAGCTCCTTCACTTTATATTCGCAATTTCCTTTCAAGAAGTCATGCTAACATAATCATGTCCAGTAAATAACAGCTAAAAGGAAGAATGCATAATGAACTTCCAATCTCACAGTAGCTCAAGTGGAAATGTTTTTAGTCAGGGTACTTAAAGTAGTTGAGAGGAGATAAACTGAAGATAAATTTGACATTTTCAATAAAACCTTTCCAGATCCACTTTGGTATCTCTCAAATAGCTGAGATATCCTCTTCTTTTTCTCGTTTCCTGCTATTTCTTTCACCATTATTGCTGTAAAATAATATTTGATACATGAGAAAGAAACTATTTTCTTTTGTGCTTGAGAATGATGCCAGAGGAACATCCACAGAAACTAATACCTTATTAATCTACCTAGCAGATGCAGACAGGCTGAAATAGGAAACTTAATTCAGTCTCTTATTTTACCTTTCAGGGGATTAATATAAAATAGATCAAAAATCCCCAAAACCATAATATATCAAACCAAAAAGAACCCCAAGAATATCTTATCCAGAGATTTACAGTTTTAGATATGTGCAAGAGTTTATGAAGGTTTTTTTGGACTTTTTTGCCTTTTTTTTTGTTTTGTTTTGTTTTGAAACTACCTTGACTGGTTTGACAATAAGCCTGGGCAGAATTCTTCAGAGCAACCAGCCTTAGTTGATATTCTCTTTCAGACACACTAAAAACTATTATAATTCTACCTTTTAAGGAGTCAAGCTGTGAGCAATATAATTTTCAAAATGGGAAAGAAGGGTATACAATGGTTATGGGCAATCTGTTCTTGTAACTTCTATAATCAGGCAAGATGATGAGCTATGGCCTTCCTCATTATAACAGAGAATCAGATTTACCTCCGTAAAAAGAAATGGCAACACTTAGCATTTATATAGCCTTTTATCTCTTAAAGCTCTTTAGAAATATTAACTAATTACAGGCAGAGAGGCAGAGTTTTGAGGCTTCCTGAAAAAATTACGACAACCTAAAATTCTATGGAGGGACATAAAATTCCTACAGGGAAAAGAGTCCTGGAAATGCATCTTGTTTATACTTAGAAAATTGCTTGAAGAGAAAAAAAAAATATTTCAACTGCATTAAAATCAATCCTGTTACAATAGTGTATTTAATATTTTCAATTGCTCTGTGATTGTTTCCAATGAAAATTTTTGGTCATGAAGGTATCAAAAGTATTACCTGACATGTGTAGCTTTACTGTAATTTAATTTGGTCACTTGAGATGTTTTTTTTCCCTAAGTCTATACTGCATTATTTATGTGTGAGCCATTTTGTTTACTGAAGAACAACTTAACTAGTAGAGCTTAAAGGTGTAACTGCTCTTTTAAATCATTGGTATGGTTTAATATGCTAGGTTGGACAATCATTTCAAGCAGAAATATTAAACACAGAAGTAAAAATGTTAGGGTAATAACATGACAAAAATTTAAAAGGTTTTTAAGGTACTTGAGCTATTTTCCAGATGACAAATGGCATCTGTCAGAAATTTTTGGAATGATCATGTGAAAATGTCTTTTACAAGGAAATTCTGGGGTTGGAAGGAAAATTGTTGTGATTACTCTTTCTTTTACATGTAGGGAGATTTATATTTCTTACCAGGTCTTTTATCCAGTAATATGTCCTATCTGCCTGCTAAGGGATTGTAATGAGGCAGCTGTCATTTCTCTTCTGTTTGTATAGTGGAGTGATATAAATCTTTTATTTTTTTAATTATTTATACCCATATGCCTGCTTGAAAGCAGGCCAAAGAAATACCGCTTACATTTTTACTTCCTCCTCAACTCTCCCACTACAGTGCTCTCATATTTATAATAAAATGTGTCTATGTGTAAATGAAAAAAAAAAAATCCATTTGTTAGATAAGCAGATTTTTCAATCATAGTCTTCTTCCTAGAGCTTTGTCAGGCTGGAAATTTTGTATTAGAAGCAGGTTCTTCAAGATTTTTTACTAGATTCTGGGGGTACTTCATGCTTAAATCCAGTATTGCTGAAGCTCACATATCTGGGAATTGAAGCATTTATGGCTTGGGTCAGGCTAGCACCCAGTAGCAGGAAGTAATTTTGTAACCTGACAGATGTCTTAATCATATATTTTGCTATATGAGTGAGCAGCATCTGTATCCACAAACATTTCCAAGACATTAATTCATTGCAAGCTTGTGTCTTCAGCCAAAATAGACTATTATTTTTCTGAAATATCTTTTGCTTGTCACATTAATCTCTCACTTGCTTAGATTCACCCAAATACTCTTTGCTTACGAATCAATCTCATTTTAGCACTACTTCATCTTGGCAATGATGGTAGGGTTGCATCTGGCAGAAGACTGGGAGTCACTTTGCCTTATGTATGTCCTTCTGATATGTTTGTCCATGCATCCAAGGAGACGGATTCATTTTCATAAAGCCAGTGAAGGTCTATTTAACCTTAGATACTGCAAGAATGAAATTTATTAAACTTTAGCATCGGCAGAAGCAACCATGCCAAGTTAAACAAATCCCAATGTACAATCTATTGGTCTCTTTTCCTTGAATCAAGAAAAAAAAGCGAATCATCAAAACCATAATGTGTTAGTGATAAAATGTCAATATAATTGCTATCCAGACAAAAGAAATCAAAGGTCTTAGGAAATAAGGGAAGGCATTTTTTTTCCCCCTTTTATCCTATTTCTTAGATACAAGGTCTGGGCAGAAGGCTGCACAAAATCTTAGATATTAGATGCTGACAGAGTTTCTGAACATCTTGCAGATGTTACTAGTTCATATGTTCTCAAAGATACTCATGAAATTAAACTCCCATTCATCCACTCTGAGTTCTATTTCCATATTTCTATAGATTATATCTTTGTGGAAATGGAAAATAAAAAAATTTGAGCAATGTAAAAAAACCCCTTTAAACTTACAGATGGTTTACTTTATTGCAGACCTATGGTTTTCTTTTGGGTCATATAAACCTTCCTCAACAATTACTCCTCTACAGAAAATGAAGTATTTTGGTTTGTTTTGTTTTTCTCTCAGAAAGGTTTAAATTTACCTTCTAACCATTGACAGGTTTGCTCAGAGTTGAACCTACACCAAAGAAACACAATATAAGGATATGGAACAGCTGCACTAGGCTTTATTTGGTCTTGATTTAGTAATTGCAGCGGTCAAAAGTGCTACCAAAAAAATACTGAATTGGGCTGCAAGTTGAAGGGATTATCCCAGCATGAAGCCTGACAGATGCTTCGTCTCTTGGTCAGAAACAGATCTATGGTCTTCACTGTGAGAAACACTATATTTTGGCACCATGTAAGTGCTATTCCCATACTCTCAACAGCAAGCTGCACTGGCAGAGAGCTACAATGTGTTTTATTGTGCATCCTTTACCACTGCTCTTTATGCTAAAACTCTTTCTAGATTCCATGAAATGCTTATCCATTGTAAAAATTTGGAGAAAAAAGTTTAAAAACTAAAAAAAATTAACCAAACCTCATATTTCTCTCACAATTTTCCAATTTGAACACAAAGGGCAAAGTAATATATTTCTCAGTGTAAAATTTTCTTCAGATTCAGAAAATCACAGAAAATATATGCAAGCAGAAAAATGAGGAAAAAGCAGTTATTTTAATTAATTCCATGGTGCCATGAATATCATTAATTAAATGGTACAACTTTTTGACTGTAAGTAGTTGTTAATTAGTGGTTTCCAGTTTCTGGCAAAGCTCAAAGCCATTTCTCGTTATCTAATCTGCTTGTATAATATAGAGGGAAAAGAGTAAAAATCAGAAGACAGTATGAGAAAGAACAAGATATGCCATACAGACAACTTTCCCAATCCGATTTAACAGCTTCTGTCATAATGTTAATCAGGCCATGTTAGTGCCACTGAAGATAATATCCTTGGGGGTGTTGAGTGTAGAATCATCCTCCTTTTTCCAGTTTGCTCTTTGCACAGCCTTACTTTGACTTTGCTGAACACAAAAAAGAGAGCTAATCATCTGTAAAATACTTAAAATTCAATGTTATATAGTCAATGTCAGCTCTCCCAGGACTAAAAGCTGGTTTCACTGAAGTTATGTGTTCTGTAATCTAGGATGACAGAGGACTTTTGGCATGATCCCGTATGACTCAACTCAGTGGGAGTTTCAGCACTGATTTAAATGGAATGGGATTCATGAAAGCAAGTTAGAAACTCACTTCAGTATACTTTGGTTAGAAAACAATGCAATTAAAAACTGTTCCTCCTTTTGTGAGGGCAGTTGTCCTGATTTAGGGTGGGTATGTTCACGCCAATACTGCCATAAAAAAAGAAACTCTCATGACTTCATGACACATTATATTGAGTGTTCAATCAACACATAAAAAATAAACAAACCCAATCCTACACAGCTTGTCCTCAGGGTTTTACAGGATTTCCCCTCATGTTGTATGTTCTATTGTACAATGTCTCCAGCACACTACTGATGTTAGAGATTGAGGGTATAGACACCTATGAGAGTTCCCAACCTACAAATGCCTACATTTAATTTTCTTTTTCCACTGGTGCTAGAAGCAAAGCTTATCATGACTTGAACAATGAAAACATACAGAAAAAGCTGCCAGGAAAATCAATTTAAATCCCCAAAGTCTGAACAGACTACAACACACAGAAAAGGAAAGAAAAGAGAGAAAAATAAAGAGGTCCAAGTCTGGTTTATTTGCTCCTATCCAGGTACCATATTCTTCATACAGTATCAAAAACTTACTGATTATTGGAGAGATTGGCATTTTACAGAAATAAGACAATCTAACCCTGCCACATGGTTGTGCTGCTGCAATTATCTGCTTCCAAACAGTACACTTCAGTGAACAACTTCTGTAAAGATTAAATGACTCTTTCTGTTTCCATCCAATTTTTCTTCTTCCTTGTGTTTTGTCATGTCATGCTATGTTCTGTTATGTACTGTTACATTGTTATGCTATATTATTTTCTAGGCCTGTAGCCCTTAAGGGATGTATAATGAAAATAGCAGCACAAATGAGAAAGCAGACAATACAAAACAGCGAGCATAGATTTAGGTAAAGTGACAGCTGCCATTACAGATAAGGTAATTCTCCTAAAAGGCTCCAGCAGAGACTTAAAAACTAGCCCACACTACCCAGCTGCCAAAGAAAGAAAAGGGCTTGTTTCCAGGTATTTTTCTACGTTGTTCTTTTTTTTTTTTTGGTAGGAGGATTGGTAAAATTCACAAAGAATTTATCCTTATCTTTTGCTTATACCTTCCTGTAAATAGCTGGGGGAGGGAGGAAACTAAAAAATCCTCCTTTACTTTAAGGAATATAGTTTTCTTTTCCTGTAGATCCTCCGAGCCCAACTTGCTCCTGCCTTTCATTGTCATGCTCCACAGAAAAAAGAAAGCACAAGGAAAAATGTGCCCAAACATGGTGAACTTTAAAATTCACATTCAGCCTTTTGTGAACATCAGTAATAAAGTGACTAGAGTCACTCAAGCTCCACCTAAAGAGATAGTATTAAGCTAGATATGGGGAGAAGTTAGGGAAGACTTCATCAAAATTTCAGGGATGACTCAGCCAGCAGAACCTATCTTGTCCCATATAGCAACTCCTATTGGGTTAGAACCATGATCTGTGGACACTGAGTACTTTCACTGGGGGTTAAAGCTTGTCTGTGCATTTCTTTGAATATGTTTTTGCAGTGAGATACCATCACTGACAATCCTTGAACCTTAACCTGTCACAATTTTATGTTAATAAAGAGCGTTACTACCTAAACTGTTGGTGCCACCCCTTCACAGGAGCTAGCCATTGCTGGCAGCGGGTCACATATTCAAATAAAGTGGGGAGACCCACTGAGGGGTCATAAAGTGGGAAGACCCACTGAGGGATCTCCCTTATGCTGTTGCTCTGTGTCCCTGAACAAGTCAGTCGAACTGCGCTCTGATCCAGAGGACTTTTCAGTGAAGGGTCCCCATAGCGAGATTCTGATGGGTTGATGGCACAAAAAGGTCTCATCTTTCCTGTGGGCTGACAGAATAATCAAGCACTAGGGCTTTGAGGAAATCTCCCTCTTTCACGTGACACATCCTTAACAGGGATTAATAGCCCAGAAGTATAAGCTGCAGCAGATAAATATGAAGAAAATAACAAACTGATTAAGTAAATCAGAGCTGATCTACCTATCAGTGTAATTGGGTTGGATTTTCACTTGAAAGGTGGAAAGTTTAAGCAGCCACCTTAAAAGACCAAATTACCTTGGAATAATAATTACTATGAATGCTTCAAACACAATGAAATCCAGCTTTGATCCGATTTGAATACTGTGAAGTTTGATAGGAAAGAGCAATTAATACACACTCTAAGGGGCAAACTTGAGGCAATGAAGATGACTGTGCTGCCTGGAATCCTCTTAATTTTAAATCCCTATATAATATTACCTCATTAAGCTCTTGGTTTTGTTTTGCTGGTTATTTTTTCCTATGTTTTTCAAGTATTAGACATTTTAGTATAATCTTAGCTTTTATTTGTACTCTAATATACTTCTGACAATGATGTTCATATGCTTCATCTCCCCCTCACAGATGAATGCCACAACTGTAAAATTAATGTGTTTTTTGTCATTTTTTAATACAGACTTGGCTTACAAGAAATGTGTATGTATGTGACCATGTGGTATCTCTTCCACAGAGAGAACTAACTTGGAGTTCTCCTCAGATGTAAATTTTGACCCATTAGCCAAATAAGCACATCCTTTCCATATTCCATGCATTGTTAGCCAAGGCAGATATCAAATACACATATATACACTCTCAGAGGGATAGGTAACTTAAAAAAAAATTGTAGAAGGCCATTTTTTGAGGATATAAACAAAAAAACAAAATTCAAGGAAATGGAGCTCTTAACTGAAGAGACCAATTTAGTTCTCTTCCACTTCAGCAAATCAGCCACTCTACTGCAGTCATTGGAGTAGTTTTCAAGTGGGCAAACACCTGGCTGACACCTTTGGAAGGCAAATTTAAACATATATAGCTATCACCTCTCTAAATCCAAGCAAAACCCAAGCATTTTCACATTATTTTCCTTTTATTTCTTTAATAGCTGAGTATATTACTTAAACAACATGTACGCCTACCTTAATTTGTCTAATGATTCATCTAATGTCAGAGTCACCATATTATGATACAAGCTTGTGCTTAAAAGAATTTTATATCAAAATATAAAAAATATTTACATGTGTTATATATATAATATTAATATTCTATATTAAATAATATAGATAAATATATATGCATGCATACAGGATTTAATCTGATTCTTAAAATCACAGCTCTAAATCAGGCATTTGGTGATAGGACAGCCTCTTTTTTCAAATGTTATAGAAATTTAGAAGGTAAGAAAAAGCTGCTATGGGCAATATCATCTGCTGAGACACATGATTAGTCATCTGACAGACTTGAACTGGAATAGTATCGCCAGGCAACCAAACCTATTAACCTTTTTCCAGCAGCTGGCTAAATCTAAAAAGCTCAGCAGTATCAATTTATACATTTGTACACTCCTCAATGAAATGGAAGTAGAGTGATTCAAAAGGAAAATCATCTGCTGATCTACAATGGAATATTAATAGCCAAGCTTGGGAGAAAATTGTGCAGAAACACCAGCATGACTCTCCTGAATTAGGAATTTGAAGATAATTAAGCCAAAAATAGTATTTACATATTGTTGGGCACCCTCTCAGACGATGTGAGTGTGTATAGATGGTGGTAGTATGACAAAGAAAGAAGAGATTTAACCAGATGTGTCAGGAATGGAAACACAAAATAGGTAAGAAACTAAGCCAGTGTAACTATATATAAAAAGTAAGGAGTTAAGAAGTTCTAGACCATTAGATTTAATGACATAGGAGTAAGCACTTTTAAAAGGCTTTACATACTGCAGTGACAAGTCTATACTCAAGGAAAAGGGTGACACACGTTAAAGGACAAAATCTGGCCCAAATTTTTTATATTACCCTTGTGCCACACCACATGTGCAAAAGGAAATACCAATGAAATGAATGGAAAATCACATGTATTCAAAATTGAAGAGTGGTTTGATACTAAGCTTTTTTCCCCTGCATACAATTAACTGCTGAAAAGAGACAAATCTATAAATGGTTTTGCTTTCCTTCCTTTTCCAACTTTTCCTTTTCCTTTCCCTTCTTCATTAGTTGTATACCCCTCTGAAAATAAATTGTAAAGTTGAATAAATCCAGCAAAGAGAAAAAAAATAGCCTTGCTCACAATGTCAGTCAAACTACTTATGCTTCTGGTATTTTTGAGCAGATTTTTTTTTGGTCATTTTCACTCCTTTTTTTTACATGACAGGTGATTATCAGCTCTGATTATCATTTGTATTCTTTGCTGTTAGCAGCTGTCAGGCTTCTTATTTTCAGTATGGATGACCTCAAATATCTAGGAAAGACCTATGAAATCAGTTTTTGAAGTCTGAAGAGCAAGAGATCTTCATGTGGCACTCACATTTGCAAATGTCTGAATAGAGAAATTGATATTTTTCAGAATGTGAGCATGCTGACAGGCAAAGCTGAGCAGCCAGTATGTTTACCACTGAGTGAGCATTTTCTACCTTACTACCCCAGGTCCAGGACACCAACCCAATTTTTTTTGGTTTTTTTTACTCTTGAGCAGCCATGAGTAATGCAGCAAAATACTGTTGTTTAACTTGCAATCTGTAATATCTAGAAGACAAGAACACTGTGAAGAGTGGATCTGAGCCTTAGTTCCTTCAGAAAGAAAAACCTGGAGAAAAGCATCAGGACAAAAAGATGGCTTGGGGAAAAGAAATTCCCTTCCTGCTGTCTTACTGCTCACAGGAAAATAATGAGAGGTACTGCTCCTGTTGCGGCAAGTCTGTTGCATGTTAACAGATGTGGTGACACTAAGAACTGCACTTTGTCCAGCCTGGAGAAGAAAAGGCTTTGGGGAGACCTCCTAGCAGACTTTCAGTACCTAAAGGAGACCTACAAGGTAGCTTGAGAGGGGCTTCTCACAAGGACACATAGTGATAACACAAGGAATGACCATAAGCTGAGAGGCTAGGTTTACATTAGACACTAGGAAGAAATTCCTTCCTGTGAGGACGGTGAGACTCTGGCAGAGATTGCCCGGAGAAACTGTGGCTGCTCCATCCCTGGAAGTGTTTGAGGCCGTGTTAGAAAGGGCTTGGAGCAGCCTAGTCCACTGGAAGGTGTCCCTACCCAGCGTGATTGGAATTAGATGGTCTTTAAAGTCCCTTCCAAACCAAACCATTCTGTGATTCTCTGGTTCTAAGCAGTGCAGAGACTGCAGAGTTTCTCTTTGTTGTACAGCTGGTGAAATCGATACTCTGCCTTGCCAGTAGTGTCCTTCAGTAGCACTGTGCACAGCTAAGACTCTGTCATGTCCCTGTTCACTATGGACAGCAATGTAGAGGGGTTAAAGGTGCAGAGATGCTCCGGCCAGCTCTGCCCATTCCAGCGCTTCAAGAACATTTGTGTCAAAGCAGCAGTGTGGTGCAGTACTGAAGCTGTCCTAGGTTACAAATCTGTTATATTACATATTCATGATACAGATCAGTATTTTTACACACAATGACAAAAAGAAAACTAAGTATGATTTAAGGTGTAAACATTATGTAATACATAAACATCAGATTTAGATTAGCAATAACTTGGCAACTGCAGTGATGTTTATTGCTTTAGGTGAAAACGGACAATCACTTTTGCCTTTCCTATATACTTTAGACTCTGAATATTTACAACTGATCTAGCAAGCAGCTTAGACATACATGTTAACATTTGCTCTAATGACTCCTGTAAGTGACCTCATACAAGTGATGCATATGAGGTCCTACAGCAAATCAAAACCAATATCAGATGTCAGGTGTTTTCTGTCACTGTTCCCACATCTAACCCGGTAGATCACTGTGACCTCAGACAAGTCATTTAATCTCTGTTTCTATTTCATGTTCACACGTTAATGGACCTGAATGAAACTGCAGTGAAATAGAAAATAGTTTGCTATTATTCTGAAATATTCCTGCATTAAAAACACTTAACATAATGATGCCATAAAATAACTGATGTAGGACTGCTGCAAAGCTGAAACACAGACTTTTGTGATCACATTGCCTATAGTAGATGATACCTTGAAGGTGCTTCCTGTTTATGAGGTGATAACCATTTCCTAAGCTGTATAACTCTCAGGTTTATTATGCAAGGACACAAATATTCCAGCGTTAACAGCAAGATCTCTTAAGGCATTACATAAAAAATTACTTCTTTTCGTAATCAATCATACCCTTCTTGATTCCAGCATCACTGCAACAGACACTGTGCCCCTATTGTTCAGAGAAGTTAAGCAACAGAGACAAACAGACAGATTTTATTTTGCATTTGATCTAAGAGGCCTATGGAAAAACAGGAGTAATGTTACAGCATATACAAGGTTTGCTGGCAGAAGAAAACCTGTGAAGAAAGCCGTATATTATTGAATACAGGCCTACTCTAATCCTGAAATAGAAGGACCTGATTCTTTAATGTTGTGAGGGATATTTGCAAAAAACCCAACTTTTATGCAGCCTAAGTAGGTAGGACTGATCACAACTTTCTATTTCAAATTTGAGTATAATTTATTGTATGATGAGTCAAAGTTACATTTAATGTTTAATAATAATCTTATATTGTGGAGAGATATTATGATGTGTTTTGTCTGCAGAAAAAGATGTCTTCCAGAAAACAACACTGAATTACCTTTGCAATGTGAATACACAAAAGCATTCAGCTCTTTCTTGTGGTCATTGCTTTTTCTGCTGAGACCAGGGAAGTAAGGAAAACCTTCAGTATAATAGAAGGGAAAGAATTCCAAACAAAGGTGTTATAGGGAAATTTTCACCTGTGCAGTATTAAAAAGACAGTTTGTACACTTCCTGTCAAAAAAAGATTAAAATTGAGGTAACTTCAGAAGTTCCATGAAAAAGAATGTTTTAATCAGTCTTTGCCTTTATTTATTTAGCTTCCTTCCAAGAAATATGTCTATAATACAGGTAGTTTCAGTGTGCCTGTTTATTATTTTTCAAAAAGTATCTTACTATTCAGTGTTGGGTGGGAACACTGAAACCACCTTGCTCGGACAGCGTCAATATTGAATACATCTTTACTGGACTTCAGAAAGAGTACCTGAAAACATCACAGAATATTTGTTATGGCTCCTGGTAGGAAATTCTGAAGGCTGAGGACACAAGAGGTGACATAATCTCGTGTCCTCTGCTGTCTTTCTGCCCACAGAAAAGTCTAAACAGGGGACTCTTACATGCCTTATTTGTAAAGGGATTGGATGTCAAATGCCATTCTTATTTGGAGGCTCGGCTGTAGCTCTCCCTTAGACAAGCACAATATAAGATACAGGACTCAGCTGCAGCCTGTCAGTTCATTTTAGTACTTAATGTCAAGAGCTTATACAGTGTTTTTCGTGTCTAGTACCAAGTATAATTATTCAGTCTTTCACTGTGCCTATAATACAGAAAAAAAGAAAATTCTCTCTCCTTCACCATAGTACTGTAGAATCATAGAATGGTTTGGGTTGGAAGGGACATTAAAGACCATACAGTTCCAACCCCCCTGCCACGGGCAGGGACACCTTCCCCTGGACCAGCTTGCTCAGAGCCCCACCTAACTGGCCTTGAACACTTCCTGGGATGGGTCATCCACAACTGCTCTGGACAATATGTATGCATTGCAGTATTTTAAGTTACATCAGTCCACAAAACATTTTTTTCCTTCCTTCCTTCTTTGAGAACATAGGAGTTAAGGTTTAATCTTCCCTCCTTTTTAAGTTGAAGGACACGAAAAGTTAGCGCAGATATTTGTTCCCATGATAGCCTTCCTTCTCAGCATGCAGTAATGTGAAACCAAATACTCATTTGATTTTAAATCCACCTAGAGGATTTGCAAAAATAATTCCCCCCAGCAAATACATGGAAAGCTCAAGATAACTTAAATTGAAACCTAAATTATTCTCTGTTAACATTAGCTTTCCCTTAAGAAATACATCTGCCAGGTTAGCCTCTGTGTGTGAGGAAAGGGACCTGAGGAGACTAGCAGCAACAGTCTCACTCAGCTGCAGTGGATGCTCTGCTCCTGCACTTCCTAAGCAGACTGTCAAGACACCTCAGCATCAGACACAGGATCTGAATCTAAGGCAGTCAGGTAAATTTCTATTCCAATTGTCAATGCCCATAGAGAAAAACAGAAAAAAAAAAAAAAAGGCATAAAAACATTCATATAACGGAACAGAACCATAGGATGGTTTGGGTTGGAAGGGACATTAAAGATCATTTAGTTCCACCCCCCTGCCATGGGCAGAGATGACACCCCCTAGACCAAGTAGCTCAGGGTCCCATCCAACCTTGCCTCGAACATTTTCAGGGATATGACACTGTAACATGAACTGGTCCAGATAAAATATGCACTTATTCCTCTGATGATCTGCTTTATGTTTAAGCTTTTTTGGCATGTCTGAAAGAAGTGTAGTGTTCCAAATTCCCTCTATAGAATTTTTGATACTTTATATACTAAAATAACTTAAAATGAGAAGGAAGGAGTTTAAATCCTGAAGATTTCTGACACAAGACATCTGAGCTCTGTCTCATCCAGCTCTGAGTACCATTACACTAAAAGCAACAAGGGCAAAATATTCTTGATTTCTAGCAGCCAATCTGGGAATTTTGCTGCAGAGAAATCTAGTGATATTCATGCCATGCCTGGCAAGATAGATGCCTGTTCTTGCGAGCTGGATAAATGAAGAAGATGGAGATAAAGAAGAAATCTTCTTAGAGAGGTAAATAATCCTTGTGCTGATATTCTAAGTTATAATCTAAACTGGACAAGAGGATAAAGTAAGATAGAGTTAACATATCCACAGAATTAAGGTGGAATTATCTTATATAATGAGTTGATGACTAATGCAGAAAGTTTTAAGGTGTGATTCACCTAATCATTGTATATGCATATTTACAATAGGTCAGAAAAATTCCTCTAAAGAGAAGGAGAGAGAAGGAGCCAGCCTTTAGCACTGCTTCTGACTATATATTTTGTGATTAACTGAAAAAATTTGGTTTCTAGGGAAAAAAGAAGGGTGGCACAACAAAAATCCTTAATATAAATACAAAAGTACAATTTCTTAAGGCAAATATTTTTGGTTTTCTTATTCCCTGTCAAAAGCTGTGAAAATCCACCAATATATTTACTTTATTTATGGGAGCAATCTTATAAAGTTGACTAGTTTTCTCAATAAAAGTAAGCTGTTCCAGCCTCTTGTGTCTTCTGAACTGTGAAAATACCTAGTGACTACAATCATTTCTATAGCTTCCAGGCACAAAGAAGTGTAGTTTGTTTTGTGTATGTCACATGACAGGTTCTCCTTTATTTCTGGCTTTGAACCATGTTGGGAAAGCAGCTTGATTACAATCAGTGTGGGAGCTTCCCTCGGTCATTTGTTCTCTTTCTAAACAAAGCTTCAGAAGTGATTAAGAATATCTCCATTAAATATACTGAGTCATTTCAAAAGAGATGCTCAAAATTTTTGAAATGCCCACTCTGCCTTTTGCAAGTTTATAGATGCCTGGTATTGTGCAATGGATTAGGATTCAACATCAGAAATCACTTCTGTTTTGAAACTGCTATCCAGATATATTTGCTTTTTCAATCCTCAGGAACTTCTGATTGCCACCTCAACAAAGAGGTCTAGGGTGCCCTTGTAATGATATTGTCTCTCAGCACTCATAGGTTCATCTCATCAGATCCCATGAACTTGTTTTTCAAGTGTTCCATATCTTTAGGATAAGTCTTCTTTGCTCCAGACTTTTCCACTTGTCTGAGACCTGGGATCTCTGAGGCAAGCCTTAGCAACAAGAAGACATTGAGAACACTGGATTTTTCTCTGTCCTTTGCCACCGCGCCCTGTGTCATATTCAACAGTGGGCACATATTTCATTCATTTTCTCTTTGCTCCTGAAATTCCTACAAAGCCCTACTTGTTTCCCTGAAAATCCTTCACCATGTTTTCCTAACCTCACCCATGCACACTTGATCAGACTATTCGTCCTGAGTGACCTGTCCCTGCTTCTTTCTATTGAATGCTTCTAATATTTGACTTATTGTGTTTTCCCTGAGGCACTAGCATAGTCACTGTCAGACCCGGCCTTGGACAGCAGAGAGTCTGTCTTGGAGCTATCTGGCACTGGCTACATCAAACACAGGGGAAGTTTCTGGCACCTTCTCACAGCAGTCACCCTTTGTAGCCCCCCTCCTACCAAAACCTTGCTACACAAACCCAACACGCTTGGTGTCAGCACAAATTCAAAACAAGTCCTAATATTAATCAGTAGTACATTAACCAGTGCTTCTACATTTTCCTTTGGCCCTGTTTTGGAGGAAGATATCCATCTTCTCTGCTGTCTTGACTTTACTATGCTTTTGTCCCTTGAAGCAGAGACCTGTGTTGTTTAAGGCCATTAGCCAGTAATATTGTGCAATTGCTCCGTTAACAAATAATTTAAAATGTAATTTAAACAAAAGAGTGATCATATGCATGTGTTGTACTAACAATGAATAATAACTTTTCACAAATACTATATTTGCTTTAAAGGAATAATGACATAAATTCATTCGAAAGTGCATTTCAGAAAATGAAGCCGATTAGAAAGAAAATAAAGTAATGTAAGTAGTAGTGCCAGGTTTATATTTTCAATTCATTTAAGAAAAAAAAGATCTGCAGCCCTGCTTTCAAAAACTGCTGAAGTGGGATATTTTAGATCTTGCAATGTGGTCACCTTTGGCTCCATGTACAAAGTGGAAGGAAAGAGGCATTTCCTCTGTGTGGTTCATTTGATCACTTTTAGGAACCCTAAAATCTTTGCTTCTCTTCCCCAATTAAACAGAACACCTCTGTCAGATAGACCTCTTCACCTTGTAGATCTGTACACCAGGTGTGAAGAATTAGTACTCAAGCACTGACCTACCAATAAAATATGTCTACAGCTCCCTACAAGAACACCTTTCCACATGCTTCGAGCTTGCCAGGGAGAAGGCTGATGTTTCCAATAAGAGCACTATCCCAATACACTGCCCCTGCTGACACAACCAGCCCTTGGGTAGAAAAATCTCACCTGAAACACCACAAGGTACAGGTTCAGAGCTGTGACTTTGTGCTTACTGTGACTCTGACTTGTATCGAGGCAAGAGAAGGAGTTGGCAGAGAAATCCCAGTTCTGTACTCAGTTTTGTAGACACCAGTTGTCAGAAGGGGTCTTAGACTGCTGAGCCAGAGGGACATTCTGGGGAAAATGGACAGCTAATCATAGTCTTGCTGCCTGTGTGCAAGTCAGGAGGGGTTGTGAGCCCTCTGACAGCTATCGGGGGCCTTCAACTGGCATTTCCTTAGAAATACTTCACACCAATGTTCACTTGTAACACCCTGACAGCAGCAGTGGTGCTGCTTCACTGAGTCCAAGGAGAATCTGGAGTCTTAGACCCTTCTGCAGCTGAGGTTAACCCAGACTAATCTGGGTCAAGGTTAATCCAGCCACTGAGCCCCTTTGACTGCTGTGTGATACAGCAATATTTTTAGGCAGTTGATTTCTCTGGTGTTAAAGCAATGTACAAATCTGTTTCCCTTCACAGCATTAGAACTTCCTTTATTTCTTTTGCCAAAGTGTGTTCTGACTTGCCAGAAGATGCTTTGATTTATAATCACCTTCCTGCTGCTGCCTGGGTGAATATATTGGGTGAATATATTCTTCATATACCCAGCAGTTCTCATTGGGATTCCTAGGGCGTGAGGAAAGAAAAGAACAGGAAAATAGGAATGATCCATACTACATTCAGGATATTCAAAAAGTATCAGTGGTTATGGTTACTATCTGATGCTACTCCTCACCTGAATATGACCTGGGGTGTTATTTCTTGTCACTAAGGAAAAAAAAAAAATAAAAGGAAAGAAAAGAAAAAAAAGCCATATGCAATTTCTTTAAGTGGCTAATTCTTTTGTATGCATTTATATTTCTCCAGATATGGCTAGAGTCCTTGCAATTAAAGCTATGAAGTACATTTTCGTCTTTTCATGGTACTGGGTCATGTAGTCCATGCCCTCTCATAATTTAGACAGGTATTTTCTTATTTTAAATAAATCTACTTTAGCTTTGTGAAGTAATTGGTACTTATTTTTCATTCACTAACCCAACTATATTTTATTTAGAGGTTTGAGGAATTTTAGCCCATGAATCTATAAATAAATTGTTAAAGAATCTAATAAAATATTGTTAAAGAATCTAATAAAATTGTTGGAAAATGAAGAAAATGATCCTCCAAATACCTGTAAACCAAACCTGTAAATCATTTTGCAGAGCAGATACCAATGCTGGTCTTCATCATGTTTCCTGGAGATTATTACATCTGCAGTAATTCTATTAGGTTGTATTTATCATTTCTGGAGAAAACTGGGCTCTTTAGAGGAATTTTTCTGACCTATTGTAAATATGCATATACAATGATTAGGTGAATCACACCTTATATATGTTCAAACTTACTTGTAAAAAGGCCATATTTAGTGATTTTTTTCTTATTATTTTTGAGTTTTTCCTACATTTTATGGTGCATGACATTAAAGCAGCATGTTTCTTTTAAATTTGAATTACAATTCAGAAAATATGTTCAACACATTTTAGCACAATACCCTTGTAAAATCAAAAGAACAAAAGAAAAACAGTCTATTTCTATTTCCAATACATGGAAGAAAATACAAGGGGCAGTGTAGACGTGAGCAACTAAGAACGTAACAGCCTAATCTGGACCTGATCATAAATTAATATTTAGCATGTCTGGTTTCCTTCTAGCAGAAGTAGGCATTGCAAAATAAAGAATGAAAATTTACCAGGTACAAAGGTCATTTATTACGTAAATGACATTAACATGTATTTTTCTTCTCTCACCTCCTGCCTTTGATTTAAAAGGACACAGAGGTGAATGAATGAGGCAAAGAAAATGCAGTGTGGATCAGCGTGTATTCTTATGTGTGTACTTAGTGAATTACTCAGAGAATAACCCTGCTTATTTATGTAAGAATACTTACAGAATAAGAAACCATCATGACCAAGGATGGAAGATGGTTTCCTCCAATTGCCAGACAAGAACTAATACCAGCATACCTTTTTTTCCTGTATAAAGCCATGTCTGATGTTTCTCTTATGAAACACTTCTCAGAGCCCATTTTCTGGCATGCAGCTCACTTGGTGTTATTTTTTGAATACAAGGTTCTTCTGTTATCACTAACTATATAATCTTCTGTACTGAAAATATGTTCTTTTCACACAATTGAACCTCACTCTAACCAAGATGTACTGTATATTCTTGCATAACAAAAGGTTACTTCAGTTAATGGCACTCAAGTCTTTGCTCCTCTGATTGAACAACCCTTAATTCCTATTTACTTGGAGTGTTAGATATTTTCAGCTGGACATTTAGAAATATAAGCCATCCTTAACTCAATAATCATGTTTGAATCATAAAATAGTGTTTTGAAAGTGCATCGAAAGAATGATAAAGTCTCTGTTCAGCTGATTGGGTTGCATAAAACAGGTCACTTGAAGCAATAAAGTTATGGGATGAAAACATGTTGCAACACTAAAGAAGTCCTGTCTTCCACCAAGCTGGCAATTTCAGCTCATGTCATAAATTCTCAAGAGTAGCAAAATCAATTTCAAGATGTTGATTCTGCATATCTGCCATTGTAATCATCTAGTGATTGATCCTTTCTTTCCCTTGAGACTTTCCTGGAGTTTCATTTCCAAGATCAAGTATTTTTTTGAGGCTATTTAACTCACAGTTCTATTTATCTTATTTAGAAAACCTTTTCTTTCCCAATTTCTATAAGACGATATTTGTTTCACCATCTATTGTCTCAGTAAACGTTTCTTTTTGGTTATTTGATAGATTGCTCTGTGATGAGAGCAGTGGGGATGGGTAAAAACTGACAGCTTATGCACCAGGATAAAATACCATGGAGTATAATACGGGTTATTGGACAAAGCAATTTAGAAATTCTGCAATTAGTAGCAATAAAGAACACTTGGACAGATGAGATAGAGTCCAAAGAACAATTTTTTCAGCAGACCTCTCATTTACACTAATAGATTATACCAGTCTTGTGCTGGTGTCGGCTGGGATAAAGTTAACTTTCTTTATCTGGTACCGGGCTGTGTATTGGATTTCTGTTGAAAACAGTGTTGATAGCACAGACATGTTTTTGTTACTGCTGAGCAGTGTCAAGGCCCTTGCTGCTCCTCACCCCATTCTGCCAGCAAGGGGGTTGGGGTTGCAAAAGTAGCTGGGAGAGGACACAGCTGGGACAGCTGACCCTGACTGACCCAAGGAATATTTCAGACTAAATAGCATCATGCAGAGCATATAAAAGCAGGGTAAGAAGTAGGAAGGAGGGGGAGACATTCAGAATGATGATGTTTATCTTTCCAAATCACCATTACACGTGATAGAAACCTGCTTTCCTGGGGATGGCTGAATACCTGCATGCTGGTGGGAATTGGGGAATGAATCCCTTGTTTTGCTTTGCTTGTGCATATCTCTATCTCAACCTATGAGTTTTCTCACTTTTATTTTGCTGATTCTCTCTTCTCTCCCCATTTGCAGGGAGTGAGTGAGGAACTCTGGGACTGGGTTGCCATCTGGGCTTAAACTACAACAACCTCCATTAAAATTTCTTGCAATTTAAAATTTAACCTGATTTTTATATTTCAAACATTTCTTCTTATTTCAATACTATTTCCTGCCAACTTCCTTTGTCACTTAGATCAGCAGCAGTCTTGTCTACATTAATAGCAGTTGGGGATGAAAGTTTTGAAATGTGTCTGAGGAAAAAAAAGAAATGAGAAAGGATTTTGTAAAACTGAAAACCATTATAAAACATTATGAAGAAAACTATGAATCAGAATAGATATCTTTAATTTAATCACAAGCATTAAAAGATTATCAGATAGAAAGTCCAGCCTGATTTTTAACTGGGTAGCTGCAGGTCTTTTTATGGAAAAGGCTGGATCATACTTTTAATTCCTAACAATAGGCCTGGCTGTGTGGTTAAGATTTCAAATTGCCTTTTCTCTTCTGATGTCAGTGGAAGCCTTGGAGGGAAAAAAATAATAAGAAAATGTAAAATATGGCATTTTTCTCTTTTTCAATTGTTTAATTTATCTCAGTGCTAAGAAAGACCTTCATGGTTCTTCAGCCTGGTTGCTTGAAGAACACAAGTTATGGAATTTCATACACTAAATTGAGACTAGCAATCCTACAATGTCTTCTGTTACCTTCTTTTATTCATCGCTCTTTTTACATCTTCTCTAATTCTCTCTTTCCTCCCTTCTTCTACCCCGTGACTTCTCATTCCATCTACTTATTTCATTACTTCAGACAGACACTACACTAAATAAAAATTATCAGCATTTCAGTAATAAATGATAACATCTGAGTTCAAGTGCCAAACAGAATTAGCACATGATGGAGAATACAGGGTAAGGGAGAAGCGTGGATAGTGGGGCCATAGTTCTTGGCTGCTGGTAGACTCAGAATGACAGCATTGCAGTGACTACATTAATTTTCCTCAAATTCATCAGGATTGGAAAGCTTTCAATTTATTGATTTTTTTAAAGTTATTTATTTTAACGTGATGAAAGCTGTATATGTTATTTGGGCCACTGGAAAAGACCATTTATATTTAATGCCTGACCTTTCTGTTCTGCAGTGTTGAATTAGAACAAGTGGATCTCATGTCCAGCTCACTTGAATATCTGTGACAGTATTGATTAAGTTATGCACATCAAAACTGGCCAAGAACCAGATTTATTTTTCCTCAGGCATCATAGCTTCATCCAGTGATATCAAAACACTAACACCGTCCTCAGCAAATAACTTTCTGCAGGAGACACAATAAATTTTTGGCCAAGCTAGACTGTCTTTTCTTTCTCCTCCTCATTTTTTGGCAATTATATGTCCAATAGATATATATATAATATGCCCCATTACATTTAAAGTTATCTTACTAATGACAAGGGAGTGTTGATCTCATCCTCTTGCTTGTCCAAAGTAGCAGAAATGTGCTTGTGTGTCTGAGTCTTACAAGAGAAGTGTAACGTTCTTCTAAGAAAGGAGATAGGTTGGTACATAGATAGGCAAATACATCAACAGAAATTTTGACTGGAAAATTAGAAAAACTATCCCAAGCCCCCAAACCAAAACCAATGAAAAATGAACACTACCCCCTGCCCTCCCCCCCAAACTCCCAAACCAACAGAGCTATATTTTACCTCATCTTCACCCTCCCAAACTACAAACAAAAATCACCTGGTTATATCAGTTCTGTCTTTTTTAACCAGGACAAATGGTTAAAGCAAGATAGGGGTGATCAGACGCTTAAAATCTTTGAATTCAAATCACAGCTCGGAAAACTGTTTTGTTTTGCAAGCTCTGTTTGGTGTTAATATAGGAGATGTCTTGTTCCCCTTTCAAAGACTGTCACAGAAAAAAAATACAGTAAATGGCAGCACACAAACCCACAAATCTCATGTAGACTACAAGTGCAGTGAGAAGTCTGCAATCTTCTGATACCAAAGCAAAGAGCATAATTGTGAGAAATGACTGTAATGAGAGTGTGAACACAGAACACTCTGTACAAAAGATACAGGCACGAATGGCTAAATAACAGGATTGGTGCAAACAACCTGGAAATGGCTCCCTGTGTATTTGAGGTGATCCTCTGTGAGGAGAATAAAAGCCACCAAGACAGAAAAGAAATAACAAAGACAAATAAGAATAAAATGAGATTTTTTTCCTTTTAATTGGATAAGTGTGTCTCAGGAAATAGAGATGCATTCTCCAGGGGTAGCAGGAAAAAAAATGAAAGATTAAAAATGAGCAGAAAAAAAAAGGAAACACTACGGCAGAAGAAATACAATGGTTACAAATCTTTATGACCCTTAAAACAGCCACCATCACCTGCAATATTTGCCTGTCCTGTCTGTAGCTAGAGTACTATTTAAACTTAAGTAATTTTATTGCTTGCTTTCGGACCAGAGGGCACTGTGGAAATATTTTCAATGGTGTATATATAGCAGTCCAAAACCTAGAAATATTGATATGGGGGATAAAAAAAAAGAACCCCCTGATTTTTCTGTTAGAGACATGTTTCCTGTTGGTATCTTCATTCTCATTCTATTTAATGCTGTCTGAATCTTTCAAGGGTTAAAGAATCTGTTTGCAAGTTTTGTGTTTTGTGCTTTCTGTGCTGCTTTGTGGGATTGTATCTGAATAACCCATTCAACAGTCAATTCATCTACATGTCTTCTCTGTTCACTTTCACAGTGTGCCAAAGGATACTTCTTTCTATTATTTTCAATGTTTTCTTGATGACATCCTGAACAGGGATCTAACTGGAAATGGAACTAATAGAAAATTGTGATGAAAACCTTGATATTTGGTAAAAAGACACTTAAAATCTGCAAAATCACTGGGATGGCAGTGAACCCAAGCACTTGTTACTAGTGATGTCAGCAGAAAGCCCATAAAGTTTCTGGACTTGCAACAGAGACACAAAGCATCATATGCTTGCTCTAGTTAGACAACATTAGGCCTACAAACGTGGCAAGGATTTGCTGGAGGACTTAGGATGCAGCGTGACCCTGAAAAACTATCTATAGCCTGAACATCTGTTATCTTCCACGTGCTTTCCTGTGTTGGCAAATTTACCCTGAAATTCCTACGGATTTACAGGTCTGGGTCAACATAAGCTCAGTGTCTGATGTAAATATGATCATTACCTCCAAAATCAATCAAACCAAACTATTTTTATGTTTCTGACTCATTTCAGCCTGTTTGGGAAATGACTGTGAAAAATCAAACAGTTTAACTGTTCAATTGTTAGACTCTTCCCTGACAAGATTACCTTGAGTTTCCTAAGGGTTTCCAGACAGTTCCTCCTAAGAGTTTCCAGACAGTTCAGGAACTGGAATAGGCCAGGGACCATTCCCAGGAGGTAGTCTGCAAGCAGTTTTGGAATACAAAGACACATTTAATATGTTATTATAGATGTAATTTATTTGATCCCGGTCAAATCCCTTGTTCCTTCCATTTTCCTTCCTGAAAAATAGAATAACAGGATTCTTCCAACTCTCCAAAATATACAGATGCATCCCTAAACAGCTGGCTGATACATAGCTGTGAGGGTTGAAATGGGAAAATAAGGGTGATTTGTATCAGTTAAGCATATGTGTTTTCAAATTAACTGCTTGAAAATGCACATTTGAATGCAGGGAAGAGCTAAGCATTTCTGAAATTTGCATCCTATTTCATGTTTGCCAGTCTTCTAACATCAACAAAGACACAGAGGCACCAACATTTCTCTCTGTATCAGCTGCTTTCACTAACAGAGCTGTGAATCAAGAGCTGGAGAAGTCTGTGGACATTTTGGAAGGCACTGAGGAATCCCAAACTTTGCTATGAATGATAGAGAACTATTCACACTTGGCCTGCTGCTGGCTTCTTTGAGGCCTGGGTATCATATTTTCCAAATGAGATTAAAAAGGATGGGTTGTTTATGAAATAAGCTTGTCCCACATGACAGGTTCTTAACCAGCAGGCCTAAAGAGAAACAGCCTGGGCTGAATCTAGACAAAATAATCCCCCCAAAGTGTGTTTCCACAGCTACCCAACATTCTGCTTGCATATGTCACAGGGAAACACACAAAAAAGAGCAAACCCAGAGATACTTCTGGGCACCCCCAACACATGCAATGCAACATGGCACAAAGGTTTAAGGCTGAATACTTCTGGTTATCTCTACATTGACTTTTATTGTCAGTGATTGAAATACCTATTTTAATAAATAAGCAAGTTCCCTTGGACACTCCAGCTTAGCCATTGCCCATCTGGACATAGGCATGTGGAGGAGTGGCTGATGGTCACTTTGATGCTCAGTCCTGATTCCAGAACTCTCCTGACCATTTCTGATGTTACATTAATGGCTAGCAGCTAATAAAAGCACACTATCACCTCTTAACCCACTGAGCAAGAGGCAGTGTGTGGTGGTACTGGCAGCCTGTTTCAAATTTATGTTGTACACGTTACACACACATCTGGGTTATTACAAGCTCCCTGCTCCCATCAACAGTAATTGCAACCTATTTCTATAAAGTCCATTGAATTGGTACATTTCAATAATGCCCCAGAAAGAAGGCTACTCCAACTACTGTGTATATTTCTGTGGTTTATGAATCAACTTTATGATTTTAATTTTGGAACAGTTATTAAAGAGACAGATTGCATTTAATAACAATTTTAGTATTGCCTGATGCTCTAACCAGCAAGCAATAAAGCAAACTAAAATTAAAACAGGAATCCACTGCTAGGAGGCAAAAGCATACAGAAGGTAGTGGAATGTTGTTCTTCACAAAATATCAGCAGACACAGTGTTTCTGTCACTGTAGTGCTTATTCCCATGGTTGCAAAAACAAGCTGCATGTACTGGGAGTCATTTTTCCAGTTAAAAACAAAACCCCTTTCTGTGGCTCTGTCCTGTGCTTAGGTTTATCATGAAAACTAGCTGCATGAATTTTGTACACTCAAGTCCAATCATGCCCAAAGTGTCTGTTATTTTCACATGTGGTTTTTGCTCACTCTTCAGCAGAAGTGCAGAATTTATAACAACAGAATGAATTTCTGAGTCGCTGGTGCCATACATAGGGATTATTTGTCAATCACAAAGATTCCGAATTAGCACTTCTGAACTGGCCATAACTCAGCATTAAATGATATAGCGGATAAAGTTTTTCAGGCAGCATTCTATTGTAAATATTACTTAATTCCTCCATCCTTATGCAAGCACTTATTACCCAGTACATTAGAATGAAACCACCGATAATATTTATCTTTAAATTGCAAAACATTTTATATTCCTCAAGAGGCTTGGTTTACCTGGAATACATTAGTATTCATGGACCTCTTGTATCAAAAATTTAAGATGAAAAGTCTCATGGAAACAGACTCCCTCAAGATTATTGCTGGGCTGCTGTCAGGCTAAGAGTTAGAATTAGGAGGTCCAGTTCACATGCTCTCATGCTTGGTTTCACACCAGGGCCAAACCAAGCAATGTTATGATTTTGGAAAAAGTCAGTTTATAACCTCCCAAGCATGGGAGGGGAGTTGGGAGTTGGGGAGCTGGGGAGTTAAAATGGCTGGAGAGTTAACACGGATAAGGACCAAATTCCAAAAGTCAACTTAATGTCTTGTTTGGAGTGTGAAAATATTCACAGTATTAATAAATGTCATTGTGTAAGTATTGGTTACTGTACAGGTCTTGAGAATATTTAAATAGTTAAAATTAAACCCTTCGGAGACAGCCTTTTACATGGTGATGTCCCATTAAATACTCACTCCTTCACACATGGAAGTTGTAAAAAGGTCAGTTTGTAATTACAACGGAAAGAAGAAATGAGTCTTGCTAAGTGCTGTATTATGCAGAGTCTAAAAGGTGAGTTAAAAAGTATAGTTCCCTATTGTTCCTTAATCCCTATAGAACCCTAATCATCACTGGCATGTGAGCAGCTCTGTTAATCACCTAATGCACTACAGAAAGCCTCAAGATTAACTTCCTCTCTGTTCAGTGCTACACGGAGCTATAGGAAATCAGAACCTTCTAGATAGGGCACTACCTGATAGCCATGACTGGGGGTCACTGCTGTAGAGGTGAGGAAACCTGATCTTCACAGAATTTCAATCAGACCAGTTCTTCAAGCCTCAAAAGGATTTAGGGTGAAACTTTCATGTAAGTGATACAGCTAAAATTGATCAGAGGACCTCTTTTTGTAGCTGGAGAAAAGAATGGCAGAAAGGTGCATCTGAAGTTAATCAGATTCTTCCTTCCCCATTTGTGACCTTGATCCCCTGTTTCATTTAGGAAAGAGATGGTGCTTCATAACTGCTGCCTCAATAGGGGGCTCCTAAACTTGAGTGGCAACGTTAGGACTGCTTCATGCAAGAAAGAACTTCTTTAGAACAAGACACTGATCTCTAGTGCTTTTGTACATGCATATATATTACTTTTAATTTCTCACTTTCTGTTTGCCTATAATAAAGTTTCAATTAAAAAAAAAGCAAGAAAGCTTCTGTTTGCATTCATACTCAACTAATTAGTGACAACGAGAAGGGGATGCAAGATAGTTTAATAGGGGTTTTAGCAAAGTGTTGTTTTCACTCAGTTTGCCTAAGAATGACAATAATTTTTAAAGTAAATATGAATACATGAATATATATAAATATACGTGAATAATTTGTGTACAAATTTCTTTGTGAGTCAAGATTAAAATATGTAAATAATCTACATGTCACTCTTCAAAGGAGAGTAACTTGCATTTAGAGAAACCCTTTATTCAACTGGAAATTGAGATAGCACAATATAGCACAATAATAGGAACTTGCAGTGCTGCAGTTGCTTCAAAGTGAAAGGTAGAAAAGAAATGTGTTTTTTAATTCTTGTGTTCTTCCCAATAACACCACACTTTTCCTTTGTGTGGGGAAAGCTAGGGTGGCTCTGGTGTTCTGCTTGGCACCCCTTTGTTCAGAGGCTTGTGCCACCCTCAGGGCAAAGGTAATTTCAAAAACGAAGAGATGGATCCACTGAAATTAATGGTAGTTCTTTAAATTGACATCTGTGGGTGCTGGATCAAAACCTATTTTAGATGAGTGGTTGAGCCATTGCCAAGAAAATCCTGGAATCAATAGGTTGTGGTACAAAGCCAGCTTTGGCAGTCTTGAAGAAGTCCATCTTCTGGGGTCATCAGGTCAGGTCTCCACATGCCAAATTCAGCAGCTACCAGAATGCACTTGGTTGAGTGAACACAGCAATGTCCAGCAGAATAGCATAGGGAAAATTAGATTTGTTGGAGAGCCTTAAAAGCAACAGTTTGTGTTTTTCATTCATGTTTTCCAGTACAGCTGAGGAGACCCTTACCAAACAAAGTCCATGTAGAAGCAAAGGAAGGACTGCAATATATAATTTTTACTTACTGCAGCAAAACATCTCCAATCCAAATTGTGCAATGAAGATACATTACATGGAAACAGAGGGGAAATTTTCAGTCAAGCTATTCCTGCAGTCCTGATTGTGCATTCTACTTCCCTGTCTGCCCGCACAGCAAAGTTCATTTCCAAAAAAGAACTGGTCTGGAAGGACATGATACAACAGGTCTCTGTCTGATATACATTATTTACCCAGGCTGTACTTCCAGAACCAACAAATGCTTCCAGCTCCAGCACTGTAAATATGACAGTAATATGGCTCTTACCCAACCAAGGGCAGTCAATAAGTGGTATAGGGAATATCCACCCTTTTACAAATACCTTCTGGGCTGGATATGATACTGTGCATTAATCAGCTCAATCCACCACCAAACACTTCAGTAAATACTTCAAATAAAAGAAGAAAAACTGTGTTCTTCAGTCAGTAAACCACAGTGATAATTTGGACCATGACTGCAAACAGAATCCTTTAAATTACAGGCAAGTCTCACTACAGCATGCAAAGGAAGATGGATGCACACATAGTCAAAGCTAAATTAAATCAGCAGACTGAAAGGGAGTTCCCTAGTGATTGCAGTAGGCTACCAGTAAAATATTGGGTTGGGTGGTTTGTTTGCTTTTGGAGATTCACCATTATAAATATGCTTCTTCCTTTTAATTTTTTCAGCAGATTTATGCAGAATTTGTTGCAGAGATTGTATAAATGAAATGGAAACATGATAAGTGTACTTTAGGGCTTGAAATGATAAAAGTGCTACAGTTTTTAGATGGACAGCTTTAGTGATGTTGATTTGACAAAGGAGATATACAACACCTGAGAGTTTCAAAGAAGCCTGAGAAAAAAAAGCCACTCATTTCCAGAAATCTGGATCTTTAAGCCTTAAAATTCTATCATTGCATAGCACTAAAAATGTAAAAAATAGATGCCTTGCAGGTAATGTGAAACTTTGCAGCTCCAGGGTTGCATCTCTTACACTGCTGGAGGAAACAAAGTAAAAGAGTCAAAGAGAAGTTATAAAAGAAGTCAAAACACCCTGCAGAAAAAATCCGAACTACAAATCACTAAGGTGCAGACTATAAGCAGTGATAAATACAGTGGACCAGGAGGACAAGCAGGAAAAACACCACAACAGTCATGACGCCTCTTAGGAGAATCACTGGAGACAAACCTTAGGTGACAATACAATTGCGTTGCTCTCTTCCCAGTTACAGCTAGGAGATTTGCAGAGCTGTCTGGAGCAAGTAGTTCATAAGACCACTCCTTCTGTCCTCACATTCTTTTTCCATGCAAGATTTATTGGTGCAGTATTGAAACAAAACTTTTATAACCAGATCATTGCACTCTGTATCTCCTTGGCTGCAACAAGGACTCTTCTCATTTAGGATAACTTGTTCTTCACTAAAAACAAAAACGTTCTGTCATAGTCATGGAAAAGTTATATTCATCTTATTCATTCAGGTCTCTCCTCCTATTAAAAGCATTTATTCCAAACCCATTTTAACATTCAACAGAACTAAATATCTTAAAGTCAGGTTCATCCCCATAACAGTAAAGTCAAGGTTACAGTGACCTCCGTGAAAAGCCTGGAGTAGGAAACCATGCAATGTAAGAAATATGCTGAACACAAGACACTTCTTTTTCATCAGGGTACTGGAGCTGCAATAAGGAAATTATGATTACAAAATGTCTGCAGCCCAAATGTTTGAAGGGAAAACAGAAGGAATTCTGTTAATACAGTAAAAAAGACTAACTGAAATCCAACTCATGACACTGCCTTTAGCAGGGCAATCCCAGGGTGCTGTTTCCATCAAGGACCAAAAATCCACTTGTCATTAAGGAGATTTGGGGAAACAACTGCTAGGTGTTATCAACAGCTTGAAAGTGCATATGGACAATGACTTTTTAAAAGCAGGATAGTTACCAGCAATCTGAAGTCCTTCAGCTATATTTCCCACATCATTTGACAATGATCCCCCCTTCCTGCCTTGTTCCTCATAGTCTCCACATCTTCAGGTTAGAGTCTGACGGGAGAGAATCTAGCCCTCTGACTGACTGTTGGGCAGAGAAGAGGATGCGTGGAGATACTAAGGCACATAGAACAGGTGATTCTAGGATGCCTACAGTACACAAAACTGATGTAGACTATGCAGTTCAAAGTAAGCAATATCATCCTTTTTTTTGTTTTTTTTTTTTCCTCCACAGTGGAACTAAAAATAGAGAATATTTTCGGGAGCATGAGAAATGCCACGAAATATTAGCCTTATTGTACAGACTGCTTCTTTGGAGACCTCTTAGGGATCTCTGGGGTGTCTTGTCTGTGCACTCGTGCTGACACCTGGTGGCAAAAAACTAATTCAGAAGAAATTGAATAAAGATGGCAGACAGTTTGCTTACTCTGGGCGTGTAAGATTAACCAGTTTCCAGGTTAACTTAACACGTCCATGCTGAAAATGTTGTTGATTAAATGCACTCTGGCATCTGTGTCCCTGAATCTTGTGTTTACTTCCTTAAAAAGTAATTTGGCAAAACAAATATTTTTTGAGCTGAATTCTGAGAATGGTGGTCATGTTTCTCATTTTCCATCTTAACAAATTACAAATTATTGTGTTTGAGGTGCAATAAACTGCAACGATACTGATCAACAGACTCAGTGTTACATTTTTCTGCTGCTGCTATGCTTAGAAGCGCAGAACCACAGGGAGGCTTGGGTTGGAAGGGATCTTAAAGATCATCGAGTTCCAACTCTCCTGCCATGGGAAGGAATGCCACCCACTAGATCAGGTTGCTCAAAGCCCCTGTCTGACCTGACCTTGAACATTTGCAGTGATGGGGCATCCACAATTTCTCTGGGCTTAGCAGGATTTACTAAGACATTTGTGGAATATTTTTGCTGAAATATTTGCATTGTTTTCCAAGGGCTGGGTCCCAAATCTTGGCTATGGATTACACATTACATTCTCTGCTTTTTTTTTTCTTTTTTGTAATTCGATTTAAACCCAACTCAGGATTTCAGGATTGACTGTTTTCTTCTCATGGGGAAAGAAGCAAAGTCATACCTAGGAATATGCTAAGGGTAGTTTAAGTTATATACTGACTCTGGAGCCAGAACACAACCAGTCCTAAAATGCTTACAAATTTTCCAATGCTTCCAGAAATATCACATGCCCAGCATTGTTTCCCAGGAAGCTACTTCATCCTAAAACCTAATTCCATGTGTAAAGGAATAAAGCCTGCTGCCCATGCAATCCTGCAGCTGGGAGTCATAGAGCAAAACTGAGCACCTTTCCTCCTTTCAAATATGAAAGGTATGTCCCATTCAGTAACTTCTGTCACCATTACAGAAGCCTCTAACTCTTGTTTACTAATTAACTTCAACTTGCCCCCACAGTGGCTATTTAATTTAACATATTCTGTGTTAAGTATAAAAAATTACATCTATTTCTCCTATTTGGAAAAAAAATCCAGCATAACTAACAATTTATTGGATTTTCATCAGCCCCATGGAAATTCAAGGAAAGGCATGAATTGGAAGCACTCCCTAGCAACGTTTTCTTCTGAGCTGAGATACATTCTAGAACGTATGTGTGAAAGTTCTGTGCAGAAAGGATTATTTTCTGAATGAAGATTGTGAAATGGTTATTTACTTGGTGTCTGATCGGGGTAAGGCATTATTGCTGAACACGTAAATAAAATTTAGCAATCTGTTTTCTGTCCCAGGCAACAGCAGGGTCCTTTTGAAGTAACCTTATTTTCTGCTATATAGATCATCCAAGTCTATAAAGAATGGGGTCTGTCAGGTATTCTAATGAATTGAAATAGTATTTGCTTAAATCTACTAACTTAGTACCCTTCCCAGGAAATCTATACACCTAAAATGTTAAAGGAAATGAAAATAAACACCTCTCATTGTAAACGAATGAACAAGCTCAAGCTACCTTTTGACCAAGGAATCACAAAACAGATTATATTTTCCAACTGAAACCCTTATCACAAAGACTCAGTGCAGCTATCTTCTTGTTTACTCTCTGTTTCCCCAGGGAAAATGAAGGATGATAAGCAGTGATGTGACCCAAATGACAGGAAAGCTCAGCTAACAGGTTTACCTTGTTTTGCTTCTCCCCACCCCAACCATTTTAAGGCTACAAGAACATCAAGCAATAAAGGAATTTTTGTCCCACATTAAATGCTAACATTCAAGATAATTTTTTGCTTCGTGTAATTTTTGCTTTTGGATTTAACTGCTTCTTAACAAACACAAAGCAGAGAAAGTTACGATTACAAAACATCTGACGACTAAGAATTTGTCCATGTTTGGAGTTGTATGTGTTGGCAGATAGACGCAATTTTTTTCATGGAAACAATACAAGTGGAAAATCTGAATTCCACATATTGTAAGTCAATCACACATGAGCCTCTCCTGCAGCCCTGTTGATAATCTTCATCAGCAACAGTTTTAGCTATTCGTAACTCTGCAGAGCCAGTGATCTGAGTCACTGCTCCATCTGTACCATCCTAGTGGAAATGTCAGTGGCAGCTGCTGCTAGTTAAATGGGATTTAAGATAAAGGAGACAGAACAAGATATCAAAATACTCATCTGAGATTTCAGCTGGCTCCTACTCTCCTCGGAGTATTATATTTTGGAGTTATCCAAGAATACAGTTTTACTTATGCCACCTGTAGGAAATGCAAAGCCCCTGCCAATCCTTGTAGGATAAAAGACTGACCCCCGGAGACACACACTTGCTGGTCTATACCCTATATTAGTGCTTCAGTCATTGCAAATCAAACATGAAACACAACCGGTGGGAATGATATAACCTATTCCAATACTTGCAAAGGGACTCCTAGGGAAATGAGGTGGCTCTTTTTTGGACAGGAACACTGCAGAGTGGTAGCCCTGCCTGGTGAGCAAACCTGGGGGAGAACGTAGCCTCTAGGTCTATAGCACTAAATAGCACTGGGGAGATCCCCACAGCCTGTCTCAGACCAGCAGCAGCCACTAAACAACCCCTCCAAAATTCCTCTAACAGTGCTGAGATTCAGTGAGGGTTTTTGCTCTTGCTGAGAGAGAGAAGGATATTGCTTTACACTGGTTTTCCAGGTCTGAGCCAAGTTCATCTAGCCATAACTTTGACTTGAAATCCTTAAATACCTTAATGCAAACATTGAATGACAGGAAGAATATGAAATCCTGAAAGAGTTATTTTTTGTATTTCCCAGAATGAAATATTTTTTTCTTTGTGGGATGTTTGATTTGCAGTAGGATATAGGAACCCTTCATTGGAAAAGAGCTGATGGTCATTATGCCTTTTTCCTATGAGTCCCGTAGGAAAGAGCACTCTCCTAATCACCATGTCTGTAGTGGTTTTCTCTGTGGTGGAATCCAGAAATCCTACTCTTGCAGACATATCATCCATCAGGGCACAAAACACACTCTTTTCTTTCTGATCCACTAAATATTAGCCTAGCCTAGCTCTGTATTCCCAGATTGTTCTAAAACTATATTTGTTCAGTGATGCATAAGTGAAGAATACTGCTTATGAGGAAAAGTTTAAGGAAGTTCCCACAGCTGCCAGAAAAAAAAAAAAAGACAAAATGTGATAAAAAAATAGCACTCTTGTAGATTTTACTGTCATCCCCATTCTGAACATACATACTAAGTGTCAAATTAAAGTCTGAGAGTTACATACCAAAATTCAATTATTTTAATTGGCTTTCCCATTGATGAGAGCAGTGTTGGATCACTGGGATCTTTCATTTCATACATATGCCTAAAGAGATTGAAATTTCTTTAAAGTCCAGAAGCTTTTTGTAGATCAACAGAGATGGCATAGTTGTGTTGTTTTGGCTCTTTGAGCAAGGCATGGATACCTGGATGGGATATTCCCTAAACAGTCAATGTAATTAACACAAGACTGGGAGTCAAGAACCTGAAGAGGTTATTTAAAATCTTAGCAATATTTTTGCATCTGTAAAATTGTCTTCCTAGTTACAAAGATACTTCTTTCAAAAGTATTAAGCATTTTTCTAGAATGTATTTTAGATTCTGTTTTAATTTTAATGGTTTCTCTTTCTCTAAAGGCTCTGCTCCTTTCCTTTGGGCTCTAACCCTGGCTCTTTAAATCTGTAGTACTTTAGAACTATAGACTTAATATTTTAAGGAAAAGGATTTTCAGAAAGTGGTAGTAATGAGATGCTTGTAGAAATTAATTATTTTTTAAACTATAGATGAATTCCTTGTGTTTCAGAGTGATAAGATGTACTTTCTTTGATATTCCCTTGGTATGACTCTATGTTTTCATCTAATGAAAGTGCTGCAAGCCAGAGCTCTCCAGAAAGAGAGCTGAATATGTCAGGTTACTTATACAATGATGGAAGTAACAAGGATCTTTGCTCCACTAAATATAAGTACATTATTCCCCTCACTAATAAAAATTGCACGAACACAACAAGGAGCATAACATGGGCTTCAAACATTAATACAATCTTATATAAAGAGATTTTACCTGTAAAGAATCCCTAAAGTTTTACACAATCCCTATATCATTAATTCAATAGCCATTATTGATAGACCAGGCAGGAAATACGGGCAATATTTAATTGCTTCTGCAAGGCTGTAGTGGGAGGTGTCCCGGATCATGGGAAATAAATGATCTTTAAGGTCCCTTCCAGCCCAAACCATTCTGTGATTCTATGATTCTATGACTCAGGCATGAGGTATGACATGGTTAGCAGTGTGAAGAAGACTAGAGGAAACAGAAATATCTGTGAGCTCCACAGGACTCTGAGTTCAAGGGAAACTCAGACATCATTGTTAGGGGTTTAGGGACTTACTCTTCTGAAATGTAAGCTGTGCAAGACTTGTTTACAAAGATCTTTGTGGGTCCAGCTGCAACTGCTCGAAATTGGATTTTCAACTCAAAGACGGACCAGAGGTTGTGGATATGAAGATAAAGAAATTCTTATCTGATTTAGCTGATCTTACAGAGTAAAGGCAGTGCTTGATACAGCCTTACAGAAGTTCAGGGAGTGGGTATTTTTAAGGCCAGTACAAATAACTGCATTGCCTTGACTACACTCTGGAGATTTCTGCTTCAGCAACTAAAGACCACTCAGCTGTTAATTCAAAGCTAATTCAAACAGCCAGAGCCCTGGCTGTTTACTGAAAGGGGGCTGAAACACTTGGAGCAGGACTGAGATTTTTCTCACAGCTTTGCGCCACTTGTGACATGCACTACACCTGACAGCCATGTTACACAAGCTTAGATTCATCTCAGAAAAGATCAGAAGCCATTTTTCTGTTTGTCTTACATTATAGAAATGTCATTTTCCCTCTGGAGCCTTATGTTTAAACATGGAAAAAATAAAATAAAATAAAATAAAATAAAATAAAATAAAATAAAATAAAATAAAAAAATAAAATAGCTAGAAGAAGATCCACTAGTTTTTTGATCCTAATAAGTTTTGTTTACAATTGTGGATGGCTTTTCAAATACCATTTATAATATCATTGGCTACTTACAGTGTTTTCTGAGCAAACTAAAATTTTGTTTTAATCTTATGTGTTTTGCATATTAACAATTACAGCTCACATTTGCAAATTTATGGCTATTTTTATGGTGACTTACTTATAAAATAGTCCTGTGGTTTATGTGACATTTTGCTATAGTGTTAAATGTTTAAGAGGACAAAAAGGCACAAAAACTCTTGTCAGAATTTTCCAAAATATATCATCAATTTAATAAAAGATCACAGAATTTTGTTTTAGATTAGGGTAGGTTAAAGAGACATGTGAAGATCATCTCTAATCCAACCCAGTACATAAAGGGCCAGCTCGACCCAGCTCAGGGCTGGGTGCAGTAGAATTTTGAGTATCTCCAGGAGTGAAAGATTCATAACCTCTCAAGGACTTTTTTTTTCAGTGTTTTGCCACTCTTGTAATAAAAAAGACTTTTTCTTATATTTGGTAGGAGTTTCCTGTGTTCCATTTTGTGCCCATTGATCCTTGTCAGCACTGGGCACCACCGAGAAGAGCCGGGTTCTGTCCTTGCTACTCCCTCCATTAGGTATTTATACACATTCATAAGATTCTCTTGTGCCATTTTTTCTCCAGGCTGAACAGCCCCAACTTTCTCAACCTCTCCCTGTATGTCAGGTGCTACAGTCAGTCCTTTAACGCTCTTCAGGTCCTTGGCTGGCCTTTCTCCAGATGTGTCTCACCAGGGCTGAGTAGAGAGGAAGGATCATCCCCTTTGAGCTGCCAGCTGCCCTCCAATACAATGCTACCTAACACACACCAACACTTCTTAACTTGACTGTTCATCATCTCCTTCCCTTGTTCCTAATTTAATCCATGCTCGCCAGTATGACAAGATTGTTGGCAAAGTGCTGTTTCCCTGCTTAATAATGTGTCTCCCTCCTTAGTTTTCCTCCCCTCTAAGTGGAGTGCTGGACCTACAATTCAGAGAATATTTTCTTAAAAGACAAAGCAGAGTGATGCTAAAGCATAAACTAATGTGAGGTACAAGAAGATGGCATGGTAATAGTTATGCATAACTAACAGAAGACCAGTAGGAGGGATTTTTAATGAATCTGTAAATTCAAGGAGTAATACCCTGCCTGGAGAATAACAAACATAATGGGCTACATGAAAAGGGAAAATAAAGGTGACCCCTGCAATTACGGGACTCTAAATTTGACTTAAATGCTTTGCAACATATTATAACCATTCTTGAAGAAAAGAATAACTGAGGACACAGAGACAAAGAAAAGTTAGGAAATGTGGTTTTATTAAAGGTGCTACCCTAATGTAATACCTATATTTTTTTTAAGGGCTGATATTTTAGATAATGTGAAGTAGTGGATTTAGTACATGCAGATTAAAAAACTAACTGAAAAAAACAAAAAACCAAACAAACAACAAAAAAAATCACCATAAAACAACCCAAAATATTAGATACAGTTTTCTATAAGAAATTACTGCTTAAGGAAAGGATGGTGAACATTGATATAAGAATAGCAGGCTCATAAAGAGCTGACTAAAGTAAAGATTGCAATGGTTATGTTAAAAGAGATTAACTGGACTGGAGAAGAGGTCCTATTTGCATTCTCCTGTCATCAGTCTGAGACTGGATCCATTAAATTTACCAATGACCTAGAGATAAGAAGTAGATAACCGTTCATCCAAACTTATGGCTGGAAAAACTGGAAGACGCTGCCAATATTAGGGAGGACAGAATCATCATTCAAAGAGAATTGTTGAATCCAGTTGAAAAGTCTAGATGAGGGTTGACATTTAAGAGTGCAGGGAAGAAAGCAATGAACTTTGATATAAACAGGGAAGACACTACTTGAAGGCAGAAACAAACTAACTGCAGATGGATGCCCTGTCCTGTCCTTGTCCTGTACCTATCCCCATGGCCTGGTGCCTGTGGCTGCCCCCTCCTGCACCCCTGCTGACTGGAATGGGGTGGGACAGGTCCTGGCTGTGAGGCTCCACTCTGTCCACCATCCCAGCCCAAAGGAAGCCACTGGTCTTCATGGCACCCTGACACTTTTAGTATTGCATGTAATTCCAGATTGTTATGATCATTACGCTAACTTCATCAGTAAACTATATTTACAAGCTTTTTACAAGTTTTGTTACTTCCTAAGCATGCAAAAGTACAACATTGTATCCTTAGTTCTATGGAGGTGATTTAAAAATTTATGAGAACAAATTAAAGAGTGTTTTTTTGGTATACATTCAGGTTTTAATTGTCTCCCCATTTCATCCCTTTTCTGTAATGAGAAGGGCTGATTCTGCATTTGAAAACTAATCTTGAGCTCATCAATATCTAGACTGCAACCCCCTACAGTTCTGACAAAAAGGAGAGTGAAATATCACAAAATTCAAGCTAAGAACCATAAGAATAAGTCACACAACATTTTTCACTTTAATCTGAGACCCACTTCTCAGTTTGGTCGGCCCCACCTAGTACAGCATCCAACTGTGTCAACATACAAGGGAATAGAACTTGTTCTATGCATGAAAATTTCACAATCTTACTTGTGATTTATGAATTTGGATATGTAATCAGACCTTGTCTCTGAAGAAATGTGAGATTAAATTTTAAATTGCTATACAGGTAGACCATGTGAGACAAGCTGCCAATTTACACATCTGAAGCCATCAGAGGGAAAATTTGCACCACTTCCCATTTTTCATTTCTAGGCAAAAGATCAGGTATGGAAGACCCAAATCACCTTGAGATTTCAGCCATCTTTCATAAGCATCTCAGCCAATTTTTTAATACTCAAGATATTTCAATAATCTCAGAGATGTTTACCCTTCAGTATAATTTTGAGCTTTATCTTGCTTTTTCCTTAGTTCAAACCTCATTCCTGTTTCCATTAGGGATCAGAATACATGTTGCTAATGAAGCCTGTTTGTTAAAACCACAAGTAGAGATGGGCATCAGTGAAAATTATGTAAATGTATTACACTTTGAATACTCATCCTCTAAAGCCTGCTTTGCATATGCCAAACTAATTTTTTTTCTCTAAAGAATCACTGGATTTTAATCAAATTTCACTACTTCATCCTCAGTTGGATTTGAACCATGAAACTAAGTTGTGAGGCTTTGTATCTAGCATTAAACCCCAGCACATATCCAGTCCAAGGCATTCTCTCCTGTCAAAACATGGAATTTTGTAGTGGGATCAGGAAATGGCATGACATTCTTTATTCACCAACCAAATTTGACATTCAAATTATAACATACCTCCATGCTGCACTGGTTTAAGTTTTGTGTTGCTCTGTGTGTCAATCTTTTTTCTTCTCCTTCATTTATATCTCTCTCTCAAGTTGGAGAGGAGGGAGGGCTAGGGAGGGCCCAGAAATCAACTTACTGAAAAGGTCTGCTTTGCAGACTTGTACATTACCTTCTGCTAAATATACATGGGATTTAAATTGTGGCATCAAATTGTAGTGAAATATGAAAATGAAATCAACAATATCAATTTGTTCTCATCAAAAGGGTAATAAAAAGACCAAAAAATAGTACAACTATACTATAGAGTCATTAAAATTTTAAATTTCCAGTCTTATTGTCTGCAAAAGTTGTGCTACTGGTGAGCATGGTATTTTATCAAGTCCATTTAATTTGCTTTAGAGTAAAAATCAACAATTCAGGATTTAATTCAAATTCTGAAGGAATACTTGACTCTTGATTACAATTTCAATTACCTGCATTTCCTAACTGTTGAGTTGCACTTATTACTACCAAGTTCTTTGCTTTTCTATTCATTATATAATTGCTACTTACACTTTTTCCCCTATTATGTTTTTTACCCTGCATTTCTACAGAAAAGAAATCTTCTGTAATCACTCTGTGATTGTGTGTTTGTGGAGGGGGTATGCTTCATGCGTTTCCTAAGAAAAAAAATAGGCTTAACCTATTGGTTATTCTGAAAGGAATTCGATACATACCTAAATGTTCTAAGGTTACTGAGTTCATATAAGTTTTATGAATTAGAAATTTGCATAGAGGCTTTGATCTCATTAAGAGAAAAACTTCTTTGTAAATTCATTTATTCCTAAATACCACAAAATGTCCTTTGGTGAACGCTTTTCTGAATGACCTGGGAGAACAGCTTTAATCAGAGATCACACTGTATTTGATACAATGTCATTGAAAAGCCAAGTTTCATAAGGTCAACTGATTTTGGAGTGCACAAACTTGCATGGTTTTTTGTACTGTATATAAATGAAGAGATTTCAATAAATCTTCCACTTTTTAGAAAAGTCTTGTCTTCCCTAATTCCTATCTATATCATTCCATGGCAATGTCATAGGAAAAATGTATTTATGACTGCAAAACCATTTTGAAAATAATCAAGAAATATAAATGTGAAATTAAAGAACACGTAAGAAAGCTAACAGATTAATTGATAAGAAATGTCAAATCTATTTTTATATTATTGTTCTTAGTAATGGAGAAAAAGAAGAGGAAAGGTTGAGAAGTGGTATTTGAAGAGAATAGCATCTGAGGGGTTTTTAAAACCTGAACCAAAGAGACACAAAATAAGTTTTAGAATTACCATAATGAGTATTACTTGTTTTGCTAAGTATAATTATGATCCTATCACTGAACTCAGAAGACAAACAAATACAGAAGAAAGAGACATAGAATGTATAATAAGAGATATTGAAAACACAAAATATTATACTTTTTAAACATCTCATTTGAAGATGATACTTGAAGACATTCCGAAATGCAATTACTTACTTTCTTGAAAACTGCTAATGGTCTTTGCTCCGCAAGCTATGCCTCAGGAAGAAACAGGAATTATAAATTATTTTGCTCCCATGACTTCAGAAGAGTAAAATAGGGAGTAGACATATAGATTGACATCTGCACTCTGTGAATAAAGTGATTAAACCTTCTTCATGGTATTCCTTTTCTCACAGAAATTTAAGTTCTGTGCCAAAAAGAAGACCGTTGCCCCTAACGTTGCCTGGATTTATATTATTAGCTGAATAGTGTCCTTCAAATATTCTTCAGAAGCTTTCCTTGATTTTGTTGGGGTTTTTTGCTTTGTTTTTTGTGTTTGTTTTTTTGGGGTCTTGTTTGTTTGCTTGCTGTTTTATTTTGTGTTTTTTCTTTTGGTTTGTTTTTTGTTTGTGTTTTTTAGATTTTTGGGGTTTTTTTAAATTTCCATTGTTATTGTTTTGTTATTAGTTTAAAGAATGGCTTTTAACTTAAAAACAAATGTCAGTAGTTCTGTAGAGCATTGATTTAATCTGCATAGGTGCTCTGGAATTTTGCAAGTTGCTCATCCTATCAGCATTCTCATGTTCTATGGAAATAAGATTCAGGGATATGGAACTGATGTTTTTATAACTGCATCTAAATATCTGTGCTCCCAGAATTGGTACACTATGACGAAAATAGTCTGGCCCTTGGGAACTGCTAGCCACACTTGCACTAGGATACACAAAAGAAGAAATAGGAAGGGAGAAAGAAAGAACAAAGACTGGGGGTCCTCCTTTGATATGACTATTATAACTGGTCATCAATGACACTGCGCTCATTCTCATTTTTTTTCTCTGGCTCAACAAATATTGTCCAAAAAAGCAGGAAGACACAGGCTCATTTACCCTGTATTTGTTTCCAAGCAATCAACACGAACCAGCCAAGTACTACAAACTATGTAAGAATATTTTCTCAGAATGGAAGCTGTTAGGATGAAATACTGAGCTTTCCAAATTTCTTAGCTAAACCACCAGATTAGAAAGCAGTTGTTTTGCTACAAAGATATGAGCACAGATCCTTGTGGTGGCATCAAACTGTGACAATCCTCAACTCCTTTTTCCAAGAGCAGATACTGAGAAGAGGACAAGTGAGATTTACTGTGTGGAGGAGCAAAAAAGATACAACATAAGATCAGTGTAAGCTGATGCTCCAGTCCCTTATTGCAGCCTTTAAAATCAAGCGAATTTGTGGGTACCCAGAGGCTATTCTAACTAGGGGAACATAACCATCACACCTTGGAGGGGCACACAAAAGTCTCTTTAAGCTATACTCCTCTTGTCTCCTATGTTATTTTTTCCAAGCTTACAATAAACAAAACCAGTCCTGCTTACCTCTTACTTTTACCCATCAAAACCAGGTAAAATGTTTAATTTAAGGTAAGCAAGACAGAGTCAAACCCACTATAGCCTCAATAATTCACCAGAAACCCAAACAAAACTAATTTAGTGCAAGATAAAACATTTTACATTTGCAGACCAAGTTTTATACATTTGAAGATCCTGACTCCCTACAGCATTAGACAGCACCACTGCTGTCAAACAGCAGGAGCACAGCTGAAAGTCATTCTCTAGGTGTTGTGCTAGCTCCATAAAATATGTCTTAACAACTCAGTCCCTAACGATTTCCAACACTGTGCGCTACAAAGGGAAGACATGGAAAGCCAGCAGGTCAATATTAATCATTTCCTCGTGGACAACACTATGAAGGGACACCACTGATATTAGTTTAATAGCTCACAAAAATAACCAATATAACAGGAGGAGTCTCCCCAGCGTTCAATCACGTACTTTAATGGAATTGTCTAACACTTTGACTCTGCTGCCTGGCACCTGGATTTGCCATTTATGCACATGCTTAGGGAACAGCCATAAAATCAGACCTTGCCATTCATATGGGGGTAACACTCTATATCAATAGCTGCAGTGGAAAGACCTGCAGATTCAGGTGTTATGAGCTTATACAATCTTTTTCTTTTACCTACAGGATAATTGGAAGAATAGAGCAGAACAATTCATGTTTAATCATATCAGAGCCACTGCAGTCCTCTGGTGATTTAACTTCTCCTTTCAAAGCAATGGCACTGAACATATGCAAAAATTGCAGCATCTCTGATGCCACACTTAATTGTCTCTTCTGTTTCTAAAACGTCTCTTTATGAGCATTTCTATGCTGTATGAGGACTCAGACTCTCAAGCTCCATGCTGGTCTGTTCCACTACCTGTTTATTACACATAATTAGAGAATGTAATGCTGAATCAAAAGTGCTGGAATGCCTTGAAAAGCACATATATATTACTTTTTTGTTTCTGAGCACATAGGCAGTAAGCTCTACAATTTTCCTAATTGCCTGAGACATTTTTCATTTTTGTTTCCTTTTTTTCCATCAAACAAACATGAATCTCCTACAGAAATAAGAAATCCTGGCTTTATGCCATTTCTTTTCTGGTAGAAATCTTACAGGAAAACACCAGACTTGTGAGAATAAGTGTACAAAAGCATGAATATATTCCTATATTTTATTTTATACAGAGAAAACATAATGAGGAACAAATACATAATAGAATGCAATGAGCTACCCAGGATTTCAGGGCTTGTCAGAACATTTTTCTTTTTCATTTTAGATCATCTATAGATATGTTTAGAATTTTGGAAGGGAACACGGCTGCAAGAGTTCCAGAAGACTCTTAATGTAAGAGTAAGGCCTATACACTTGGGTGTGAGAGTGTAGGCCTAGAGGTGGATGGAGAAGTAATCCAGACGACTTTATGATCGACTTAGATTTTCCTCATAGAGTAAAGGACGCTTAGTGTACATGATAGTCAATCTCTGAGACCTCTGCACATGTACCTACATTTATGTGGGTGATTGTGAAGACACCTAATGAATATTTGTTGTGGAATTCTGTGGAAATATAAGGATACATCTGATGGAAGGATACCCCCAACAGGAGTAGCCTGTTGGAGCAGGACCTGTGTAAAGATGCATCATTTAGACAGTTTAATGCAGAAAGGCGAGGAGAGATTAATGTCACAGGGCATGAACAAGTGGTTACTCACTTATAAATGGATACAATCTTTCAGATACAACCATAAACAACCATAAAACCAGCCCTGATAAGGAATCTTGATACAATCTTTCAGATACTTAGGAAAAACAACCATAAAACCAGCCCTGATAAGGAATCTAAGCAGTGTTGCTCCGAGTTGAGGCAAATTTTCAACTTTTTTTTCTGAATGTGAAGAGCTCATGCACATCAATGACTTACTGATACCATTCCCTACTTTCTATTCCAAGTACCAGCCCTCCAAATAGAGTTCCTGTGTTCTTTGGTCAACAGTATTTGCCCTTCGCTTAGTAGCAGTGATGGATTCCCAAAGTCATGAGTCAAATGTTGGAGAAGGCTCTTTCAGATTCTAACAATGCAACAGCATTCATGAAGCTATGCATCAAGATCTTAAGTTTCATCAGACACTTAAGCTGGCAGAAATAAGTAATGTCCAAAACAAGCTTTACAAGGACATGGAGCTACGTTCTCCTTACACAGGTGATACATAAGATGCTATTACTCCAAGTCAGGAGACTTAAAAATGTTACACTTTAGTAAAAATATCTTAGCTGTAGAAAAGAGAGACCATCCCTGCTATGGGAGCTCTGCTCTAAATGCAAACTCTTCTGTCCCTTTCATCTCAAGATGTGTGAATCGCAGGGGTCTAATATGGAAGAGAAATTCCACTTTTGCTATCAGTAAGAAGTGATATCTTCTTACTGTGTGCAGTTTTGGGCACCACAATATAAGACATTAAGCTACTAGACATCATTCGAAGGAGAGCAAAGAACATAGTGAAGGCTCTGGAGGGGAAGATTTATGAGGCACAGCTGAGGTCACTCAGTCTGTTCAGCCTAGAGAAGAGGAGACTGAAAGGAGACCTCATTGCAGTCTGCAGCTTCCTCATGAGGGTAAGAAGAGGGGGGGGCACTGATCTCTCTCTGTGACAATCAGTGACAGAACCCGAGGGAAAGGCTTGAAACTGTGTCAGCAGGGGTTTAGGTTGGATACTGGGAAAAGTTTCTTCACTGAGAGCGTGGCTGGGCACTGGAACAGGCTCCTCAGGGAAGTGGTCACAGCACCGACTCTGACAGAGTTCCAGAAGCATTTGGACAATGCTCTCAGGCACATTGTATGACTGAGGTTTGTCCTGTGCAGGGCCAGGAGGTAGACTCAAAGATTCTTTTAAGTCTCTTCCACCTCAGGATATTCTATGCTTCTATGATCTTTGTTAGCAGAGTCTTGATGCCCAATTTATTGAATTACATGGACAGGATAGAATACCAAATAGGGTACAAATTCTGTGGTTGTTTCTTTCTTTTTGCTATGCCTTTATACTGTCTACATAGGGATTTCAACCTCACAGCTCCTGTGAAAGTCATCCCATATAACTTCAGCTCATATATCCAAGCTCCCTGCAGATCACAACCCTTCACCCAGCTTTGCTTCTGTTTTCTGCTCATCACTACAGAGTCTGAGGACTGAGTGGGTAAATTATGACATCTGCAGTTTTCCCACAAACAGCATTACAGCTTTCTACATTCCTGTTGCCTGATCCTCATAACTGAATAACTTTATAAGATAATCAGGTTTGATGAATGAAATACTTTAAATGAGAATCAGGTTTCAGACTAATGCAAACACCTTCCATCACTGAGCATTTTTATAGGGTCATGGCTAATGTTGAACAAAAAGCAAAGGATAATGGAATGATTTCACCATGCTTGGCCCCTTCATGCTACTGGAATGATATTATTTCCATGATGTTCTTTTTCTCTATCACATAACTAGTACGTGAAGAATCTATAAAAACAGAAGGATGCAGAAAACACCATACAGTTGTATGAAGATGGCAAACACAGAATAAATATTATTTTTTTCAATTACTGAAATTTGGCTTGGGGATTAGCAAAAAGTTGGTTAAAGAAATAAACTTTTCACAGGCACCCTCTCCATCAAAAGAAACAATTCACCTTCTTGCTCTCAAGAATAAGGATCCACATTAACACAACCTCTTTTTCCAATCAGCTCCTAGAAAATGTTTTAAAAGTTAAGATATTTAGTTTAGGGCCTGATCCTCTGCCTCACCTGACCTAATTTCCATTTTGCAATGCAGAGGTATTAAGTGTGTTTAATTTTCAAAATGGGGAAAAAAACCCCATCAAAGCCAGGAAAAAGGCTCCCTAGTATGTATCTCATTAGTGTCTAAACATGAGCCAAATTTTCAAATTCAAAATGATCCAAGTTTAGGAAGAAAAAGGCCAAATTAAGTTCAACACTGAATCTAAGCTAAAAGTCAAGTTTTTCTGGATTTCAGGCAGAGTGAATAAAAAAAAATTGACAGTTTCAGATGCATTTTTCTTTGTTTTAGCACTTTAAAGTTCATATCACATAGATGACTGGGGGGCTATGTTGATTTGCAATCATTTCAGTTGCCAGTTTTTTCCCTCAAGAGGTTTTCTTTCTCTTTCTTTCCTTCTTTCTTTTCATTTTTCTTTTTTTTTTTTTTTCCTGCCAGATCGTACAAATCAATGCTTATTCCAAACGTGAAAAGCACTGTTTTGAAAACCAGTTAAGGTTGTCAAGGAAACCACAGTGTTGTCACTCTCACATAATTTACAAAACCTATGCACTTTATGGTAAGGAAATGAATAGTTAAAGGCATTATAAATCTTATACTGACAAAAAAATGAACACATGCATTATTTTCTTTGGGAATATAGAAATGGAAAGACAAAACCTCTGATCCTAAGAATCCAAGAACATGCAGGTTTCCCTTGAAAGCTAACAGCAAATTCCTTTTAGCTATAAGCAATGAATAGATGCTTTTTCTAAGTTTCAGCCAGACAGAAATATGTTCAGAAGAACTTATAAACTCAATGTTTTAATAAAATGGCCACCCAGCTAGAAAGAGGTCATCTTTGCTTTGAACAGGAATGCTGTGAATATGCTTTGATTATGAAAATTAAGCCAAAGGCATCTCAAGCTGTGCAGCCAAACTGGGCTGCCCATGTTTGGATTAAATTAGAGCCCACACTCGAATATATGAATAATTGTGCCTCATCTTGTTCCCACTCAAGTAGATGGTCAAAGAAAAATCTGGCTGACTTCAAAGAGGGAAGTGTTATGTCCACACTTCCTACCAAAATGTGTGACAACAGCATTAATTCAAAATGCAACAGCATTTTCCATTGCTGTGGGGCAGTAATTTAATGAGTTTGATTGTTTAAAAAAATTATAAGAGGAGAATAAAATCACATTTTTAAAATTACTGCAGTTATAGAAGGGCTAATGCTTTTCCACTGCAGTTTTGAAGAATATGCACAGCCCTCAAAGTCTTTGTTACATTATTTGCCATGCTTTCCAGATATTTGTTGAGTGTAAAAAAAAAAGAGTATTTGTACCAGCTTCTCCTTGACACTTATCCACATTTCATTCTTGTGTCCCAATCTTGGTTGAAATATTTAAATTCTTTTCAGCTTCAGCCCTTTCCCATATGATATTTGTTTCCATCCAGGCACAGCTCTTGAGCTCTGCTGCTTCTATTCTTTCTCCTTTAATCTCTTTCCACTGGATTTAGTTTTGGGGTTTAACCTCAGATCCAAAGAAACAGGCTTTTACCCCAACCTTAGCTCTCTTCTCTCAGCTTTAAACTCCTTCAAAACCTTACTAGAAATTAGGTTCTGCCTATCTTTTACCAAACCAAACACCCTACTTGTTGAACTGTTTGACATGACTGGCAATTTGTGCAATGGCAAGAGCATGGGGAGTTTGTACACAGTGAGCTGATGTGAGGTGTAGTGATACCTGTGCTAACCTAAACATCAGCCGCACTTTTAGACTTTAGTACTATGCCTCATTCCATCCTTAAATTTCTACTTTGGTTTAACTTTCACATTTGACTTTCTTAGGAATTCCCTGATTTCTTCCAAACAGTACTAATATTTCTATCCAAGTAGAGGCAGGAACATCTGTTTATGCTGATGGAGTCTTACCAATATGCATTGGCAGGATGGGTGGACAAACATACACAACAGCTTCTGGGGGCTTGCATTTCTCCTGCATTGGAAGACAACATCAGAGTCCACCATGGAATCATAGTATCATGAAACCATTAACGTTATAAAGGACCTCTAATGTTCTCAGGTCCATCACAGTGTTGTATCATAATTTATCTATAACTCTGCTCCTCTCTTCTTTTTCAGAATCCACTATTGTATGTCCTGTGCTAGGGAGTTGCTGAGTGGTTTCAGCCTGCAGAGGAAGGACTTCCTGGAGTCAAAAGTGCTGTGGCCATTGGTCTTTGTAGTGACTTAATAAATAATGCTCTTCTTTGTGCTTAACCTCTGCTCCAAATAGCCAAACATAAGTGCAATTTATGCTTACTGTTTGTTCAGCTCTTCAACAGTTAGTGGAAGAAATAGCACATCTCTGCAGGAAGATGCTTTAGCCGTGCTTTCCATCCTGTGCTAATATACATAACCCTTAGGCTGCAAATAGTAAGATAAAATAACCTGTTGATGATGGACTTTTCTATAAGGCAATGAGGATACAGAACACAAAAATTGATTTCTGGTGAGTTAATAGAATGAACATATCAACCAGGATAAATAAGAACACATGATGTTGAAAGAGGAGCTGGAAAAATAAAGCAATTAAAATAATTGGGTGTAAAGCATTAAATAGCAATGAAACTAACTGTAAATACACTGGTTTTTGAATCTGAAATGTTAGAATCATAGAAAGGTTTGGGTTGGAAGTGACCTTCAAAGGTCATCTCATCCAAGCCCTCTGCAATGAGGAGGGACAACTTCAATGTATAGAGACATGTGCTCTGGATTAGCTGTTGGAATTATTTCAAAAGTTTGTAACTAAACCAAATTCCAAGCACCAACCCTGCATTTCCCACCAGAAGCCTGTGTGTTGTGCCAGCTGTTTGTAAGATTACTGCAGAAACAGGATAAGATTTTTGGTTATTATTTGTGGAATGGAAAATATTAAATTTCTTAATTTTTTTGAGTAACAAAAAATAAGTTATAATTCTGCCCTCCGGCAGAGTTTGCATAGAAAGATGATTCTTGGAGAAGCTGCTTCATCTTATCTTAGCCTGAGTCTTCGACTGATGGAGTAACTTGTGTTATTTCTTCCCACTGAGTAATGGGTGAGTCTGGGCAGCTGCCTTGAAAGAGATATCTAAAGATATATGGGAGGGGTCCTGTCACAAAACAGTTTATTAGTGGTAGAACTTCAATATATTTCATTTATTGCTAGTGAAAGGGGAATGTAATGGTCTCAGTGCCTATGAAAAATATGTAATTGTCTCAAAGGGTAAAGGACAACTGTTGAAAATTAAGAAAGGAATGCAGAGAAAATGTGTGAACTTATCATACATGATTTTAAATGCAATATTATTACTGGTAGCATAAGTTCTGTATTTTCATCCAAAATATACTCCAAAATTTTCAACAATTTAAGTTCCTTCATATAACTTTTTCTTATAAACTTAAGTCTAATGAAATTAAAATGCAATAAATTGTATAAATTTATCAAGAGAAGATGAATAACAATGGAGGAGAAAATATCATGGGGTAAGATAAATGCCATGCGAACCAGCACCTTGTCATAAAAATCAGCATTATGAATACAAACAAGTTTTGCAATGCCTGCTATATGTTGTAGCAATGGATGTGATTTTACTGAAGGAATTTAGAGTGATTAATCTTTTAGGTTCTCCCAATCTCTCTCTGGTATTGTGGTGTTCACTTTCAGATCAAGTGATGAAACTACATCTGCATGCTGCTGCAGCAGGAGATCTGCCTGGAGTTTTGATCTTCTGTAGGTAACATAGCACCCACCCTTAAATTAAAATCAGTACAGTGATAAGACAAGGGGTAATGGTTTTAAAATGAAAGAAGACAGATTAAAATAAAATATTAAGAAGAATTTCTTCCCTGTGAGGGTGATGAGGCACTGGCAAAGGCTGCCAAGAGAGGCTGTGGATGTCCCATCCCTGGAACTGTTCGAGGCCAGGTTGAATGGGGCTTTGAGCAACCTGGTGTAGTGGAAGGTGTCCCTGCCCATGGTAGGGGGCTTGAAAATAGATGATCTTTAAGGTCCCTTTCAAACCAAATCATTCTATGATTCTGTGATGTTACCTTATAGAAAGAATATTAAAGCTTGTGGGAGGTCACTTGCAATGTAAACATTTATCTACTAAGCTTTGATGATCCAGTCAACTTCTCTGAAGAATTAAAGAAATGCACCTACTATGCACAATATTAGAGAATTTTGTCCTATGTCAGCTTTAGCAAGATGCCAGATACTGTAGCTATATTCAGGCTCTTCACTGCAACCCAGTTAAATACACATTTGACACAGTATCCATTAATCTTAAAAAGCACATCTTGAATTACTCAATCTTGTGACATAATGGATTCCTTTCCTACACCTTGGATGAGCAATCAAACAGAGATTGACTTTCTTCATTTAGTCAAATAGATTTATCTAAGCTGTGTTTCAAATGACTAGATTAAGTAGGGCAATGTGGGCTTTTTATGTCTGAAGAAAAATCCATTTAATAGAACTGCTCCTTTGATTTTAGAGAGAGAATTACTATCAAAACACTGGACTCTTTCTTCTGTAGTTTTTTGTTATAATGATCTAGACAGTCTTATCTGCCTGTACAGCAACTGAGGGTATTAATACTCCTGTAACACATCTACAATAAAGTGTGTTCTTGGACAGAGGAGACAAAGAGAGTCCCCACATGAGGCCATTTATGTACTATGATATGTGTGGTGATGAGGACAGTGAACAAATGTCCTTTTGTTATTATGTCACAGAAATTATTTTCATGAAGGATTAATACATTAAAAGCAACAAAAGGGCATTTTTTTCCTTACTCATAGTTAATTATGGGAAGACAAGGGTTCTGTGCTACAGACAAGTGTAATTAACTTGCAGCCGGGAATTTAACCACTCCATTGCACTGTGGAGGTGATGAAGACAGAAACTCACCAGCCTGTGTATATTCTGGAACCTTCTGTTGAACTGAAGGAAAACCTCTCAACTCCTCGTCAAGACCCTATCATAGTAACAGAAAACTCAATGACATTTTATCAGGAGAAAAAAATCTCAAGGGCAAGAGAAAGAAAATTCCTTGAGATTTTTC